>NC_133130.1:93429269-93738158 GCF_048418815.1 Hemitrygon akajei | reverse complement strand
AGGGCCTATTTAAGTTTGCTGATAACACCACCGCTGCTGGTTGTATCAAAGGTGATGGAAAAATCGACCTATATGAGGGAGATTGAAAATTTGGTTGAATGGAGGCGGAGAGGGTAACTTTAAATTCAATAGGCATTAAAATATCAGAGGGTCCTTTGTGCGATCAGCACGCCAACATGAAGAGACAACGACGTCTCTACTTGCTTTGAAGTTTCCATAGTCTCAGTATGTCACCGTGAACTTCGACAGACTTCTGTAGATGGACAGCGGAGAGCATCCTAACTGGATGCATCACGGCTTGTTAGGAAACACCAATGCCCCGGAATGGACGAGTTTACATAAAGCGACAGACACAGTCCAGCCCATCACAGACAAATCCCACCACCGCTGATACATTTACATGCAGCGCTGCCACGAGAAAGCAGCATCACCCCTCCCCCACCATTAAAGCCACGCCTCTTCTCGATGCTTTTTATCAGGTAGGAGGGATACAAACAGTTATTACCCTACAACCATCACGCTCCTGAGCCAGCGTGGGTAACTTCAGTCACCCCTACAACTGAGCTGATTTTATGACCTACAGACAAACTTTCACAGACTCTTTACAATATTAGTTTTATTTGAACAATGTGTCTTCATTTGTACATTGGTTGTCAGTCTTTGTTTATATATAGTTTTTTTGTAAAATGCTATTGTATTTCTTTTTTTCATGTGTTCCTGCAAGATAACGAATCTCTCAATGCGGTGTATGGCAACGTACCTTGATAATAAATTTACTTAGAACTTTGAAAAGCTTGTCTTTCATACTGTTCATACAGATCAAGTCATTACAATGTGGGTTGATAATAAGGTGCAAGATCATAATGAAGTAGATTGTGAGGTCAAAGCCCATTTTATCACAATAGTGTTACTTACAACAGCAGGGACAGCTGCTCTTGAGCCTGGGGAAAGTATTTTAAGACTTTTGTATCTTCTGCCTGATAGTGAAGAGAGACTGTCCACCAGTGAATGACAATTCAGACCCGTCCAAGAGCAGATTACGCTCAGATGGCCCCACAACAAACCCACCACCCCAGGTGCCCATAGTGGATTAAAGCACAAACAGAACATAAGCAGAAACTCCTTCCGAATAGGTGCTGCAGCCTCTCAGTTCCAGACAAAAAAAAAATGCGTGGGGTTGCTGCCTACTACAGCTTCGTCAACTGGGGACCTCTCCCGGTGCCGCTGCAAATGAATTGAAACTCCAGCGGTAGAGGGCGCCATTGTGCAGCAGCGGCGGCGGTGGTGGTGGGAGAGGTTAGCGAGCCCAGGCGTGGTGAAGGACCCGGAGCAACAGAGGGCGCTCTCCGTGGAAGGCTGCACGAAATAACTGTGAGCCGGAGCTGCAGAGGGCGCTGCGGGCGGAGGGTGTGGCGTGGGGGCCGGAGCTGCTGAAGGCGCTGTGGGTGGAGGTCCTGATAGAGGATGCCTCGCAGGAGCTGGAGCTGCAGAGGGCGCTGCGGGCGGAAGGTGTGCTGCGGCAGCCAGAGCTGCAGAGGGCGCTGCGGGCGGAGGGCCCAGCGCAGGGTGTGGGGCGGGAGCATCCTGCGTGCCGCCTTTCAGTCTGAGCTTTGGTTGCAGTGGCCGCCGATGAGCAGCGAGCGGGCAGTCGGTGACGGAGCGGGAGCCCGATGGGAGGAGGCTCGGTGCGGGTGAGGCGACTGATGATGGTGCTGAGGAAACTGCTCAAGTGTTCCCTGCGGGACTACGGTCTCTGCCTAGCCCTGGTGCTGCTGCTGAGCCTGGCCTCGCTCTGCTTCCAGCTCAACGGCGGCGCCCCGGCCCTGCTCCTGGAGCTCCGCAAATACCTGGGTAGGTAACGGCGCGCCGCGGGGCCCCGGGCGGGGAAGAGAGAGAAGGAGCGAGCTTCGCCCGCCCGCCGGCGGTGGGGGTTTCGGGTGGGAGCGTGCTAACTCAAATTGGATTTGGCTCCACTTCGCGCACTCTACAGAAAGGTGGGGGTGAAAGCCAGCGCAAATTTGGTCGCAGGTGATGGGGAGAAAGCCGGCTGGCAAGCTAGGGATCCGATGAGCCAAGGTGGAACAAATGGGAAGAGATGGTAAAGGAATGGCTACGTAATAAAGACGGAAACGCAGCGGCGAAAGTCGGTGGAAACGTTCAGGGTTGTGTACGGTGACCAGCAGAAACCTGGTCCCTCTGGCAACCTTGATTCCAGGACTCTGGAGAAGTTGGCTTGGGATGTCCTCCTCCCACACCACCTCGCTGGGGTTTTCCAGAGTTGTCTGGGTTCTTTCCGCTTCCTAGAAGGTTAATGAAGTTGAGCGTTAAAGGTTCTGGGGCAAATTGCTGGGCATTATAAGTGCAACAAATACCCGATCATTTTTGAGAGATTGTAAGAAATGATTGGGTCGGGTAGCATTTTAGGATATGCAGTTGATCGTTGAAAAAGATGTTGCTCAGTATAAATATTTGCTCAGTATAAAGATGTTGCTCAGTATAAATTTAAGTAGTTCTACACTAATTATTTAGCCTGTAGTCTGCGCCGTTTTCTCAAAAAGAGCTTTTTTTTCTTGCTCGGTTTTAAAATTTCCCCTTTTGAACACTTATTCATGTAGCTTTAGGAATAAAATACCAATTCAATGCTGCCCCGATTTCTTGTTGAGAATTTCTTTCGCTAATAACCTTCGATTTAAAGAGCAGTTTGAACTCCCAACTTAAATTAACACCCTCTATTTTCCAATGTATTAACTGAATTGGTACTTTAGCAGTTAAAATGCCTGCTGAATATTGATGTAATTGAATCATCTTGAAATATGCTAACACTGTTAAATGGAGGGTTGGACCAAATGATTGAGCAATGTTTATGAGAGCAAGTGAATAGTTCCAAAATGAATTGCAGTATTTGTGAGTTAATACATTTTGATTAGGACAACAAGGTCACATAATTTGGAAAGTTACTTAAAAGGATTAGAAGAGCAAAGTGATACGCAAGTATCAGTAAAAGCTAGTGACAACTAGAATTTCTATAATTAAATAAAAGTCATAAGCATGCTTCAAATGTTGGTTAGACCACATTCAGAATGTTATGTGCAATCTTGATTGCTGTGTTTAAAAAGGTAAATGAGCATCATGAAATGTTCCAAAAATAATCATGATTACAGCAGCTGGTAATGGATCTTATAAAATCCCGTTTTCCAGCCACATTGGACCCTATGTAGTTCACCTACCACTCAAACCGGTCCACTACTGTTGCCATAACTTCAGCTCTCAACTCTGTCCTGTCCCACTGAGAAAACGATGCGTCATTTGTTCATCAACTCAGCCAGCATTTTAATACTGTCCTCCCTCAGAGGCTGGTGGGTAAGCTGTCGTCATTGGGGCTCAACACCCCTCTCTGTAACTGATCTTGGACTTCTTGACAGAAAGCCTCCAGTCAGTCGGACATCTCAAGCTTCATCACACTGAGCACTGGTGCCCCCAGGGTTGTGTGCTCAGTCCATTGCTGACCCTTGACTTCACTGCTAGATCCAGGTCAAGCCTCGCCATCAGGTTCACTGATGATAATACAGCGTTGGCTTCAACAACGATGAGTTGGCCTACAGAGAGGAGGTAGAGAGGCTTGTCATTTGGTGCGAGAGCAACAGCCTGAGTCTAAATGTGGACAAGGCAAGTGAGATGATTGTGGACACAGGTTGACCACTCTCCATTGCACATCAATGGCTCTGCTGTGGAGGGAGTGAAGAGCACCAAGTTCCTTGGTGTGCACATAACAGATGAACTAACATGGACCCACTACACCACCTCATTAGTCAAGAAGACACAGCAGGGTCTACTGAGGAGATTGAGATATGCAAAGCTCCCCGCCCCCATTCTAACCACCTTCTACAGGAGCACCATCGAAAGTGTCCTGTCTGGCTGCATCATTGCATAGTACAGAAGCTGCAAGGCATTGGACCTACAGAGGAGAGAGCTTGATCAATAATTATTAAGGAACATCTAGTGTAAGAGGGATGGAAAGACAGGGATTTACATAGGGAATTCCAGAGATTCACTGAAGTCAGGTCCCAAAGTAGAGGATGAATTTTTAGAAAAACTTGGGACTTGGATAGATTTCTGAGATAAGGTGGGGTGATACGTGGTATTTTGAAAACAAGACTGCAGTGTGTAATAGGGAGCAAATGTTTGTCATTGAACAGAGGTGATGGGCAAACTGCATTTGATGCAATCACTTGGTGTAGTTAAGAGGAAGGTGAATGTGTTTACGAGGAAAGGGAATGAAGAGTTAGATAGTGAAGAATGTGTGCTATTGCTTGGAAAGAAAGGTTTGAACTTGTATATATTCTGTGTATGTGCTATATTCAAGTGAAAGCAGGCCTGGTTTTTTTCTCCCAACTAAACTTCCTTCGCCAGGAAAAATAATGGTCATCTTTCACACTTGCTTCATTGGTACTTTTGAAAAAGGTGCCAAAAGTAGAAGGAGCTGTACAACTCTGCAGAAACAGATCTTTTCTACACAGTTACTTTCTTATACTCTGATTTAAAATGTTGTGACTGTTTCCTCTAATCCAGGGGTTCCCGACCTTTTTTATGCCGTGGACCAATACCATAAAGAAAGGTGTCCATGGACCCTAGGTTGGGAACCCTTGCCCTACTGCAATTTACCCCTTCTTTGTAGTGACCACTTTAATCTGGGCAACATTGCTCAGCCACACTCACCTCTCACTGAGCTGCCTGAACTAGCTGCGGGGCTGATGTTGTGTGGACTTGTTTCTGCCTCCATCCTGTTGTGGAAAGCACAACTCAGTGCTGAGCACTGCAGCCAGCAAGTTGTCATGTTTCATCAGCTGAATAAAACGTCAGAAAGAATGAGGCAGGTGGCTAACAGGCTAATGAAAACTATTCTCTCCAATGTCTGTAGGTTCATTAAGTTGGTCTCATCTTCAGCTGGTATTACAAGGCAATAGAGCAGCAATGTTACCCATCATCAATACATTAAAAGATGGAGGCGTGCTTGGCCGCAGTGGCCTCTTAGATGTCCCCAGAATTTGTAATCTTTTGTTCTTTGTTGGGACTGACTCTCTTATTTCCTTTATTCACATCCCAGTTGTTTCAAAGAGTGTTTGAGGCTTTCCCTGATTATTGAGGCAGGTTAAATGATTGCTTTTGGGAATTCCCTTTTCCCAACTAAAGAGCTATTCTAGGGAAAAATAAATCATCCAGTTGGATAACTGCTAATAGATGGGGTTTGATGGTAGATGTGGAGCTTGTTTGATGGTGGGTATGACGGGATTTGATGGTAGATGTGGAGCCTGTTTTCATGTTACATAACTCAGTTCCTTACATAACTAAGGACTGGTTCAGCACTGAGGAGATTGGATTGTTGCTAGTATTAAAAAGCTAACCCTTGTAAGATGTTGACTAAGGAAATTGGTTGCTTTTACTTCAACTGGTAAAGCTTGAGCTGTATATGTGGATTATTTCTTTACTGCTTTTGAAAGCAAAAGAGTTGTAATTGATTGCATGGAACTTGTTTAACTTGTATACTAATCTGTATCCCGTGGCAATGCTCCTGTTTTATTAAGAGCAGCCAAACAGCTTCTAGCTCTTTCTATTGAACAGAAGCAATTCGTGTCAGAACATGCTGTCTGTTGGTCTGTTCAGCATTTGACTAAATGGCTATGTGAGCAATTACCAACCGACATGGGTTTATTTCAGCTTTCGCCAAGGTCATCAATTCTTTTCCCTTCAGTTTCTTCCTAAATACATCTACACGTGGCAAACAGGATTCATTCTCGCCGAACTCTATTCTTAGTAAAGGATGATTACATCTTCAAAGGTCTAAGTATTTAAACAAACAAAAATAGGTTCCAAGTTAAATCAAAACCAAAATTTTTTTAAAAAGCTGAAGATTGTAATTTGATTCCTCCATTCACCTTCATCTGCCCAGTCTCCCATCTATTGTGGAAACTTCATCTGACTGTTGAACAAAGGAGACTATGGAGCCATGAGAGAGGAGCTGGCCAAAGTTAACTGGACGGATATCCTAGCAGAAAAGACAGTGGAACAGCAATGGCAGGTATTCTTGGGAATAATACACAAGGTGCAAAATCAGTTCATCCCGCGGAGAAGGAAGGATTCAAAGGGGGGAAAGGGGCCACAGTAGTTGACAAAGGAAGTCAGAGATCGCATAGCATTAAAACAAAAGGAAGTATGATAGAGCTAAAGTGAGTGGGAGGACAGATGATTGGGAAATTTTTAAGGAACAACAGAACTTAACTAAAAAGGCAATACGGGGAGAAAAAATGAGGTACGAATGCAAGCTAGCCAGGAATATAAAGGAGGATAGCAAAAGCCTTTTTAGGTATGTGAAGAGAAAGAAGATAGTTAAGAACAATGTTGGGCCCTTGAAGAATGAATTGGGTGAAATTATTATGGGAAACAGAGAAATGGCAGAGGAATTTAATAAGTACTTTAGATCTGTCTTCACTAGGGAAGACACAAGCAATCTCCCAGATGTATGGATAGGCCAAGGGCATAGGGTAACAGAGGAAATGAAACAGATTGACATTAGGAAGGAAACGGTGATGAGTAGACTGATGGGACTGAAGGCGGACAAATCCCCAGGTCCAGATGGTCTGCATCCTAGGGTACTAAAGGAGGTGGCTCTGGAAATTACGGATGCATTGGTAATCATTTTCCAATGTTCCTTAGATTCAGGATCAGTTCCTGAGGATTGGAGAATGGCTAATGTTATCCCACTTTTTAAGAAAGGAGGGAGGGAGAAAACAGAGAACTATCATCCTGTCAGCCTAACATCAATAGTGGGGAAGATGCTAGAGTCCATTATTAAAGATGAAATAGTGGCATATCTAGATAGCAGTGATAGGATTGGGCCGAGCCAGCATGGATTTACCAAGGGCAAATCATGCTTGACTAATCTGTTAGAGTTTTTCGAGGATGTAACCAGGAAGTTAGACAAGGGAGATCCAGTGGATGTAGTGTACCTCGATTTTCAGAAGGCATTTGATAAGGTCCCACATAGGAGATTGGTGGGTAAAATTAGAGCTCATGGCATTGGGGGGAAGGTATTGACATGGATAGAAAACTGGTTGGCAGATAGAAAGCAAAGGGTAACAGTGAATGGGTGTTTCTCGGAATGGCAGGTGGTGACTAGTGGGGTGCCACAGGACTCGGTATTGGGACCACAGCTGTTTACGATTTACATCAACGATTTAGACGAAGGCATTGAGAATAACATCAGCAAGTTTGCTGATGATACTAAGCTGGGTGTGATATGATGAGAATGTTAGGAGAATTCAGGGTGACTTGGATAGGCTGGGTGAGTGGGCAGATACTTGGCAGATGACATTTAATGTGAATAAGTGTGAGGTTATCCACTTTGGGAGTAAGAACAGGAAGGCAGATTATTATCTGAACGGTATAGAGTTAGGTAAGGGAGAAATACAAAGAGATCTAGGAGTCCTTGTTCATCAGTCACTGAAGGTGAATGAGCAAGTGCAGCAGGCAGTGAAGGAGGCTAATGGAATGGTTGGCCTTTATTACAAAGGGAATTGAGTACAAAGGCAAGGAAATCCTTTTGCGTTTGTACAGGACCCTGGTGAGACCACACCTGGAGTATTGTGTACAGTTTTGGTCTCCAGGGTTAAGGAAGGACATCCTGGCTGTAGAGGAAGTGCAGCATAGATTCACGAGGTTAATTCCTGGGATGTCTGGACTGTCTTACGCAGAGAGGTTAGAGAGACTGGGCTTGTACACACTGGAATTAAGGAGATTGAGAGGAGATCTGATTGAAACATATAAGATTATTAAGGGATTGGACAAGATAGAGGCAGGAAATATGTTTCAGATGCTGGGAGAGTCCAGTACCAGAGGGCATGGTTTGAGAATAAGGGGTAGGTCATTTAGGACAGAGTTAAGGAAAAACTTCTTCTCCCAGAGAGTTATGGGGGTCTGGAATGCACTGCCTCGGAAGGCAGTGGAAGCCAATTCTCTGGATGCTTTCAAGAAGGAGCTAGATAGGTATCTTATGGATAGGGGAATCAAGGGATATGGGGACAAGGCAGGGACCGGGTATTGATAGTAGATAATCAGCCATGATCTCAGAATGGCGGTGCAGGCTCGAAGGGCTGAATGGTCTACTTCTGCACCTATTGTCAATTGACTTGATGCAAAGACTTTGTTTCAGAGTTCGTCTTGAACAAGTTAGGAGGTGTGTTGAAGCTGTCAAAATAGTTTTAAAATCTAGCTTGAGATAGTTTGAGGAACTCAGCAGGCCAGGCAGCTTCCATGGGAAAGAGGAAACATTTGACGTTTTGGCTGAGACCCTTCATCAGGACTGGTAAAAAATCTTGGATTTCCAGCATCTGCAAACTTCTCTCGTGTTGGCAGTCATTGCCCTGGTCTTCCTGGCTTGTTACAAATAGCCTGCAATTTCTTCATTAGACAGTCAGTAAAGAGAAGGCATTTTGCATTGGTCCATTTAAATGAAAGCATGCTTTTCATTGAGGAATTAATTGTAATTGGCACCGTTCAGTACAAAGGCAGGTCCCTCAGCCTGTCTGAGGCTGTGCTGCCCATCAGGCATCCTTTTACACTAATCCTATTTTGTTCTCCTCAACCTCCCCCAATTGACACTTCCTGCCCACCCAGTGTACAGTGGCCAGTTAACCGTCCAACCCACACACCATTGTGATGTGGAAGGAAGCTGGAGCGCCCAGAGGAAGCCCATGTGGTGACAGGACGAAGATAAACAGACCACACTGCAGGATGTTGGAGCTGGACCACTAGAACTGTGAAGCGGCAGCTCTACCAGCTGCTCCACTGTGTTGTCCACAGTATGATTTTTCAGACTGCTAATTATTGCACAAGTGCTTTTTAATACGTTTTGATGGCCTCAGTAAATAGACTGAGAGAAGCTTTTTGCGCTGGCATGAAGGTCAGCAACCACAAGAAACAGATTTAAGATAATTGCAAAAAGAGGAGGAAGGGCTGCAGATTTTTTTTGCGCAGTGAACTGTTATGATTACTGTTTCTATGGACTTTGATATAATAGAAGCTTTCATTGTGCAGTTGAAAAGGAAGGCTTTATATGGCTGAGTGGTGTAAAAGGGATGTGGAATTAAGTGGCTTTCACTGTGCTGCTACAGCCCCGATGATCAGACTGCTCTTCCTGTGCTGCGTTACCATCTGCTTTTATGCTGTAGGAGCTTGGATCGATGCCATGACTGTAAAAGGAACCAAAATCAAGGTGGTAAACCTCCACGTGACAAAATCAATGTGATCACCAGTGTCATAGTCAGTATCGACCTGATATCTATCCTCTGTACGTTTTAGGTTGAACCAACATGGTGACTGGTTAGAGAACCAGAATTATTGTGACAACTGAAGTCATTAGAAAGTAGATTCCACAGATGCTGCCTCACCTACTGCATTTCTGCCACATTGAATTTTGTTGCATATTTCCAGCACCTGCGTTTTCTGTTTTCAGACTCTATAGTGCACCATTTATAGGTGTACCCGTTTCTAAACCCTGAGATCATTATTTAGAGAGCACAGCAGTGGTGAAGAGACGGGTTCAAAGTAAATTTTATTATCAAAGTACGTATATGTCTCTATATACTATCAAGAAATTCATTTTCCTGTGGACATACTCATCAAACCTTTAGAATAATAACTATAACAGAATCAATGAAAGATCAACCAGAGTGCAGAGTACAATAAACTACAGGTGCAAATATAAATAAATAGCAATAAATAATGAGAACATGAGATAGAGTCCTTAAAGTGAGCTCATTGGTTGTGGGAACGTTTCAATGGATGAACAACTGAGTGTAGCTGCATTACGGGCAGTGGAATGCCCCAGCCAACAGTTTAACTGGATAAACAGCTGGAATGTTTTGTTGGTAGTGGTGTAGATGGTGAGAGGAGCAGGGAAGCCTCTTCGGAACCTTGCCTTGTGCCTGTCTTGGCCTTGAGGGGAAGAAAGGAGGGATAAAGGGTTGTGTGTGTGTGTATAGTAAAATGTGCAAGAGAAAGCTAGTATGCTCTTATTTGCTTACTGCCTGTTACACTGCTGGCATTTAGGGCAGCAATAAAGGCCCTTCATCTCTGTTTGTCTATACTGTCACGCACAGATAAAGAAGGATTCTTCATTGCTGTTTCCATAACACTTTTTTTTGACCAGTCAGGGTTGTTAGTCCTGAGCTGAACTCAGAAGATCGGTAGAGCACTCTTAGTCTGTCCTCTACCTTTTGACCTGTTTGGCACGGGTGACCCACCAAGAGCCAAAGCATAAAGCCCTGAGCATAGCTGTCTGGGTTATTGAGCCTCGCAAGCCTCCAAACCCTACCACAAGGTTGTAGTCCTCTTGGAGGAGGCTAGTTTGTTCACAGTATGAATAGGAGCAATTCTGTAGATGCTGGAAATCCAGATTAACACACAGAAAATGCTGAAGGAACTCAGCAAGTCAGGCAGCCTCTATGGAAAGAAAAAAAGAGTTAATGTTTTGTATTGAGATCCTTCATCATTTATTCCTCTCCACAAATGCTGCCTAACCTGAGGTTCCTCCAGTTTTTTTGTGTGTGGTCTTCACAAAATGGTATCTTGTCCATCCAGGTGTGAATGCAAATACTTCCTGCTACTGCAGGTGGCTTTATGGCCTGCCACCATGCTTTCTGAGGTTCTCCTCTGCCATGGCTTTAGTAAAGGGAGTATCAAAAATAAATATTTATTCAGTACACCTGAGGCTGTAATTCCTATCCCAGTCTGTAATACCAGTCATTTTCTGCGTTGGGAGTTGAACCATTCAATGCCCAGTACTCAGAGTGGAATTACCAACACCCATGAAAGCTTGGCAGTGTGTAAGTCGTTGAGTTTAAATTCAGCCGTTTAACACGCCCATATTTTGGGAAGATTCCAAGTAAATGTGTTTTTTTGAACTGGATTCTAATGGTTGCCAACAGCAGCAGTGAAATCTTAAAATTTCTCAACATTTCCAAGATCAATAAACTTTTTTTTCAAACAGCTGTATGCTGCTGAAGGGCAGAATGTTACAGTTCACCTTCTGCACTGTTGCATGTTTCTTTATAATCAAGCCTCCACATTCTGCTCTTAAGTGCTTGTGTTTCGAAACTAAGGTAGCAGTATTTCAAACAGAAGCTATTCTACAGCAAAGTGTCTGCACGGTGTCAGTAGCATTAATTTATTCATCACTGGTCTCATTAATTCCAAAATGCTTGCAAAGGCACTTAAATACCCTCTCTGTTGCCAACAGAGAA
Organism: Hemitrygon akajei; assembly: GCF_048418815.1. Classification (NCBI taxonomy): domain Eukaryota; kingdom Metazoa; phylum Chordata; class Chondrichthyes; order Myliobatiformes; family Dasyatidae; genus Hemitrygon; species Hemitrygon akajei. The sequence continues at coordinate 93,726,861 of NC_133130.1, read as the reverse complement.
ACTTCAATTGTGCTTATAAATAAAATGCACAAGGAATTCTGCTTTCACACAGATTGGTCATAACTCGAGTATGCTTGATCGATGAGGAAGCATTCTTTGTATCATGTGGCCATTGGGACCTAGAAATTGACAAACAGAAAAAATGCTCTTGGAAAAAGTACCTATTTCCATGAAAACGTTCTTGCAGCAATCAGACACCATTATGTCTTAACACCAGCTGCTAGTTTCACTTCAGGAAGATATTTAAAGGTTACTTTAGAAATTAATAGGCAGTCATACATTATAGCATGCAGCTTTTTCTATTTTCAGTTTGCGGTAACAAAATAAGAAAGTGCTTTTAGTATCTAAGTTTTAGAAAATCCTGTGGTGAAAATAAATTTCATATTCCATGTCTGAAACCCTATAGCCCCTTGCCCTCATTTTCCTATTAGTTTATAAACATAATTTTCTACAATGAGGTTTCTTAGGAACACAACTTTGTGTTTGGAGGAGGACTACCTATACATAGCTAAACTGAAGCAAGGGAACTTAATTACTGCTGATGTACACCTGAGCACCTGTGTTGGTGCGTGGCCTAGTGGGCAAGGCATCAGACTAGTAACCTGAAGGTCACTGGTTCGAGCCTCAGCTGAGGCAGCGTGTTTGTGTCCTTGAGCAAGGCACTTAACAACCCATTGCTCTGCAATATCACCAGTGCCAAGCTGCATGGGTCCTAGTGCTCTTCCCTTGGACAACATCGGTGGCGTGGAGGAGAGGGGAAGGCCTGCAGCTTGGGCAAATGCCGGTCTCCCATACAACCCTGCCCAGGCCTGCGCCCTGGAAACTCCAGGCACAGATCCATGGTCTCTCGAGACCGACGGATGCCACCACACCTGAGCAGAAACAGGCGTAAGCAGATGATTTTTCTAGCAACTTCTGCCAGTTCATTGGTGACTCTCTCTCTTTTATTTGCCCAGCCTATCGCTATATCCTTTGGTTGCCATAGTGTCCGGTAATCAATTTGCCTTGGTTTTGAATATACTTAACAGCTGGTTGGTCATGGTCAGCAGAAAATCAGAATTCTGCAGGTGATGAAAATTTGACATAAAAGTAGAAACACCCAGCTGGTCATCTGTGGAGACAGAAAGAGACGGTGCTTGAGGTTGATGAGCTTTCATCAGTCTGGAAATACTTTGCGCTTCTTACCAGAGTTTAAAAATGTTGTAATCTCTACGTCTTGTCCACTTAGCTTCTCCTTATCATCTTAGCTCTTTGCAACATCCTGAAAGCTCTTCCAAATTGCTTTGCGTTGTAGGTAAATTTGAGTGCATTGTACTTCATGCCCTCATCTAATTACTGGTGTAGATTGAGCCTGTGGCATTCTATAATCAATAAGCTACCAATGTGAAAACTTCTTCATTCTCTTTTCTGCTGTGACCAAGCCTATGTCCACCCTTGTGTATTTCACCAGCAATTTGTATTGCATGGCTGATAGACGTCTGAGATTCTTGAAGAAGGCAAATCAACAGAAGGCATCCAGTCCGGATGACTTGCCTTGCTGTGTGTTGAATATCTGTGCAGACCAACAGGCTGGCATATTCATGGACACCTTCATCCTCTTGTATCTTCATTCTGCAGTTGCCACTTGTTATGAAAGAGTATCTATCGCACCAGTGCCCAAGAAGAGCATAGTAAATTGCCTCAGTCACTACTAACTTGGACTTGCACCCACTGTAATGATGTGATCAGAAAGGTTAGTTTTGGCATCAGCCTCTGTCTCAGAAATGAGCTGGATCCACTTCAGTTTGCCTGTCACCCCAACAGATCAATAACATGTATTATTGCACTGGTTCACCAGTCTGTTCTGGACCACTTGGATAACAAAAATACACTAAGCTCTGAGGCCTAAGCCCCTGGACCTTTTTTGCAACTAGCTCCTTAACTTGCACATTGGCAGATCTTAATCAGTGTCAGCGGGTAACAACATCTCATTGACAATCGACAGTGCACCTTACAATTGTGTCCTTAGCCCTCAGCTGTACTCTCTTTAAACGATTAAACAGAGTTCCAAAACCCTCTATAAATTTGCCAAAGACACTACCATTGTAGGCTGAATCAAATGTGCTATTGAGTTAGCGTACAGGAGTGAAATAAGACGCCTGGTTGTGCTGTGTCACAATTACAATCTCACGCTCAGCATTAACAAAACCAAGGATTTCTGAAAGGGGAAGTTGGGAGACGAGTGCCAGCTTTCATTCTGGGTGTAAACATCTCAGATAACCTGTCCTAGGCTTACCACAAAATCAACAAAGAAACCACACCAACACCTCTACTTTCTTTGAAGTTTATCAAGACTTAGCATGTCACCAAATACCCTAACAAGCATCTGCAAATTTGCTGTTGAAAGTATCCTAACAGGCTGTATCATGGCATAATGTGGCATCTTCGATGCACAGGAATACAAAAGGTTGCAGAGACTAATGGACACCGCCTGAACCATCAAAGGTACAGCCCTTCGTCATTGAGAACATCTACATGAAGTGTTGCCTCAAAAACGTTTATCATCAAGGAGCCCCACCATCTGGGCCATGCCCTCTTCTCACTGCTGCCTTCAGGCAAAAGAAACCCGAGGCCCCACGCCACCAAGTTCAGGAGCTGCTACTTTCCTACTTCCATCAGGTCCTCGAACCCTAATCCTACCTACACAGTCAAACACTATGCACTGCATTGGACTTGCCCTTTTTTGCAGTTTTTTTCCTTCACCTTGTACACTTCAGTGTGCATGTGATGTTGTCATAAGTAACTTTTTCATTTTATTTGTACCTTGTTATATTTGCACAAATGACTGAACTCAACCTGACTTGGGAGGAAATTATACAGAAGGACCTTTGTAATTAAGGTTGGCAATTTAAATTGGAAAAATTGCTTAAGTGGGTGCCGGAGAATGTTACTGAACATGAGAGGCTTGATTTATCATTCATTTGGAGTTCCTGAAGGTATCAAAGGATATGGCTAGTTTGGGTATCCAGGAGTGTGTTACAGTAATCTGGAGGCAACAGCAATGTACCATTTGCAAATTTGGAAATTACTTTTACATTAATGTAAATTGTTAATTTGCTTTAGTCCCATCCTTCGTGACTCTCCATGTAACTCTTCAAGCAGTTAGCATTTACTTTAATTTTTTTTTGCTTTTGGCTTGAAATCAGTTTGGTTATTCATTCTAAGTATCACAAGGCTGTGTGCTTAGTTCCCTGCTCTAGTTGCTTTATAGCTGCACTGTGATGCAGATGTCACCACTGTTGTCTGCATCGAAGGTGATGATGAGTTGGCATTTAAGAGGTAGACTGAAAATCTGGTTGAGTGGTGCCACAACAACAACCTTTCAATCAACGTCAGCAAAACCAAAGAGTTGATTATTGACGACAGAAGGTAGAAACCAGAGGCCCGTGAACCAGAACTTGTTAGAACAGTTTCCAACCTGGTGTCCGTGGGCACCTTGCATAATGGTATTGCTTCATGGCATAAAAAATGTTGAGAACACCTGCATTAGAGGATCAGAAATGGAGAGGGTCATTAACTTTAAATTCCTTGGCATTGTCATATCAGGATCTGTCCTGGGACCAGCACATAACCTGCCATCACAAAGAATGCACATAGTGCTTCTACTTTTTTAGAAGTTTGTGTAGATTTGGCATGTCATCTAAACATTTTACAGACTTCTGTAGATGCACAGTAGGGAATATCTTGTCTGGTTGGATCATGGCCTTGTATGGAAGCACTGACGCTCAAGAACGGAAATGTCTATCAAAGTGGTGGGGGAAGTAAGCAAAATGCAACTTGCTTATCACCACAGTAGGTCTATAGCAGATGTAATCTCACTGGCATTCCACTCAGCTTTGAACCACTTGGACAATAGCAACACTTAAATCAGACAGCAGCAGTTTATTGATTACAGCTTATCATTCAATGCCATCATCCTCTCAGTACTAATCAAAAGCTCCAAAATCTGGACCGCTGAAACTCTTCTGCAACTGGATCCTTGACTTCATTGGGAGACCACAGTCAATGCAAATCAGAAATAACATCTCCTTGCTGACAGTTAACACCGGCGCACCTCAAGGATGCATGCTTAGCTCACTGCTCTAATCTATCAATACTTGTGACAGTGTGGCTAGGTACAGCTCAAACACCATCTACAAATTAGCCAGTGGCACAACTATTGTTAGTAGAATTTCAGATGATGATGAGGAGCTGTACCTTGCATTCAATGTCAGTAAGAGACAAGAATTGATGGTGGACTTCAGGAAGGAGAAGTCAAGGGAACACTCACAAGTCTTTATCAAGGGATCAGCAGTGGAAAGGGTGAACAATTTCAAGTTCCTGGATGTTGACATTTCAGAGTATCTATGTGTTGAACCCAACATATTGATGCATTACAGAGAAAGTACAGCAACAGTTATATTTCATTAGAAGCTTGAGGAGAATTGGTATGTTACCAAAGACGCTAGGAAATTTCTGGATGTGCCGTGGAGAGCATTTTAATTGGTTTCATCGCCATCTGGAATGGAGGGGCCAATGCAGAGGATCAGAAAATGCTGCAGGAAGCTGCAAACAAGGCCAGCTTCATCATGGGCACTAGCCTCCCCAGCAAAAAGGATATCTTCAAAAGGCGATGCCTCTAAAAGGAGGAACTTATTCAGGGTGCCTGTCATCTAGGACATGTCCTCTTCTCATTGCTACCATGGGGGAAAGGAAGTACAGGAGCCTGAAAGTGCACACTCAACTTTTCAGGAACACCTGTGTTGCCTCCACCATCAAATTTCTGAATGGACAATGAATCCATGAACATGACTTCAGTGTCTTCTATTCTCTTTTGTGCACTATATATTCTTTTCTTCATTTATAGTTTTTTATTATGTTATTGCACTTTGCTGCTGCGAAACTACACATTTCACGACATGCCAGGCATATCAAACCTGATTGTAATTTTGGATGTGGCCCAGTCCATCACAGGTAAAGCCCTCCCTATCTACAAAGAGTGCTGTCAGGAGAAAGCATCGTGAAGGACCTTCATCATTTAGGCTGTGCCCTCTTCTCACTACTAAGGAGATAGAGGAGCCTTGGGCCCCACACCTCCAGAGTTCAGGAACAGTTATTACCCTACCACCATCAGGCTTCTAAACCAGCATAGATACCTACACTCGTTTCAACTCTGAACAAATTCCACAACCTATGGGCTCACTTTCAAAGACTCTACAACTCAGTATTATTTATTTGCAATGTTTGTCTTTTGGACATTGGTTGTTTGACAGTCTGGTTATGATTAGCTTTCATTGGTTCTATTATATTTCTTTGTTTTCCTGTGAATGCCTGCAAGAAAGAGTCTCAAGGTATTATATGGTGACATGCGTACTTTGATAACAAATTTACTTGGAACTTTGACGTTGAACTTTCTAGTGTTTTTCTTCTGACACATCATGCGCTTACAAGTGTTGATAATTCACATCAAAAGCATTATCCTGTCTTCTCTCAGTTACCTCTGATGACTAAAGTGAAGTTGATCAAGTAGAACTTTCTTGAAGTCCATGCTGACTATTCATCATTATTAGTTTCTGAGTGTATTTCTATTATTTTACCTTTTTCCTAGCTGATAAACAAACTGGTCCAATGCCTGCATGTATACTGTACTTGACATGCCAGGTCTCTATTACTGAACATGGTTAATTATTATATGTGTGATAGCACCCTTTTTTCTAAATTGCTTTAAAATGACCCAGGTCTGTATAAGAAAACCAGGTATGACTTGCAGAGGATTATTTCAAGAGCTGGGAAGCAATTCTAGGAGAGGTTAGAGGTGACATCAGATGCACATCAACTCTGGTAAGGTTTGTAGGCCATTACTTCCTACAAAGCAAAACCCAACATCATGAATGGCAGCAATGCTTCACCACCAGATGAGCTCAACGCTTCTTGTGTTTGCTTTGAAAGGGATAATAAAACCACAGCTTTGACGATTCCTGTGCACAGCTACGATGACCCTGTAATCTCTGTCTCAGAGGCCAATGTCAGGCTGTCTTTCATGATGGTGAATCCTTGCAAGGCGGTAGGAACTGATGGAATACGTAGAAAGGCTCTGAAAACCTGTGCCAACCAACTGGTGGGGGTATTCAAAGACATTTTAATCTCTCACCACTACAGTTGAAAGTTCCCACCTGCTTCAAAAGGGCAACAATGATACCAGTGCCCAAGAAGAGCAGCGTGAGCTGCCTCAACGACTATCATCCAGTAGAACTCACATCTACAGTGATGAAATGCTTTGAGAAGCTAGAATCAACTGTCTCAGCGAGGATGTGGACCCACTGCAATTTGCCTATTGCCACAATAGGTCTACACCAGATGCAATCTCAATGACTCTCCACGCAACCTTGGATCACCTGGTCAATGCAAGTTCCTATGTCAAGATGTTGCTTATTGACTGTCTCAGCATTTAGTACCATAATTCCTACAGTCCCGATCAATAAACTACAGACCCTGGGCCTCTCTGTCTCCCTCTGCAACTGGACCGTCAGCTTCCTAACTTCAGATTGGAAATAACATCTCCACCTTGCTGACAATTAACTCTGGCGCACCACAGGGATGTGTGCTTAGCCCACTGCTCTGCTTTCTCTACTGTGTGGCTAGACATAGCTCAAATGCCGTCTATAAATTTGCTGATGATTCAACCATTGTTGGCAGAATTTCAGATGGTGATGAAAGGGTGTACAGGAGAGAAATATATCAGATAGTTGAGTGGTGTCACAACAACAACCTTGCACTCAATGTCAGTATGACCAAAAAGCTGACTGGACTTCAGAAAGGGTAAGATGAGGGAACACAAACCAGCCCTCATAGAGGGATCAGAAGTGGAGGGAGTGAGCAATTTTAAGTTCCTGGGTGTCAGTATGTCTGAGGATCTAATCTGGACGGAACATACTGATGCATCTACAAAGAAAGCAAGACTGAGGCTATATTTCATTAGGAGTTGAGGAGATTTGGTTTGTCAACTAAAACACTTGAAAACTTCTACATTTGTACATTTGTTTCCACAGTACAGTGGAAAGCATTCTGACTGGCTGCATCACTGCCTGGTATTGGTGGGGGGGCAATGCAGAAGATCGAAGTACATTGCAGAAACTTGTAAAATTAGCTCAATCATGGGTACTAGCCTCTGTAGTATCCAAGACATTTTCAAGGAGAGGTGCCTTAGGAGCGTGGCACCCATCGTGATCTCCACCACCCAGTACGTGTCTTCGCACTGTTACCATCAGGAAGAAGGTACAGAACCTTGAAAGCGTACACTCAGCAATTCAGAAACAGTTTCTTTCCCTCTGCCGCCTGATTTCTAGATGGGCATTGAACCCTCTGACTTAATCTTACTTATCGTCTTTTTACTTCAGTCCTGATGAAGAGTCTCGACCTGAAACGTTGACTGTTTACTCTTTTTCACAGATACTGCCTGGCCTGCTGAGTTCCTGCAGCATTTTGTGTGTGTTGTACTCTTACTTATCATCTTTTTACTTCAGTCCTGATGAAGGGTCTCGGCCTGAAATGTCGACTGTTTACTCTTTTTCACAGATACTGCCTGGCCTGCTGAGTTCCTCCAGCATTCTGTGTGGGTTACTTGGATATCCAGCTTCTGCAGATTTTCTCTTGTTTTTGATTAGATTGCCTCGTACTTCTACTGTTGCAGCAGAGTTCGATAAGTTCTTGATTAGTAATAAAGTTAAGAGTTACAGGCCAAAGGCAGGGGCTTGAAAGAGAAAATACAACTATGATTGAATGGTAGAGCAGATTGAATGGGCTGAATGGCCTAATTCTGCTGTATTTTAAAGTCTAATGGTGTATATCTTACTGTTTTGTTTTATGATCCACAGTAAACTAGATTAATGGTCTCCTTTTGCCCTTAAAAAAATTCTTTCTTTCATTTTCTTTCTTGGGTCAGCCTCTGTTTTTGTACTTAATGTCGGCCTTTCCTTGCCCTCAGTTTTTTTTCTTTGCCTTTATTCATCCAATGTGCCTCATTGGTATTTAGTTTGATCTTGTTTTTTAGACAGAATATATTTTTCCTGGACTCAATTCAACATTTCAAATCCTTGCCATTGCTACCTTCTGATAGCGTCCACTTTATTTTCACAAATTCTGTTCTGCGTCATTCAAAACTCAGTTGCCCCATTTTGGTCATATTTCTGGATTGTTGTCATATTGCAGTTTCTATATTATCACTATGTTTTCCCTACTTTGTTCTCTTTTACTGGATCCAATAATGAACTGTCTTGTTGGAATTATTTTGCATAAGTTTGGATAGAAGTCCTTTGTGTATTTAAGAATTCCATTCCTTAATTTTGTTTCTTCTAGGCAACTAATTTTCAGATAACTAAATGTCTCATGATTTTTTTATGTCTTTTCCTTAAACCATGAGCTAATTTCCCTTAATTATTTTCTCTTCTGGATCCCCTCTAAACCCACCATCAGTGTACCTAATCTTTTGGCATCCACATGGAATCTCTTCTTATCGTGTTGTTACCTGCAAAACTTTTTTTTTAAAATTGCCATTATATCTTTTCTCTGCAGTACAGTTACTTCACATTCCTTTTTCTAATCATCTAATTCATGCACTGGAGCATTGAACTCTGGTTATTTTATATACTTGGATGAAAATCAATGAACACTAATGCTGTTACCCTTGTTAAACTTGAAATGTACACCATTTGGTTCAAGGGTTTTGTCAACATTGAGTCTCAGTTATCTTTCCAGTTCACATTATTTATAATCGCTTGTATTATTAGTTCCTTTGGCTCTTTTCCACACGCCCCATCCTAACCGTTTCCTGTTGTTTTGAAATTCAGGAGTGGGAGCATCTAACCAAAATGGGGATTGATCATAAGTTATATTTAGAACATTAGTAGTAACGTTTAAGCTCTAAAATCAATGCAAAACAGATGGGGGTTCCTATAGTGATATGTGTTTGAACAAATATTTATAGTGTATTCTGTGTTCCACTATCTTTTTCCTCTCTGGCTGTTTGTCCCTGAAGTGCAGGGTCGTGGGTTCGAGTCCCAATCCAGAGACCTAACTGCAGAATTTAAAATGTCATTACAATGGATTGCCAAGTTGCTATTTTTCAGATGCCAGGTTATATATTTCATCTCAGATGGATGTGAAAGTTGAAATTCTGAAATAACTGCAAAATAATTTTTTGTGTGCGTTTTGCTTAACAAATCTAACTCAGGTGTGACTAAAATTGGATAAAATGACTGGTGTTATTCAAAGAATTTGTTACAGTGAGGCCCCACACCTGTTCATGCAAGTGAAAATATTACAGGTTTAAAAATATTGTCTTGCAGAAATTGGCTTATTACCACAATGCTGAATAACAGTTAGCTATTTTGAATTCGTTTCTGTTTTTCTGTGTCGTGATGAGGTTTTACTTTGGACTTGGAAGATCTTATGGAAAAACTATTCATGTTATGCTGCAAAATTTGACAACAGCTTTGGGATCTCAAGTGCATAAGCGATTAGCTTTATGTAATGCACTACTAAAATCTGAAAGTTGCTGTCTCTGCCACAGCTGAGGTAAATCACTTTGATTGTCCTGTGTTTAAATAGTTTACAAACTTGTCCCACAGTAAGTCGCCATGAAAATCTGGCAAAATGACACCAAGCCAAGATTACTGTACAGAAGCTACTTTGTCTGGAAACAATTAGTATTATGTATGTGTCTAATTCTGCAACACCATTCAAATATAAAGGGTTTTTAAATTTTTAATTAATTTTCATCTTAATCACTAATGTTATGTTTATCATTATTGAGTACTCCTAATAATATATAAATTATTTTTGTTTTGCTCACTGCAGAAGGTCTTCGATGCGATTAACTGGTCATGAAAATTTTATAACAAGACTGTATATGCTGGAATATCTTGAATTAAAAAATAGATAACATGGAATCACACTGCAGGTTCAGCAGCAACCATGGACAGAGGAGCAGTTAATTTTTCAGTTGAAGATGAGCAGTCTTTGACTCCTCTTTCCCGGTTGTATCTGGACCTGCTGAGTTTTGCAGCATTTTCCGTTGTGATTAGCAGGTCAGCTCATCAGGTTGATGGCATCACAGCTACGAGTGCCAGGGAATTCTGATCTAGTTAACTCATCACTAAATGGGATATTTTTGCCACAGAGGTGGCCAGGGCTTTGTGAAAGCTTTTGTTGGGATCAGTGGCAAGTGTTATTTGTTTCTCACTGACCACAAATTCGGTGCTTCTAAATGAATAAAGCCAAGAAACCCCACAAGACTGAAGTAAATTATCATGTTATTCATTATTTGGAACAAAAAATGGTCTGGAGTAGTCTAATCCAGCTTTCAGTATTGTAGCTTAGCAGCAAACATAACAGCGCCAGTGATCTGGGTTCAATTCCACAGTATCTGTAACGAGTTTACTCCAGGTGTTCTGCTTTCTTCCCACACTCCAAAGACGTATGGGTTAATTGGGTAATTGGTCACATGGGTGCATGCATGCTTGTTGGCCAGAAGAGCCTGTTCCTGTGTTGTTTCTTAAAACAAAATAAATATTTACCAAAAAAAAATTGTTGGACATCAGTGTATTATTCCCCACAGTGAGGAAGAAAAGCATCAAAATTCTCTTTGTACAAGGGTTCAGTTAATAGATCAAAGCTCACATCTGCTTTTAAAGCTTACAAATTTCTCAAAGAAAGTAATGCTTGATTTAACACCATTTTAAATTGTGACGTTTATGGCCACTGTGTTTCCATGACAGTTGATTTTAGTTGTAGGATGTGGATTTTAGTTTTCACCAAAGGGTCAAACTAAATTCTGCAAATTTGTTCCCAGAACAAATTTTTTTTTTTTTTTTTTTAAATCCTACGTTTGAAAGTAATTTTAAAAGGAACTTGGTTTATCTGTTTAATAAAGTAGCAATGGCCTTTAACAGCAAGGCATAAAGATAACAAAAGCATATGTAAAGCTCAGCTACATGTTATTGGAGAAATTGTCATTTGAAATGGAATGAGTTAATTAATTGGAGTATTTAAGACACTGCCATTACTTATTTCAGTGGTGGGCAAACTTTTTGACTTGAGGTCCACAAAGGGTTCTAAAATTTGACGGGGGCCGGACCAGGAGCAGATGGACGGAGTGTTTTGGTAATACACCTCATAAGAGAAAATAAAATATCATGGGATATGTAGAAAACATGTGCTTTAATTTCAATTGAAAATGAACAAATGCATTACAACAAAATATCTGTCTTTGAAGTCCCATGGTATTTAGCTATTTATTGAAATGACTTTTAAAACACTGAAAATTAAATGAATAAAATACAGCTTTTTTTAATAGTAACAGTTATTATTTTAAAGCACTGAAAATTCTGTTATCCTTCAAGATATTATCATCATCACCCTCCTCCTGACTGTCTTTATTTCAAAAACGGTAGGAGATGCAGGTCTACTTGTCCTGCTCCTTCTTATTCAATTGTCCCCTGTGCCAAAACTCAACAACGACCAGCACAAGGACAGAACAGTGACAGCGCGCCAGTATGCGGATCGCGTTATTTGATCTGGAGCGCATTTTTTATTTTGAGAACGTACGTGCACCTGCGCACTACTCATGTCCATCACTTAACAGAAATGACATGTAACATGTAAGGCTTATTGAAAAAAATATTTTCAAATGCTTTTTTTACATGACATAACGAAGAAACTTATTTTTAATTTCAGTGGGAACAGTGTTGTTGGTCTCCCTTTTTAGCCAGCGCATCAAAGTCTGGATTTAGTTTTGTTGTGGCGATTCTCAGGATGGATCTGAGGTGTTGGTCAGTTAACTTGGATCTGTGGCTGGCTTTGTTGATGTTCATGACGCTGAACGCCTGTTCACACAAATAGGTCAAGCCGAACAACGCCAGCATCTTCTGTGCCGTCCTCCGGAGGTTTGGAAACACCTCTTTACCAAGTGAAGTATAAAAGTCATTCAGTTTAAGAGAGTTGGACTTCTCTTTTAAGACGGGGTCAGACTGAAGGTCGTTCAGTTCCAGCTGTAGCTCCTCTGGTGCTGTTTCAGGATCTTGTGACAGGGGACAGGCCACCAACTGAAGTGACTTGTCAATTTTTTCAAAATCAGAAAAGCAACGGCAGAATTCTCTGTGCAGCGCATCCAGTGACTCACTGTACTTTTTCACATTTGCGCCGGCCTCTTCCAGCGTGGCTAGTGTAGGAAAATGAGTGAATAACTTATTCAAAATTTGCCTGGAGAAAAAAGCCAGCTTGGATTTAAAGGCTTTCACGTTTGTGTACATGTCATGCACAAACTGATCCTTCCCCTGTAGCTTCACGTTCAGTTCATTCATGTGTGAAAATATATCCACAGCAAACGCAAAGTCACAAAGCCAGCTCTTGTTGCTCAGCTCAGGAAATTCGCCGGCCTTCCTCAGTAACTCCAAAAATGCACCAATCTCCTCTTTGAACTCCCATACGCGTTGAAACACTTTGCCCAAACTTAACCAGCGGACACGGGAGTGATAAAGTAGGTCCTGGTGATCCGCATCAGTTTCCTCCAGGAACATGATGAACTGACGGTGCTGAAGTCCCCTTGCACGTATAAAGTTGACAAGTTTTACGACAGGATTCACAACATGATTCAGCTGTAATACCGATTTACATAGAGATTCCTGGTGGTTGATGCAGTGAAGGAAAGTAACATCCTGGTCAGGATTTTCATCTTTCACTTTATTCTGTATTCTCCTCAGCAGGCCGACATTTTTCCCTGTCAAATTAGGAGATCCATCTGTGGTGACGTTGATAAGTTTACTCCAAGGGAGCTTCATATTTTCGATGACAGCAGACACCCGGTCATACAAGTCCTCTCCCCGTGTTTTTCCTTTCAGAGACTCCATTGTCAAAAACTCCTCCGTTATTTCAAAAGTATTGTTAATTCCTCGGATAAAAATGAGGAGCTGAGCAGTGTCTTTTACATCGTTGCTTTCATCCAGTGCTAATGAATATAACGTGAATGACTCTGCCTTTTTATTTAAGTCACTGGTTATATCTTCATCTATCAGTTCCACACGGCGAGTCACTGTCCTGCGTGATAAACTGATTTTTTCAAATTTGTCTTTGCTCTCCGGACACAATACACCTGCTGTCTCCACCATACATTCTTTTAAAAACTCGCCTTCAGACAGAGGCTTGCTGGCCTTTGCTAATTTGAATGACAGCATAAAACTCGCCTTGGTACTTGACTCATGAATGGCAGTTTGACGGTGAAAAAAATTTTGTTGAGCCTGTAAATTAGCTGCCAACCTCTGAGCATTAGCTTCCCGTTCTTTCGTTGACTGGTTGCTAGCATAGTTGGCATGTTTTGTGGCAAAGTGACGGCTGATATTATATTCTTTAAAAACCGCCACAGTCTCTTGGCATATCAGGCATACAGCAGTTGATCAATGTTCAGTAAAAAGATATTTAGTTGTCCACTCCTTATTAAACACCCGACATTCTCTATCCACTTTTCTTTTCTTAGCTCCACTCATCTTTACAGAAGGGGTGAGAGGTCAAAGAGTAAAGCGCAAATGTGGAATAATACGCTGCACCTCAACAAAGGTCAATGTATATAGAGTGCGTCATCTATTGGGAAAACGCCAGAATTGCGGGGAAAAAACGTTAACAAGGTTTATTAATATAATTTCATCAAGTTCTGCGGGCCGGATTAAAAAGCTTAACGGGCCGCAGTTTGCCCATGCCTGACTTAGCTCAATATGTCTATAATTGCATGATCCTGCAACTGCCTTTGGCTTTCAACAAAATCTTCATTCTTATTAAATTGCGACAACTTCTTTTCAGAATTCTCACAATATTTTCTGATAGTCATTTCATTGTTGACTATGTTGAAATATTCGTGTTTCTATCATATTAATTATATATTTTTTTCTTTTTACAGGCAGTTCTTCTTTTCTGGATGGGTATCATCATCAACCCCTCAAGGTAAATTCAGATTATGAGAGAGGTTTTGTTATTGCATGTTGGGGAAAAGGGTGATCTTGCCCCAAATAATTCAGAAATATTTATTTATGACACTGCTTAAACCTTCAGTGGCTCCTTCCCTTTCGTACTTCCTATGCAACTTTGAACTTGTCTCATTTCTAACTTTACCCAGTACTGGTCATCGACCTGAAATTTTCTTTCTCTGTAATTGCTACCTAACCTGAATATTTCCAGCAGTTTCTGTTCTAATTCCTCAAGAAATGATAGACAGATTTTATTTTTTTTCTGGAGCTCAAATGTTTTTTTTAAATCAAACCAATTCATTACATAAAATGGAAAAACATTAATTAGACGTTAAATATCTTCAATTAAATTTTTCTTTTTTCACTTATGTAACATGAACCCTAATCTAATCATATTGAGTTGATAGGTATTCGGAGTTAATCAATGATACTGGTATTGACTGTGAATTGCAGAAGAGAGACCCACCATTGGTCAGGGTCAACAAAGGGTACAACGTCCTAGCTGTTTACATGTCCATATGCAAGCCAGGGAAGCGCAATTATGGAGAGCACGCTGTTGCCCATGCGGTGGGTTCCCCCTCTCTACGCAGCTGATGAATCCAAAGGAACCGCAGAGACGGATACAGTTTGGCACCAGAGGTACTGCAGGGGCTGTCAGTCAACATTGAACTTAATGTAGGACTTCCTTAACTCCAGCTCCACATTTTTCCCCTGGGTTCACTCTTGAAGCCTTCCCCATGAGTGGGTATAGCTGCAAGACAGCAATTTGAGATCAGTGTTTTCCTTCTGGGTGAGTTGCCAAATGTGGCTGAGGTGCTCCATCTGCCAGAGCTACTGGTTTTAAGGTGCCAGTAACCTACCTTTGCCCCACCTCCTGTCAGTAGAAACAGTTCCATCGGGCTTAGTGGCTAAGCCGTACATGAAAGCCAGGAGCTGGACTTGGTTATCATCAGAGGCTACTTGAGACACACACCACTGGGAACATTAAGTAGGTAGTAGGAGCTCATTCTCACTAACCCTGCCCACCACACTCATCTGCTATGACAACCTAAAGGAACCATTGAGAAAAAGATTTTGCGTTAATGTAGTCTTCCATGTTCTTAGTCTAACAGTAGATATGGGAAAGTCAACATGCTTCTAAATATGTTTACAACAATGTTGTCTTGTAAGCGAATACTGTAGTCAGTTTACACATGGATTGAACTGATGAATAACGATTAAAGTTATGCCCCATTTGAAGTATAATGTTCAATTCTAGGTATGCACTATCCTAATCAGAGCTTTGCATTATTCTTTATTATTCATGTTATTTTAGCTTGATGACTGTCCAAATGTTGCTGCATTGTTCAGAGGGCACCCTTGATTTAAGAAGCTGAAAAATGTCCATATAGACTGGTAATAGCTCATATTTGTATTGCCTACTTGAGGGGCTACAAGTTTCCACCACAGTAGGAAATGATTTGGAATTTAGAGAAGTCATCTGGCATCAGGACATGCAGTGAGAGTCTTCAGGAGATTTTTCCAAGCCCAGCCACCTTTAGCTGTTTAATCAATGATCTTCAAAATGTGAGAAGTGGAGATGCTCACTAATGAAAACATATTCTTCATTTCCTCAGCCCACACTCATATGCAGCCAGACTTGAACATTTAAGTTTGCACAACCAAATGTCAAGTACAATTTGTATGCACAAACAATCAGCATTACTAATGAGAGTGTTTAACCACCACTATAAGGGTCGGATTACACCTGAACTTGAGAGGGACCCATGTCCTTGCAGCAGATTTGCGAGAGCTGTTAGGAAGGGTTTAAACTAGGTTAGCAGGGGATAGAAACCAGATGTAGAGGCAGTTGGTGTAAAGACAGGTGCAAAGCATAGTAAGACTTTAAGGAAGGATGGGCAGTGGATAGGGTATAAATGCAGTCAGTTGGCTCAGTTGAAATGTGTTTAATATGAGAAGTATCAGCAATAAGGGTGATGAACTAAGTATGGATCAGGACATGGAATTGTGGTGCTTTGGTTATTACAGAGCCTTGGCTGTCACAAAGGCAGGGATGGCTGTTGGCTGTTCTGGGATTTTGATGTTTTAAAAGGACAGGGGGGGAGGTAAGAGGTGAGAGAGTGGTATTGCTAATCAAGAATAGTACAACAGCTGCAGAAAGGATATCATTGAGGCATCATCTAAGTCATGTGGGTGAAAGACAAATGGGAAGGAAGCAATCACTCTTGGAAATATTCTATAGGCCTGATAGCAACAGAGACACTGAGGAGAAAACTAATGGAGAGGATCTGTGAGCATCTGGGGGTACATAGTCTGATTAAGCATGGTGGCAGGGTGTGTTGTGTCACATGAGTCTTATTGACTTTATCAAGGAAGTGACAAAACCAATTAATGAAGGTAGATATGTAGATGGATTTTAGTAAAGCGTTCAACAAGGTTCCCCATTGTAGGCTGATTCAGAAAATCAGGGGGTGTGGGATCCAGAGAAACTTAGCTACATGGATTCGGAATTATCTTGCCCGCAGAAGGTAGAGGGTGATAGTAGATTAAACTTATTCTACCTGGAGGTTCATGGGGTTAGTAAGTTTGCAGATTGGTGATCTATGGATAGTGTAGAAGTTTGTCGAAGGTTACTCTGCGTTGGCTTCCTGTATCCTTTTAAATTGATTTTAAAGCTCTTAATGGTATGGGAATCGTATCACAGAATCGTTTTTGTTTTAGAATCCTGCTCAAGCTCTTTGGTCTTTCTCCACCAGTGTCTTAAATTTAAACAATCACGCTCAAAAGATAATTGGCAGGTTGGCTTTTTTGAACTACACTCCTAAACTGTGGAATTCAATAGCTAAAACTATGCAAGCTCAGTTGACGCATGAATGCCAGCTCAAAACCTATTTACTTAACCTTGCTTTTAACTAACATCTTTTTATCTTATGTTTTCATGTTTATTTTTAATTGTAATTTATATTTTCATTTTTTTTATTTTCACGTTTGCACTTTATGCCATTGTAAAGCACTTTGAACTAAATTGTCGGTCTGAAAGGTGCTGTATAAATTGTTATTATTAAAGGGATGTTGATGGGATACAGAGCTAGGCTGAGAAGTGGCAGAAGGAGTTTAAACCTAAAAAATGTGAGTGATACACTGGAGAGACAAGTTTGAAGGCAGAGTACAAGGATAATGATAGGATTCTTTGCAGTTTGGAAGAACAAAAGGATCTTGGGCCCATGTCCATAGATTCCATCAAAGTTGATAGGGTGGTTAAGGCCTTCATTAGTAGGGAATTGAGTTCAAGAGCCATAAGATAATGTTACAGATTTATAGAATACTAGTTAGACCACTTTTGGAATATTGTGTTCAGTTTAGGTCACCTCATTATAGGAAGAATATGGAAGCTTCACAGAGGGTGCAGAGGAGATTTACCAGGATGCTGCCTGGATTAGAGAACATGTCTTAAGAGGAAAGGCTCGGCAAGCTGTGGGCTTTTTGTCTGTGGAAAAGAGGAGAATGAGAGGCTACTTGATAGAGTGTGATAGGAGGCATAGAGTGGACAGGCAGCGTCTTTTCCCCAAGGAAGTATTGGCTAATACAAGAGGACGTACTTTTAAGGTGATTGGTGGAATATTTATGGGAGTTGTTCAAGGTAGGTTTTTTTTTACACAGAGTTGTAAGTGCCAGAGGTGATGATAGGGGCAGATACATTAGGGGCATTTAAGAAGATATAATGGAGCGTAATGTGTGAGGGAAGGGTTAGATTGATTTTGGAGTAGATTAAAAGGACAGCACAACGTCATGAGCCAAAGGGCCTATACTGTGCTGTACTGTTCTACATTCTGTATGTGTTCCACCACATTACCATTACCTCTTTCTCAACTATCCAGAAGCTGTCTTTGACACTTAACAGTACAAGCCACTTAAACACTATCTACAAGAGCAATTCAGAAATGCGGTTTCCTTCCTGACTTCCTAAAGTCTTTTCTGTATCTACGGGAGTTTGAATGAATACTGTTCAACATGGATTTGTGCGTGGAAGGTCATGTTTGACAAATCTTATTGAATTTTTTGAAGAGGTTACTAGGAGAGTTGACGAGGGTAAAGCAGTGGATGTTGTCTATATGGACTTCAGTAAGGCCTTTGACAGGGTTCCACACGGAAGGTTAGTTAGGAAGGTTCAATCGTTAGGTATTAATATTGAAATAGTAAAATGGATTCAACAGTGGCTGGATGGGAGATGCCAGAGAGCAGTGGTGGATAACTTTGTCAGGTTGGAGGCTGGTGACTAGTGGTGTGCCTCAGGGATTTGTACTGGGTCCAGTGTTGTTTATCATATACATTAATGATCTAGATGATGGGCTGGTAAATTGGATTAGTAAGTATGCAGTTGATACTGAGATAGGTGGCGTTGTGGATAATGAATTAGGTTTTCAAAGCTTGCAGAGAGATTTAGGCCAGTTAGAAGAGTGGGCTGAAAGATGGCAGATGGAGTTCAATGCTGATAAGTGTGAGGTGCTACATTTTAGTAGGAATAATCAAAATAGGACATGCATGGTAAATGGTAGGGCATTGAGGAATGCAGTAGGACAGTGATCTAATGGCGCATAGTTCCCTGAAGGTGGAATCTCATGTGGATAGGGTGGTGAAGAAAGCTTTTGGTATGCTGGCCTTTATAAATCAGAGCATTGAGTATAGGAGTTGGGATGTAATGTTAAAATTGTTCAAGGCATTGGTAAGGCCGAATTTGGAGTATTGTGTACAGTTCTGGTCACTAAGTTATAGGAAAGATGTCAACAAAATAGAGTACAGAGAAGATTTATTAGAATGTTACCTGGGTTTTAGCACCTAAGTTACAGAGAAAGGTTGAACAAATTAGGTCTTTATTCTTTGGAGCGTAGAAGGTTGAGAGGGGACTTGATAGAGGTATTTAAAATTATGAAGGGCATAGATAGAGTTGATGTGTATAGGCTTTTTCCATTGAGAGTAGGGGAGATACAAATAAGAGGACATGAGTTGAGAGTTAAGGGGCAAAAGTTTAGGGGTACACGAGGGGGAACTTCTTTACTCAGAGAGTGGTAGTGTGTGGAACAAGTTTCCAGTAGAGGCAGGTTTGATGTTGTCGTTTTTAAAAAAAATTGGATAGGTATATGGACAGGAAAGGAATGGAGGGTTATGGGCTGAGTGCAGGTCGGTGGGACTAGGTGAGAGTAAGCGTTCGGCACGGACTAGAAGGGCCGAGATAGCCTGTTTCCGTGCTGTAATTGTTATATGGTTATAGTAAAGAGTGGAGCTCTAATACAATTTAGGCACAACACTATTCAGGAAAATGTAGTCCATTAGTTTGGCATCCATGTACCATTCTAGGCATTCATTCTCCCCACTGTGGTTGCATCTGCAAGACTCTATACCGCAACATGACAAGGCTTCTTCAGCACCATTCACCAGTGCACTGCCACCCTGAGGAGTGTATTCAATGCTGGCCTTGCCATTGAAGCCCACTTCCTGCAGCCCATGTTTAATCTGGCAGGGTTAGAGAAAACACAACTCCCACTGGAGTTGGTGGGTGATACCACTTAGAGATTTGCCTTGCTGTAGACTGTCATTGGTTTATGCTCACTTTAGCAATAGTGGTTTGAATGATGAGGGACCACATTAAGCCATTGCTTTTTCACTTTCCCCAGTAGGAGTGCTTTCCCCAAACCCTGTCAGTGCCAGGTAATGCTTTTACATTTGACGAACTTGCACTAATTAAACAAAACTCTCATATTAATGAGTCTTTAAAAATACTTAAGACTAAGTCAAGAATGGAACATTTATCACTATTAACTTGAAAATAGTAATTTCAGATACCATCTTTTCTGGGTGGGTGCTGGGTGTTGCAACTTTTCCCAATCTCCTTGAGGTGATGGTACCAAACTTTCAAATCAGATAAGGAGTTCAGATCTGACCAAGGGATGTTTTAAATTAGCTTGTGGCTGGCACCCCACAGCAGCTGTGAAAGGTCCCAGATCATTATAAGCTGCTTTATCTTTGCACTTCTTAGAAGGAACCCTGCTGATTTGTACTGCATGTGACTGCATTTCTGTGGCAAGTATTGAATCTATTGCTCATCAAATACTTAAATTTCCTAGAATTCTCCATTATCTAACACACCTATTCCTACTCTGGCTTATTATTATCCCAGAGGTAGGTGATACCATTTTCCAGAGAGTGAGGAGCAACCAGAGACCATCTGTGGAGGGACATTTATATTAAAATATAGCAAATGAAAGTTTAAACTTTGATTGTATCAATCAACGTTACTGAGTCTGTAGTAAAGTTATCCCTGTGGATAACCCAACAGGCCCAGCCTTTGGCCTTTCAGAATTTTTTTTCATAATTATCAATGAGGTATGGTAACTGTGTAGCAATAACTTTGATTGTTGGTTTAAGTTACAGTCCTGAGCTGCTGTAAACTGGCAGTGGTGTGTTGAGCAGTATGCTTTAGTTTATATTTCAAAACAGTACATGCCACTCCTTGGGCTACTTTACAGTCTATCCAGATTGCTCTGTTTTTGGTTAGCTGACTAATGAGTTTGGCGTAAGTTCCACACTGAAGATAACATCATCAAATTTTCAAGACATGCGCATTCATTATAAATACTGTCGCAGAGGTGAAATCTTTGATTTAATTCACTTGGTATGCAGTAACACTATGATCATAAGCAAAATGTATTTTAGTGTTGAACTTGGCCAGAAGGAAAAGGAGATGCTGCTTTTTGTTTCCAAACATACTAGTTGTGTAAGCTTAAGTTAGCAAAAGATTTAAAAGTCTTGTTTGGTTATTGAAAATTTTGAGTGATCTATTGAATCTTTCACTTTTAGAAATGTATGGAATAAGCTATTGTAGATCAGGCTGTTTAATCCAGCCTGTAATAAAAGAGAACTTATGGGTGGTGAGGGTTTCATGAGCTCAGTATGGGAGCTAGGGTGCACTTTGGTGACGCTGACCGTGGGAAGAATGAGAATGTTTAAACAATTCATGATCAGGTCAGAGAAATGTCTCACACTGCTGCAGTTCTTCTAGCAATGGTACTCCCTCAGTGTTGGATAGAAGTACAAGGTTTCTGAAGTTCAGGATGGGGCGTGACTTGAACAGAACACAAAAATACAACTGCAGATGATGTGGATCAAAGAATATGTACACAACGCTGGAAGAACTCAGCAGGTCAGGCAGCATCCGTGAGAAAAGAGTAGCCAATGTTCCTGATGACGTGACTTGAACAGAACCTGCAAGTGCTTATATTCCCAATGTTTGCTGATCTTGTCCTTATTGATGATGGAGGTCAGGGTTAGTAAGCTGCTGTCATAGTAGCCAAGACAAGTAACTGTACTAAATTTTGAAGGGAGTGTACTCTGGAGCCATGGTGTAAGTTTGATAGATGAGATTGCAATTAAGCAAGCTCTTTTGTCCAAGATACTGTTGACCTTCTCAGGTTGATGAATCCAGGTAGATGAATTAAGAATGAAATCACTGATGATAAAGGACACCAAAAGAGGCAGCAGAAACTTTATGGATAGAATTAATACTTCACAAAGGAACCATGATCTCACTGAGAACTATATGGGAATGGAATCGCAAAATTAATTAACGGAGAGTTTAGGTAAGCACTGTAAAGTAGTTGATATAAGAAATAAAGTGGAGTTCTTGAATGCTTTCAGGATACTGACTACTATTTCATGGCTTCAGTCTTCTGGATGCATGAAAATCCTAGTTCGTGTTTAACCTGTGTTTGTCACAAATCTTGCTGATGTTTTTTACAGATCCAAACTATCATTTCCATTAGTTGTGTTACATTAAAAATGAGAGCCAGGCTTTGAGTAGTGGAGTTAGGAAGCACAAGTGCAAACGGTGATGAATAATTGTTGGTCTTTTCTGCAAGCAGCACTTAAAGTTAGTGCAATTGCTGAATTTAAATTACGAAATTGATATCTATCGAGAGCAATATGGGATAAAGATAGGTTTGTGGTGATGCGTCACAAATCAACTGTGTTGGGAAGCTGTGTGAAAAGGGCTTCTGGGACTAAATAGGCTTGTACTTTTTCTTGTGTGATATTTTGTTTGCAGAACTTCATCACACTTAAAAGCACTTTTTATTACATATCAACAGCCTTGTTGTCAAATCTCCTTTACAGAAGTGTATCTGAAACTTTTCTGAACTTGGTTAACCATCATTCCGTGATTCTAGGTATTTTCCAGTTTAGGATATGTACTGGATTCTGGTGAATTGGGCCCTCTGTTAACGGGGGCAGCTGCTTATTTGGGACAACTCTTAAAGAACAAAACTAATTGAGAAAATAGCCAGGATTCCCTTTGTTAATTTGGGACACTATGCTGCCTAATTGGGGCAGGAGACTATTACTGAACAGTTTTGAACTAGCTTCAATCGTATATGCTTGTGTGGTTATTAAACACTGTACCATTGCTCAGAGCAAACTGTTTTTAAATAGCTTCAATTGCCTGTGTTTCTATTCAAAAAGCAGCAATTATTATCACTGACAGTTGGCAAGAAATAAGCAGTATGACAACTCAGAACTGTTTTGCTCACTATGGTTAAACATTCAGGTTTCAAAATGCAGAAACAGCGAAGAGTGAAAATGAAATGACTTCACTGCTTCAACAAGCTAGGAACTGCAAAGAATATGAAGGTAGTGACACTCATCTTGAAAGTTACCTTTGGTCCCCACTGGACACTCAGCTCTCATCTGTGGCCCCAAGTAGCTGTTTACATGCGGCAGTGGCTATACCCCGGTACACCACTTCGACTTTGGGCTAAACCAGGTGAGGGTAGCTGGTGGCTCTCGTACCCCAGTGAGATAGAGACGTGCCTAACCCAGCATGTGAAGTCCGCTTCAGCAGATGAGATCTACAGTGAGATCCAATGACCAGGAAGGCGGTCCTGCAATGGAGAGCAAAGGGCATGACAAGGCACTGAAGCAGTCATGGTCATCCACTGCAACCAGGGAAGACCCCAGTTGTGACATCTACTCATACCACTGGGCTCTAGACTTCAGAGGTTGTGAGAGTGGAACTGCCCCAGTGCAAAGGCTTTTCCACTTTAAAAACTCTCCCATGCGTGTTTCCGGCCATTGTGAGATATGACAGGCAACCACCAGTAGTATTGGTGGTCTTCTAATTTGTATGTAAGGCGTTTCTTCTTTATGTTACTGCGTATGTTAATCAAAATGGCTTCTTTGTTATGTTAATCTTTTATGCTACTGCATATGTTAATCAAAATGGCTTCTTGGTTATGTTAAATGCTGAGAAGGCTCTCTCGCTGTCGTTTGTTTGGGTTATCCTATTGATAAGAGAGTGAATGAACCAATGAGTATCCATGTTGTTCTTCTTTTGGGGTGATATGCTGTCTCATATGGCTGGGAAACGGGTTTTGGCAGGAGGTCAGAGGGGAGATCGAGAGAAAGACAGACGTGCTGGGAGTGCTCTGGTCGATCACTTTGGGTGGTCCCGAGCTACGAGTCATGGGGTCGGAGCGGATCACAGGGGAAGAAGGAAGGTTCTGAGCTCCAACTGTGTGTGCACGAAGAAACTGAACTTTGATAAGTCTGGCGCCTTTTTTGTTTCCATTCATTCCTTTTTGTATTGTATCTTTATTAATCTCACAGACCAAGTAAGATTTATGAAGTGTAATTTGTAAAATGTACATTGTGTGCTGGCTGATGATTGATGTTTGAGGCCGTATCAGGTGGCATTGCTCAGCAACCGACACAACCATGAGACAAGGTTGGGCGGGGGAACAGGGTCTCCCCAAGATACGTATGAGCCAATATAGCTGAGCATTACATTTGTGGGGGCTGACATCCGGGATTGAATTTTTGATAAGCTGTGTAAATCGCCACGTTAAGTAGTGCGGAGATGGGTCGAGATAAGATTGTAAATTGCTGTGAGTTAGAGGACGTACCGGTGAATTATGCGTGCGTGTTAAGCGGGGTGGCTTTCTGCATTTCGGGAGATGCGTTAATGCGGGGGTTGAGTTTGGTCAAAGGAATGGGGCAAGTAGAACGGTAGCTAGAAGGTGCAGTAAAGAAGTGAAGTCTAGTTGGGTGTTGGTTCGTATGAGTGCTGACGTCATGACGTTGGAACTGCCAGCGACAGTCATTGTCCCACGGGAGGCGGGGCCGTGGGGCCTCCACACCCTCCTGGAGGAAGAAAGTGAGGAGACACCGTAGGAGGAGCTAGATGAGACCCCAGGGGGGGTGCCTGTAACCAGTAGGGGGTGGTCAGAGTGGGTAGGCTCGGCCAGGCCCTCCCCCCCCCCCCCCCCAGCTAGAGGTGAGACCTCTGAGCTAGCAACCATCATTACTTCCCTGGTGAGAAGGGCCGAGGGGCCACGGCCAAAGCTGAGAATTTTCTCAGGAGCCAAGCCTACCCTGGGAGAGGAGCATGACTACGAGACCTGGATCGAAAACACGTCCCTGCTGTTCAAGGCATGGCCAGGCTCGGATGAGGAAAAGAGACAGCGATTGGTGGAAAGTTTGAGGGGCGGGGTGGCCGGAGTCGTCCAGAGCTGAAAGCTTAACAGCCCTTGGCTTCACTGGCACAGTATTTAGAAGCTTTGGAGGGAGCGTTTGGAATGTCAGGAGATCCCTGGGAGCCTTTAGCAGAGTTTCACCACATGGGGCAGGGTAGAGGGGAAAAGCTCTCAGAATATGTATTTCGGCTGGAGAGAATGCTTACTGGGTTGCGGCGCCGGTGGGTAGTGAAGGCGGACGAAGTGGCAAGGTTGAGGATGAGTCAGATATCTAGTGGTTCCCTGGAGGAGGACGAGGTGGTGTGGAGTCTCCAACAGTCCTATAAAAAGAGCCCCCCTCCATCATTCGGGCAGCTGATTAGAGAAGTGTGGGAGGAAGAGGGACCCCGAAAAGGGGGTCGGGCCACCAGGGGCAATCTTCAGCAGTACAGGAAGTGGTGGCCGGGTTGAGGACCGAGAAACCCAAGGGGTCCCAGGGGAGTAGGGACCCCCCATCTGAGGGGATGGACAGGGAGAGTACCCCCTTCGAGGGATGAACCGCGCAGTGGGCTGGGAGTGATGGGTGTCCCGGGAGAAGAGGGGTGGCGGGTAGCATGTGCTATAACTGTGGGAAAGAGGGGCATTTCCAGCAAGAATGTGAGTGGCCAGGGGTGTGCTACAGTTGTGGGGAAGAAGGACACTTTTGGAGGGGTTGTGAGAGACAAGGCACCCCGCAGAGGGCAAGCCCCCGGGCGACCAGGAAGGGAGAGGTGTCGGGAAACTTAGGAGAGGCTCAGTGTCGGAATGGACTGGAGTCTCTGGAGGAACACGTTCAGCCAGGGGACCACCGAAAGCCCAAGCCTTTATTCCGGCTGGGCTGGTGGGACTCCGTTCCAGCGTGTGCCTACGGATAGAGGGAGTTTACGCAAAAGCCATCCTCGACACAGGAGCGCAGGTTACCTTATTGTACCGGTCGTTCTACAACAAATATCTAAAGCACTTGCCAGTAACCCCATTTAATGCACTGGAGATTTGGGGTATAAGTGATGGTGATTACCCGTATGATGGGTACCTGTCAGTGAGATTGGAATTCTCGGAGGGCGATGTGAGAGTGTCTGAAGCTGTTGAGACATTGGTGTTGGTGTGTCCGGACCCGGTGGAAACAGGTGGCACTGCCCTTCTGGTGGGGACTAACTCCCCCCTTGTGCGACTGCTCCTGGGAGCCTGTAAAGAGAAGGCGGGGGAGAACTTTCTGGAGACCCTTTTGGTACACCCAGTGTTTCGAGCGGTGTTCGAAGAAGTGGGTGACCCCCAAGGGCTGGATCCTGAGTGCAAACGAGGGACAGTGTGGTGTACTCGGGCGAAGCCTAAAGTGATACGGCCAGGGAAGGTGGCACTAGTGATGCAGACCCCCAGATTCCCCGGAGTGCTGGCGGGCAAGGCCCTATTAGTAGATGCCCCAGTTCCTGGCTGGGGTACTGGTGAGACCTGAATTGCAGAGGCCCTCAGTTCTACAGGCACGCCGGATGGGGGTGATTGTAAGGAACGCAACGGAGAGAGAGATCACCTTTAAGTGCGGGATGCCTCTTGCACACTTGTTCCTGGTGACGGTGTTGTCTAGCGCTCCCATGAGGCCCACTGGAGGAAAACTATTGGAGAACTGGGGGCGGCTGACCGAGGAGGCCTTTAATTTTGAGGGCTCCCCTGTACCGGCGGAGTATAAGAGCAGGCTGGTGGAGAAGATGCTGAAGCTAGGGGATGTCTTTTCTCAGGGCGAGTTTGATGTGGGCTGTTCCAAGAGCACTCGTCACACTATCCGGCTGACACATGACACCCCGTTTAGAGAAAGGTCCTGGCGGTTGGCCCCAGCAGATGTGGAAGATGTGCGGCAGCAGTTGAAGGATGCAGGGATTATCGAGGAGTCCCAGAGCCCCTAAGCGTCCCCCATAATCGTGGCTAGGAAGAAAAACGGGAAGGTACGCATGTGCGTGGACTATAGGACTCTGAACCGGCGCACTGTCCTCGATCAGTATACGGTCCCGAGGGTTGAAGACGCATTGGCCTGTCTGAGCGGTGTGCGGTGGTTTACTGTTTTGGATTTGCGGGGTGGGTATTACCAGATTCCGATGAGTGAGGCCGATAAAGAGAAGGCGGCCTTTATCTTTCAGTTCAAACGAATGCCCCAAGGCATATCGGGAGCCCCGGCCACCTTCCAGAGGCTCATGGAGAGAACTGTGGGGGATATGAATCTGCTCGAGGTGCTGGTGTATCTGGATGATCTGATTGTGTTTGGATCTACTTTGGAGGAATATGAGGAGTGGTTGCTGAAGGTGTTAAGCCAGCTGAAACTTTCCCTGGACAAATGCCAGTTCTGTAAGCTGTCGGTCAGCTATGTTGGCCGCATAATTTCGCGAGAAAGAGTGGCTACTGATCTGGCTAAGATAGACGCAGTGACCACCTGGCGGAGACCCCAGAAGGTGAGCGCCTACATTCGTTTTTGGGGTTCTGTGGGTATTACCAGTGATTTGTGAAAGGATACGCTAAAATGAGTCACCCATTGAACCAACTATTGTGTGACTATCCACCTGTGGGGAAGAAAAGGAAGGGGGACCGAGGGCAGGAAGCAGGAGGACACTTGAACCCGGCGGAGCCTTTTGGATCGAGATGGGATGCTTAATGTGAGGAGGTGTTCCAATCTCTGAAAAGGGTGCTGACACAGGCCCCGGTGTTAGCTTTTGCCGATCCCCGGAAGCCGTATGTGCCGCACACTGATGCCAGCCGAGAGGGTCTAGGGGCTGTCCTGTACCAGGAACAGAGCAACGAATTGAGGATGGTGGTGTTTGTCAGCCGAAGTTTGTCGCTGTCTAACCCACTCACAAGTTGGAGTTCCTGGCGCTGAAATGGGCGGTGGTGGACAAGTTGAGCGACTATCTATATGGGGCCAAGTTTGAGGTGAGAACGGATGACAATCCTCTCACTTATATTCTGACCTCGGCAAAACTGGTCGCTACTGGGCATTGGTAGTTGGCGGCCTTGACTGTCTATGAATTCAGCCTGAAGTACCAGCCGGGAAGTCGGAACATCGATGCAGATGCTCTATCTCGTTGGACGCATGAGGGGTCGGGCATGGATGAGGAGTGGGGGAGTGTCCCTGCCCTGGGAGTGAAGACCATGTGTCACTTTGCAAGCGACGCTGAAGCAGGAGTCCCGATGGGGCCGGATTGGGCAGTGGATCAATTGGGGGCTGATGAGGACGCACTACCCACTGTGTACTGTAATTTGACTGCTTTGAGGAACAGGCAGCTGCCGGAGGTGAGCCTCCAGGAAGTGGGGGTGGCTCAGCGTGACGACCCGAGCATTGGCACTATCTGGTACGTGGTCAGAAAGGGGGATATGGCCCAGGTGGAGAAGGCAAAGCACGCCTCCGTGCCCTTACTACTGAAGGAGTGGCCTCGGTTAAAGTTGAAGAACCAAGTCTT
Source organism: Hemitrygon akajei (assembly GCF_048418815.1). Taxonomy (NCBI): domain Eukaryota; kingdom Metazoa; phylum Chordata; class Chondrichthyes; order Myliobatiformes; family Dasyatidae; genus Hemitrygon; species Hemitrygon akajei. The sequence goes on along the minus strand of NC_133130.1, from coordinate 93,698,853 downwards.
GTACCAGATCACTCCCGGCATTAGCAGCTGGTCATGCCTGAGAAATATCGGAAGACTGTGTTCCAGGCACTGCATGATGATTCTGCGCACTTGGGGGTGGAAAAGACCTATGGATTACTCAAAAACCGGTTCTACTGGCCCCAGATGAGGGGGGAGATTGAAGAATATTATAAGAAGTGCTGTCGTTGCATCCGGAGGAAGACCCAGCCGGCATCGGCGGCTCCTTTGTCGCACTTGCAGAGTGCGGGACCCCTGGACCTGGTATGTATGGATTTCCTGCCTGTTGAGCCTGACACCAGCAACACCGTGAATGTCTTAGTCATGATGGATCACTACACTCGATATGCTCAGGCATTTCCCCACTAAGGACCAGAAAGCGACTACAGTGGCAAAGGTGTTATGGGAGAAGTAATTTGTTCATTATGGCCTCCCCAGGCGGATCCATAGTGATCAGGGGCGGGACTTTGAGAGCCAGCTTATCCATGAATTACTGGGTATGCTTGGGGTTGAGAAATCCAGGACCACCCCCTATCACCCGCAGGGTGATCCTCAGCCCAAGAGATTTAACCGGACACTGTTGGATATGCTCGAGACTCTGGAGATTGGTCAGAAAAGTAAGTGGAGTCAGCACATCGGGCATTTGGTTCACTGTTACAATTGTACTCGCAATGACGCTACCGGGTACTCACCTTATTATCTGACGTTCGGGTGGGAAGCGAGGTTGCTCATTGACGTGTTTTGGGACTGAAGCGGGTGAATTACCTTCGAAGCTATATCTGAAGTATGTGTCCGATATGAGGAGAGAGTTGAAAAGGATGTACGAGTTGGCCGAGGTAGCGGCCACCAAGCAGAATCAGAGGAATAAGAGGAGATATGATCAGAAAGTGAAGTTCACTCAATTATTGCCGGGTGACCGGGTCCTTATACGGAATTTAGGACTACCTGGTAAGCACAAGTTGGCGGATCGATGGGCGGCCACCCCCTATGTGGTAGATAGCCAGGTGCCGAATCTACCTGTTTACCGGGTGAGACCCGAGGATAGGAAGGGGCCTGTCAAGGTACTCCATTGGAACCACCTGTTGCCCCAGGTCAAGAACTGCAGGTGGATCAAGAGTCCGAGTGGGAGGTTACGCCTAGTACAAGGACTCAGCTAGGGCACAGGGCAAGGGAAGAGCCCGCTGCGAAAGAGACGGGACCGGTCCTCACCTTGGAAAGGGATACTGCTTCGGAAGACAACGATTCAGATGTGTGCCACCTGTTTCCGTTGGCTAATACCCCAGTAGCGGAAGAAGAGGCTCCTGGCCCTTCCCCCACTGAGTTAGGTGAGAGGATGGAGGGTGTTGATGGGCAGACTGAGGTGCAGCCAGCATTGTGGGGAGAGAGGGTGGAACCCGAACGCGAGACAGAGGGCTCTCAGGTGACGAGGGATCCCAGTGAGGGAGAGGGTGAGGGTCCGACAGGTAGACCCGGGGTGTCCCCAGTAGTGTCTGCACCAGAAGGGTCGGCAGAGGAGGTACGGAGGTCTCAGAGAAGTAGGCACCCCCCCCCCCCCCCCCCAGAGTGGTTGACCTATGCAGCGCCGGGAGAACCGAGTGTGATCTCTACCGCCTTGGGAAGTTGTGTCACTGCTTTCTGCACCTGGGTTGGGTTTTGTGTCTTGCAAGGAGCATTGGGGAACTCTGTTAACAGAATTAACCAACCATTTTTGTTGGTGGAGGGAGAGTGTAAGGGGCTTCTTCTTTATGTTACTGCATATGTTAATCAAAATGTCTTCTTTGTTATGTTAATCTTTTATGTCACTGCGTATGTTAATTAAAATGGCTTCTTGGTTATGTTAAATGCAGAGAAGGCTCTCTCGCTGCAGTTTGGGTTATCCTTTTGATAAGAGAGCGAGTGAACCAATAAGTATCCATGTTATTCTTCTTTTGGGGTGATATGCTGTCTCATATGGCTGGGAAACGGGTTTTGGCAGGGAGTCGGAGGGGAGATCGAGAGGAGGACAGACGTGCTGGGAGTGCTCTGGTCGATCACTTCAGGTGGTCCCGAGCTACGAGTCGTGGGGTCGGAGCGGATCACAGGGGAAGAAGGAAGGTCCTGAGCTCCAACTGTGTGTGCACGAAGAAACTGAACTTTGATAAGTCTGGCGCCTTTTTTGTTTCCATTCATTCCTTTTTGTATTGTATCTTTATTAATCTCATAGTCCAAGTAAGATTTTATGAAGTGTAATTTGTAAAATGTACATTGTGTGCTGGCTGATGATTGATGTTTGAGGCCGTATCAGGTGGCATTGCTCAGCAACCGACACAACCATGAGACAAGATTGAGGGGGGGAACGGGGTCTCCCCAAGATATGTACGACCCAATATAGCTGAGCGTTACATGTATTTTGCTTAAATATATAATTTGTTACCCCGTTAAATGGTAGTTTGCCCTTTTTTAATACCCTTTTAGCTATTTCCATGAAACTTCCATTAATTGGGCAAAAAAAGTACTGGTCCATTGTATCCCAATTAACCAGAATCCACTGGACTTCATTCACCATTATTTTTGTCCTTGCAGCTTGATGTGTCTGTTAATTTGGTGCCATTAATTAATGTCATTCCTGCTCTGGAGTTAAAATAAATCAACTAATTTAAATGGGAAACAGATTTTCCAGCATATGTCTGAATGGCATACCACAACACCTTCAGCTAATTTAAACAGGGAGACATTTTCCTTCGTGACTTGATTTCTATCCCTAAGGATTCTTTAGGTGAAATATGCCAGTCCCTTAACTGATTAACCAGCCACTTTTCCATATTAAGCTCCAATTCAAAGAAGCAAGTGTTACAGAATCTGGTTGGAGAGGGAAATTTTTATATGCATCACTGAGAATAGCTGAATTATGGCTGTGGAGGCTCAGTGAATGTCTCTAATTCTCAATAATGACAGAGTCCTACACACTTGAAACCACAGTCTTGCGTCTTCAGCCAGAAATATTGAATGGATAATCTATTTTGACTTACTCCTGTCATCCGCCATCCAAGATATCAGTTGTCAGCCAATTTGATTAGTTTCACATATGATAAAGGACAAATGTTCCTGATAAAGCCCATAAACTAAGAATCAAACACGAGGAAATCTGCAGATGCTGGTAATTCAAGCAACACACACAAAATGCTGATGGAACACAACAGGCCAGGCAGCATCTAAAGGAAGAATGTTTTGTGATAACTGTTAGCTAGGATATCATGAACTCTTAGCTTCTCATCAGTATAAGGCCATGGATCTTTTATAACCACAAAAGAGTACATTTACTTTTAGTTGAGTAACTCATTTGAAATATTGCACTTTCACAAGTGCAGCAGTCCCTCAGTATTACATCTATTTGGCTGCCCTATGAAAGTCTAGAGCCGTGGACCGGTACCATTTAACCAAGGGGTCTATGGACCCCAGATTGGGAACCCCTGGTCTAGAGAAACTGAGGAAAGTTAATGTTGGGGAGTAGGCTCGTGGAAAATTTTACTGAAGTTTTCTGCATTTTTAGAGCAGATGTATATAGAAGAGTATGGTGATGAACACATTTTAGAGGATTGGGTGAATATTTGACTGAAGAAGCAGATGTGTGCAAGAGGTAGAGCAGTATAGAACACTAATTATGGATCAGCTTGGATTCTGGTACAGTGTCTTAACAGATTTTTTTTTTAAATAAGAGAAGCACATTTAAACAAGCATATATAAAATGTCAGTAAAAGAGTGAATGGCAGTGGACAGCAAGGCTAACAGAAAAGAGCAGACTTTATGTTCATCCCCTGTGTGTTTTCCAGTGAGACATGAAACTGTATACTTAAAAGCAATTTTTTCTGCATGGGGGTTGATGAAAATTATGTTTTATGAAAGAGTCGGTAGGAATTTTTAAATGTTTATCACGACAAGCAAACAAATTCAGATTGGTAGAAACCTACAACCAAAGAAAAATCATAGTTTTGTTTCTTTCATCCTCAGGTGAGTAATATCTGGTTGTGCACATAGTACTGCCTTAGTGAGCTGCTAAGTTTTCAATAGACACTAGTTTCATTTTTTTTTTACATAGTTAAAACTTTCCGTATGTGCACTGGTTCTCAGCTCAAATAAAGAAGTTCTTTAAGTCCCTGACGTGAATGCAGCCCAGTGGTTCTGGAAACAGCAGGTATGTAAACTCCATGCCTGCATTGAAACAGAGACACAGTGTTTGGTAAGCAGGCTGGCTTGACATACACTTTGGGTTAGTCATGGAACCATGGCTCTCTTGTGTCAACATCAAAAATTCAATCCACAAAAAGTGACACAGTGATCTTCTGTGGTATTAATAGCGTCAGTTTTAGTAATCTTGCTTGTGTAAACTTCAAACACTGTCTGACTTTTGAAAGCAGTCTCGTGAACATGTTAGTGATTAGGGAAATTGGGAAATGAAATTTCTCATCCTCATTCAGAAAAAAAAAACTAGGGAAGAGATTCTACAATCATTGTTGCCCTCTTCAAAACTTATAAAGCAATACAGCACAGATACAGGCCCTTCAAACCAACCAGTCCTTGCCAATCACATTGCCCACCCAGCTCATCCCAATTTCCTTTATTTGGCCCATATCTCCCTAAGCCCTGCACCTTCAAGTACCTGATCTAGTGCTTATTAGATTATACTATCATGCCTGCCTCAACCATTTCCTCTGGCACTGCATTCCGTGTACAGTGGATTCCGGTTAATTGGGTCATTGGTTAATCAGGGCAGCCACTTTTTACCAATGATTCATAAAGAACAAAATCTAATAGAGAAAATAGCTGTGATTCCATTAATTTATTTGGAACACAATGCTGCTTAATTGGGACAGGAGGTGTTACCAAACATTTTCTAACAAGCATCAGTCGTGTGAACTTGCTGTTAGACACTACTCCGTGCTTAGAGTAAGCAGTTTTTAAAAGCATCAGTATCATGTATTTGAGTTCAAAAATCAATGTTTTTTGTCACTGACAGTTGGCAAGAAATAAGCAGTAAGACAATTCAAAACTGTTTTGCTCTCTGTGATTTCAAGCATTCGGGTTTGGAGATGTCAGAAATGGCCGGGTGTGAACATGAAACTATTTCACTACTTAAAGTTAGGAGCTATGAAGAATTTGAAGGTATTGACAATTATTATGAATGTTACAATGAAAATGAAGATTTGGAGGATGCATCATTGAAAACATTGTATGAAGGCAATCCAGTATCTGCACTAGGTGTCTGCACTGATTTTGTTCATGTACAATCAATCAAAAGAACAGGGCAATGAACTCCAGATGAATTTCCCCAAAATAACTATTGGGAATTAATACAGTTTTATAGTACTGTGTTGGTAGTGTTCTAATTTGTTATCTACTCCATTTAAATACAAAATTTGTTGTCTTTTTTTATACCTTTTTAACTATTTCCATGAAACTTTGGGCAGCCGAAGTTGGAGCAGCCACTCTACTGGGTGAAAATATACTGTTCCAATGTGTCCCAATAACTGGAATTCACTGTACTTGCCAATCTTAAATATTTCTATAAAGTTGCCCCTCATTCTTCTATGTTACAAAGATTAAAGACCTAATCTGGGCAACCACTCCCTCGTTCAATCAGTCTAGTTTTCGGAACATCCTTGTAAATCTTTTCTGCACGCTTTCCAGTTTAACTGCATCTTTCCTATAACAGGGTGAACCAAACTGGAGTTAAACCCAGAAAAGTGTGAGGTGGTTCATTTTGGTGGGTCAAATATGATGGTAGGATATAGTATTGGCAGTGTGGAGGATCAGAGGGATCTTGGGGTCCGAGTCCTTAGGACACTCAAAGCTGCTGCACAGGTTGACTCTAGTTAAGAAGACATAAGGTATATCGGCCTTCATCAATCGTGGGATTGAATTTAAGAGCTCAGAGGTAATGTTGAAGCTATATAGGACCCTGGTCAGGCCCCACTTGGAGTACTGTGCTCAGTTCTAGTTGCCTCACTACAGGAAGGATATGGAAACCATAGAAAGGGTGCAGAGGAGATTTACGAGGATGCTGCCTGGATTGGGGAGCATGCCTTATGGGAATAAGTTGAGTGAACTCTGCTTTTTCTCCCTGGAACGACGGAGGATGAGAGGTGACCTGATAGAGGTGTATGAGATGATGAGAGGCATTGATCGTGTGGATCGTCAGAGGCTTTTTCCCCAGGGCTGAAATGGCTAACATGAGAGGACATAGTTTTAAGGTGCTGGGGAGTAGGTACAGAGGAGATGTCAGGGGTAAGTTTTTTATGCAGAGTGGTGAGTACTTGGAATGGGCTGCCAGCAGCAGTGGTGGAGGCAGATATGATAGGGTCTTTTAAGAGACTCCTGGATAGGTACATGGAGCTTAGAAAAATTGATGGCTGTGGGTAACCCTAGGTAATTTCTAAGGTAAGGACGTGTTTGGCACAGCTTTGTGGGCCAAAGGGCCTGTATTGAGCTGTAGCTTTTCTATGTTTCTAATCTGTATACAGTACTCCAAATGCAGCCTAACCATTGACTTACACAGTTGCAACACAGTGTCCCAACTCAAAGTTGAAAGTAAATTTATTATTTAAGTACAGCATATACTATGCTGAGATTCATTATCTTGCAAGCATACTCAATATATCCAATAACCATAATGAAAGACCGCACCAACAAGGCGGACAACCAGTTTATAAAAGACAAACTGTACAAATACCAAAGGAGAGAAGAAAAAAATAAGTAACAAATATTGAGAACATGAGGTGAAGCGTCTTTGAAAATGAGTCCATAGGTTGTGTGAACAGTTCAATGATGGGGCAAATGAAGTTACCCCTCTGGTTCAAGAGCCTGCTGTTTGAGGGATAATAACTGTTCCTGAACCTGTTGGTGTGGGTCCTGAGACCGCTGTACCACTTTCCTGATGGTGACAGCAAGAAGAGAGTATGACCTGGGTGGTGGGGGTTTCTACCATTCCGGTACTTAGTGCCCTGACTGATAAAGACCAGCATGATAAATGCCTATTTTCACCACCCTGTTAACCTGTGGTGCCACTTCAGATAAACTATACGAGTGTACTCTGTTCCATTGCATTCATAACGATCTGCAATTCTACACCTGCCAATAGGAGTGAGATCTGTGTGGAAAGGTGTTGGTGAGGCTGTGTATTGTCAGTAATTATGGAAGAGAGATTGTCAGAAGTCTTAAGGCGTCACTTCTCTTAGAGACCAAGTAGTAATTGCACTGATTGTTCAGGTCCAAGTGCAGAGGTATTAATGTCATAGAGTATGTGGTACGGAGATCAGATTCTGTAATTGTCACTTATTTTTTCCTCTTTCTGTATTATCATAAGGCCATAAGACATAGGAGCAGGATTAGGTCATCTGGCTCATCAAATCTGCTCCATCATGGCTGATCACCCTTAAACTTTCCATCACCTTAAATCTATGTTTTCTAGTAAAATACATTTCTACATTGAGGAAAAAGATTCTGGCTGTTTACCTTGTCTATGGCTCCATAATTTTATAAACATCAGGTCTTCCCTCAGCCTCTGACACTCCAAAGAAAACAATCCAAATTTGTCCAACCTTGTAGCTAATGTCCTCTGATCTAAACTTTATCCCCCGAAACCTCCTGAACCCTCTCCAAGCCGCCACATTCTTTCTGTGATAGGCGACCACGAATGCACACAATCAATGCAGTCTAACCAAAGTTTTCTACAACTGCAACAGGACTTCCTAACTCATACTCTGTGCCCCTTATGATGAAGACAAGTGTGCCATGTGCTGCCTTTTGCCACTCTTATCTACCTGCCATCCCCTCCACACATGCAGCATCTTACACTTGCCCGATTAAACTCTGCCATTTTTCTGCCCATAATTAACTCGTCAATGTGCTACTATATCCTTTGCCAACATTCTTCAGTGTCTGCAAATCCACCAATTTTCACCAACTCTGGAAGTGCCTTACTTCACAAGATCAAGTAGTCTCTCTACCCTACTCCAAAACATTTGTCTTTTTAAAAAGATCTCATGAAGCAGCATTTTCTCATGAGAAAAGAAATTGGTCTTTTAGACATGTACCTTTACATCTCCTGATATATCCTGTGCTCTTGCCATTGCCTCCCTATACTTTTTATAACATAGCAAACAGAGCTATGTGATTATGGTCTAATGAACGTTTAGTACAGGTTTAGCATTATTTTTCAGTTTGATCCCTTTGGAAGTAAATCCTCGTGCTTGCTTTGCTTGCAAAGTTTTGTATGTAGAATATTTTAATTTGTGATTCCTTTGTTCATCAACTTCATCTTGACACAGCTTCCAAATAGTAGTGAATCAGAATCAGCTTTATTATCACCAGCATGTGAAGTGAAATTTAAGAGCTGCATTTCAATGCAATACATAATCTACCAGAGAAAAGAAAATAAACAAGTAAACCAATTACATATATTGAAAATACTGTATTTTTTTTTAAGTGAGGTAGTGACCAAAGCTTCAAAGTCCATTTAGGAATCAGATGGCAGAGGGGAAGAAGCTGTTGCTCTTCCTGTACCTCCTACCTGATGGTAGCAGTGAGAAAAGGGCATGCCCTGGGTGCTGGAGGTCCTTAATGATGGACACCGCTCCCTGAAGATGTCCTGGGTACTTTGTAGGCTAGTACCCAAGATGGAGCTGACTAGATTTACAACCTTCTGCAGCTTCTTTCGATCCTGTGCAGTAGCCCCTCCGTACCAGACAGTGATGCAGCCTGTCAGAATGCTCTCCACGGTATATCTATAGAAGTTTTTGAGTGTATTTGTTGACTTGCCAAATCTCTTCAGACTCCTAATAAAGTATAGCCTCTGTCTTGCCTTCTTTATGACTACATCGATATGTTGGGACCAGGTTGGATCCTCAGAGATCTTGACACCCAGGAACTTGAAGCTGCTCACTTTCTCCACTTCTGATCCCTCTATGAGGATTGGTATGTGTTCCGTCGTCTTACCTTTCCTGAAATCCACAATCAGCTCTTTCGTCTTACTGACATTGAGTGCCAGGTTGTTGCTGCGGCACCATTCCACTAGTTGGCATATCTCACTCCTGTATGCCCTCTTGTCACCACCTGAGATTCTACCAACAGTGCTTGTATCGTCAGCAAATTTACAGATAGTATTTTGTTATTTGGTTTCCCTTAGAAGCTAATATTAGAGAATGTCATCGGGGACATGTCAGAATTATTTTTTTTGTAAATGGTAGGTGCGTGGGATGCATTACCAGGGTTGGTGGTAAGAGGCAGATACATTAGGGACATTTAAGAAATTGTTTGATAGGACACATGAATGGAAAAATGAAGGGTGATGGAAGAGTGAAGGGTTACATTGATCTTGTAGGCTAAAATGTCACACAACATAATGTACTGTGCTGTAGTGTCCTGTGTCATAGTTTTTCATGCCTATAACAACAGACTGATGAGTAGATTTTAAGGGACTGATAATAGAAATTAGAAAGGTAAAAAAAAAAGCAATTAGGAAGATAAAATATTGGAAGCAATTTACAGCAAGAATGGGTACATTTATAGCAATGTTCAATTTAATTCATTTTTTTTCTTACCATGTACCCCTCAGCTGTCTATGTACTCAATATATGCCTCTTTTGGTAACCTTAATTGTTCTTGTGTCCTTATGTCTATGGGGTGTTTAGTTCTTTATTCCTTTGCAAACATCTGATGCTGAATTTTGTGGTGAGGATGCAGGAAAGGTTTTCTTCTGATGACTCTTCCATGAAGGTCATATTTGTGCAGGTGTTGCTGTACAATAGAACAGTGCACCACCCCTCCAGAGTCTGCTAAATCTTCCTGAAGATCTTTTGCAGTCAAACAAGGGTTTTGATTTGCCTTTATAGTTTGCTTGGAAAGTTTTCTTGGTCTTCTAGACCTCAACTTGACCTCCACCGTTCCTGTTAACTGCCATTTCTTAATTACATTACGAACTGAGGAAACGGCTACCTGAAAACGTTTTGCTACCTTTTTATAGCCTTCTGCTTTGTGGGCATCATTTATTTTAATTTTCAGAGTGCTAGACAGCTGTTTAGAGGAGCCAATGGCTGCTGATTGTTGGGACAAGGTTTGAGGAGTCAGGGTATTTATAAAGCTTTGAAATCTGCATCACCTGGCCTTTCCTAATGATGACTGTGAACAAGCCATAGCCCTAACAAGCTGATTAAGGTCTGAAATCTTGGTAAAAGTTATCTAAGAGCTCAAATCTCTTGGGGTGCCCAAACTTTTGCATGGTGTTCCTTTCCTTTTTTTCTCACTTTAAAATTGTACTAAACAAAAATAATACACTAATCTTGCTTAAAATGTTGAAAAGAATGTTTCATCTTTAACTTTGACTTTTGGAGATCAGTTCATCTTCTACTCACTTAACTATTCACAGTAACAGAAATTTTGACCAGGGGTGCCCAGACTTTTGCATGCCACTGTATGCAGCCCTCGCCACAAGTCATGTGTGCTATGTGTTGTGAATCTTGACTCAATCTTGTCCTTGTATTGCTATTTCGCAGCCTTGATAGCTTTGCATAAATGATAACTGCTTTTCTTGAGCTCTAGTTGATCGCCAGTGATGTAAGCTTGATGTCGCACTGTAAGTGCTGCTTGCCCAGAACTATTGATCCAGGGTTTCTGGTTCAGGAAGACCCTGACCGACTTCTGGGGGACAACAACGCCGATGCACTTCCGGATGAAGCATGTGACTCCATCAGTGAACTTGGAGACACCCTCATCATGGAAGACATTCCAGTCGACATCATCAAAGCTGTCCTGCAGCTTGGAGGCCAATTGGTCGGACAAGTCCTGTGGGCTGATGCTTAAAATAGAACTTTTTGGCTGCAATGAGCAAAAGTATGTTTGGAGAAAAAAGGGTGCAGAATTTCATGAAAAAAGCATGTCTCCAACTGTTAAGCACAGGGGTGGATCAATCATACTTTGGGCTTGTGTTGCAGCCAGTGGTACAGGGAACATTTCACTGGTAGAGGGAAGAATGAATTCAATTAAATACCAGCAAATTCTGGAAGCAAACATCACACTGTCTGTTTTAAAAAAAAGCTGAAAATGAAAAGAGGATGGCTTCTACAACAGGATAATGATCCTAAACACACCTCAAATCCACAATGGACTACCTCGAGGCGCAAGCTGAAGGTTTTGCCATGGCCTTCACAGTCCCCTGACCTAAACATCATTGAAAATCTGTGGATGGACCTCAAAAGATCTCACAGAACTAGAAGTCTTTTGCAAGGAAGAATGGGCAAAAATTCCCCCAAACAAGAATTGAATGACTCTTAGCTGGCTACAGAAGGCGTTTACAAGCTGTGATACTTGCCAAAGGGTGTGTTACTAAGTACTGACTATCCAGGGTGCCCAAACTTTTGCTTCGGGCCCTTTTCCTTTTTTCTTATTTTGAAACTGTAGAAGATGGAAATAAAAAAAAGTAACCTTGCTTAAAATATTAAAGAAATGTGTCATCTTTAACTTTATGCCTTTTGGAAATCAGGTCATCTTTTACTCACTTAGCTATTCACAGTAACAGAAATTTTAACCAGGGGTGCCCAAACTTTTGCATGCCACTGTACCATCACAGACTTCAAAGCCAAACATTGTGGTTCCGCCAACATCGCGGCCTCTGTCCTAGATGAGCTCAGTCGCTTTTATGCTCGGTTTGATGTCGCTAACTTTGAGCCTCTGAGGAAAACCATCGCTATAACCTGCAACCTGGTCATCTCTGAGGCTGTGGTACGCAGATATTTCCAACGAGTAGACAGTCGCAAGGCTGCAGGATCAGACGGTGTCCAAGGTTGAGTACTCAGGATGTATGCAGCACAACTGGCAAGTGTGTTTACTGACATTTTTAATCTCTCCCTCTCTCAGTCTAGAGTGCCTTCCTGCTTCAAATTATCCACCATTGTCCCTGTACCAAAAAGATCACGGTAACGTGCCTGAACGACTGGCGTCCTGTCACACTCACCTCAATAATAAGCAAATGCTTTGAGGGGCTGGTCAAGGATTACATCTGCAGCTTGCTACCACCCAAACTGGCCCCCTACAATTCGCCTACCGACCCAACCGATCGACAGATGATGCAGTAGCCACTGCTCGATGTACTGTCCTCACACATCTGGAGAAGAAAGATGCTTGTGCGAGAATGCTGTTCTTGACTACAGTTCAGCATTCAACAGCGTAGTTTCATCCGGGCGACAAGAAGCTCAGAGACCTCAGCCTTGACCCTGCCTTGTGCAGCTGAATCTTGGACTTACTGTCAGATTGCCAGCAGGTTGTAAGAGTGGGTTCCCTCTCCTCCAACTCTCAATACAGGAACCCCTCAGGGCTGCGTACTGAGTCCCCTCCTTTACTCCCTGTACACACGTGACTGTATCGCCACCCACAGCTCCAATCTGCTAATTAAATTTGCCAAGGACGCCACTTTGATTGGTCTTATCTCAAACAATAACGAGGTGGCCTATAGGAAAGAAGTCATCTCTCTCACACAGTTGTGTCAAGAAAGCAACTTCGCTGTGAATGTTGCAAAAACAAAGGAGCTGGTTGTGGACTACAGGAGGAATGGAGATGGGCTAACCCCTATTGGCACCAATGGATCTGCGGTTGAGAGGGTGAACAGCTTCAAGTTCCTCAGCATTCACATCACCAAGGACCTCACGTGGTCTGTACACACCAACTGTGTGGTGAAAAAGGCACAGCAGCGCTTCTTTTACCTCAGACAGTTGAAGAAGTTTGGTATGGGTCCCCCAAATCCTAAGAATTTTCTACAGGGGCACAACTGAGAGCATCCTGACTGGCTGCATCACTGCCTGGCAGGACTTTGCAGAGAGTGGTGTGGACAGCCCAGCGCGTCTGTAGTTATGAACTTCTCATGATTCCAGATGTTTACAAGGACAGGTGTGTAAAAAGGTTCCATAGGATCATTGGGGACCCAAGTCACCCCAACCACAATCTATTCCAGCTGCTACCATCCAGGAAGCGGTACTGCAGCATAAAAGCCAGGACCAACAGGATCCGGGACAGCTTGTTCCACCAGGCCATCAAACTGATGAACTCACATTGATTTGAGTATACTCTATATTAGATTGACTGTTGTATTTATTATAAATCACTGATTGCACATTTAAGTGGAGAAGTAACGTAAAGATTTTTACTCCTTGTGTATGTGAAGGATGTAAGAAGTAAAGTCAATTCAATTCAATATTTTGTCTGCATATTTCTTCCACTTTTAGGTAGTCTGTGAACCAGAGTTGCAAGAAAAAGTTTGTGAACCCTTTGCAATTGCCTGGTTTTCTGTATTAATTACTCGTAAAATGTGTCTGATCTTCATCTAAGTCACAATTATGGACAAACGCAATCTGCCTAAACTAGTAACACACAAACAATTGTACTACTTCTCATCAATACTGAGAACACCATTTAAATAATCAGTCTAGGTTCAAACAAGTACGTGAACCTCAGGAATAATGCTTTTACAAAAGCTATTTGGAGTCATGTGTTCCAATCAATGAGATAATATTGGAGATGTGAATTGTAGAGGTTTTTAAAAAAAAAAGGCACACAAAGTCGGATTACTGACAGAGCCTGCTCTTAAGAAAGATTTGTTTATGTGCATCATGTGTCGATCAAAACAACTTTCAGAGCACCTTGTGAGAAGAATTGTAGAGATGCATGAAGCTGGAAAAGGATACAAAAGCATTTTGCAAGACCTGAGTCCACAGTAAGAGAAATTGTTAACAAATGGAGGAAATTCAGTAACGTTGCTACTTTTTCTTGGAGTGGACATCCTTCAAAGTTTGCACCAAGAGCACAATGTGCAGTACTAAAGGAGGTGAAAAAGAACCCTAGGGGAACAGCGGAACACCTGCAGAAATCTCTAGAACTTTTGAAAAACTAATAAAAAAATGTTTATATAAAAAAAAAGAAATCTCTAGAACTTGCTAAGGTCTCTGTCCACTATAAGAAAAACACTGAGCAAGAATTGTGTTCATGGAAGGACATCACAGAGGAAACAACTGCTCTCCAAAAAAACACACTGCTGCATATCTCAAGTTTGCAAAAGACCACCTGGATGTTCTACAACACTTCCGGGACATTGTTCTGTGGACAGTTGAGATAAAAGTTGAACTTTTTGGCGGAAATGCACACTGCTATATTTGGAGGAAAAAGGGCACTGCACCAACACCAAAACCTCATCCCAACTGTGAAGCTTGGTGGAAGGAGATCATAAATTGGGGTTGCTTTGCTGCCTCAGGGCCTGGACAGCTTGCAATCATTGAGGAAACAATGAATTCAAAATTGTATCAAGACATTTTACAGGAGAACGTCAGGGTAGCAGTACGTCACCTGAAGCTTAATAGAAGTTGGATAATGTAACAAGACAATGATCTGAAACACAAGAGTAAATCAATAAAAGAATGGTTTAAAAAGAAGAAAACTTGTGTTTTGGAATGGCCGAGTGAGAGTCCAGACCTTAACCCAATTGAGATGCTGTGGCATGACCTGAAGAGGGTTGTCCATGCAAGGTATCCCAGAAATATTGATGAACTGAAACAGTTTTGTATGGAGGAATGGTCTAAGATTCGTCATCACTGTTGATCGGTTACAGGAAGTGTTTGGTAGAGTCTGTTGCTGCTGAAGTAGGTTCTACCTGTTAGTAAATTCATGGGTTCACATGCTTTTTCCAGCCTGGACTGTGAGCGATTAAACAATGTGCTCAATAAAGACATGAAAAGTACAAATGTTTGTGTGTTACTAGTTTAGGCAGATTGTGTTTGTTATTGTGACTGAGATGAAGGTCAGACACATTTTATGAGTAATTAATGCAGAAAAGCAAGTAATTGCAAAGGGTTCACAAACTTCTTGTAACTGTACAACTGATTTTATTTTATCTTCCTTATAGCAGTATGACTTTTTTTTTCTTACAATCAGGAACAATGCCGTTATTTTTCCTGATGAATACACCACAGCACACTTTTTTTTCTAATTCCCTAAGTATTTTACAGCCTGCAGAGTTTACAGCCCTGAGTTTTGTAGTAAACCTCTAATTTTTATGATGTCTGAGTCCTTCAAAAGCATGATGTTCTCCAGGTCCTCTGTTTTATTACCAACACTATATTGCTGAACAAAACAGTTTAATTCATTTTAATGGTAGAGTGAAAGAAAATCTTGTTCATCTTTTTAGACTATTGCTGTCATCAGTGCCTTTCCTCACCTTATACTTTCTTATAGTCTCTTCTAGTTCTGTTTTTCAACACTCTGTTTGTTTCTTATGGATGGCTTTGTCTTTATTCAGTGTTTATTTATTATGTTAAATAATCTAATTAACTTAAATAATCTAATTGTAGCTTAATCACATTTAAGTCCTACATATACTTTCCATGCTCTAGTTTAACCTCATCACCTTATTTAGGTAGAAAATTGCTTTATATCCACTGGTCACCTCTATGTATGTTAACTGTAGGTATGTTACATACCTCTAGGTATGTTAACTGCAAACATACCTTATTCTTCCATTTAACTAAATTTTCCATTCACCACAATGCTGATTTTCTATTCCAGATGTGCTTTTTGAAGTTGGGGTCTGTTCTATTTACATTGTACAATCAAAGTCCTCTCTATACTGACCAAATTGGCTTCTATAACCCTTGCATTCCCTCCCCTTTGGTTCTTCCTTGTAAACACTAGCCAGCATAGACCAGTTCGGTACAGATCAAATATTGATGTAGGCTTCTCATAAATTAATTTGTCACCTATTTGAGCCTGAAGAAAAAACTTGGGAAGAGTTTTGATTTATGAATTGATTATAAAGAGGTCTTAATATTTTTTCTATGGTCTTGTTTTATTTTGGTCTTCTCCTTTAACCATAGTACTAAATGAAGAATTCCTGATTTATCTATACCAGAACTACTTTGCATCTAATCCTAATTGCAACTTGTTTCCTTTCATTCAGACAGTAAATTTATGTAGGTGTTGCTGGTGCAATCAGTGCCATACAATCTTATGTAGGAACTAGCATTGCCGAATAGTGTGGGATATTACGTACCTTTCCCTTTGAAGAAGAGTCTGCCCGGCCACAATGTGAACATTATCCCTGCTGACAGTGTTTGTACCGGAAGGTAATCTGTATGATGAACTATGGCCCAATGTATATATTGCACATGATGGTGGGGATTTCTGAGACAGAGCTCAAATCTTTCAAGCTGATGGGTAGAACTAGAGCAGAAGGGTTTTTTGGTGAAGGGTCTGGAGAAAAGAGTGTTTCCTCCCACAAATTGTTCTCTCAACCTCTAGCACTGCAAGTGCAGAGAAGGCAGACAACTGTGCAGCATCCCTTACAGCATGTGATTGCAGTGAATGGTCAGGAAATTTTAGGCTCCCTCAGTGCAGTAGACAAACGTGGATATATCTGAAAATTATATGAATCACCCAGAATTACTACCACTGTTCTTTTCCCTTAGTCTGTTCCATATTGTGCACTTGTTCTTGAATGGTGTTTGCATGCATTGTTTTTGTTTTTATATCTCTATGATAGATGAAAACTGACCTGTTCACAGAACTGCAAATCATTATGCAACATCACCTCAACTGAGTAAACCCTGCAACAGCCACTTGATTACCCATACTTTCTTGTTTCTTCAGGTTATACCTTTCCCCAGCCAGCTGGTATACAACAGAGTTGGAAAATGCGGAAGTCGGACAGTGGTGCAGCTGTTGAGGGTTCTAGCAGAGAGAAACCATTTCAGCCTCATAAATTCAGACGTACACAACAAAACCAGGCTAAATAAAAATGAACAGGTAAGCTACATGTTTCGCAAGTTCCCATGTTCTGAAGAAAAATTCCCTTGACCGTGATAATCCACAATAATTATCAGCTTACAGCTCCTACAACCTCAATTAAGTAGGTGAGTAACAAGATGTTGAGAACTGAAAACTGGTAACCAGTAAGAGCTCTATCTTTCAGATAATGTCGGAATTTGTTGTAAAATTTTCCAGCATAGCTTGTTAGCTCTCTCTCCTAAACAATATGATGCATATTGTTTGTTTAAAACTGGCAATCCTTTTGTTTGATTTAAAACCTGATAAATCAGCTGATGTCTGGATCTGCTGACTCCTGCTTACAGAGAATATCTGAAAATATTTGCAGCTTGCTGACTCTGAGATCCTTGAGACTGCAGGCTCCAACTACGGCAGTTTATCTATATTCTGAAGCTTTAATGATGATCAGATCTGGTGCGTTTCCAGGAATGCATTGTGAGCAGTTTCCAAAGGCTCGAGAACGTTGTACAAAATTTTATGTTTATAAAAAGAAGCTATGATTTCAACCTTTCCCACAAAAATTACTGATTGCTGCATTTCCTCAAATCCAGATGCAATATGTTGAAATCTTTACAGCCAAGGGAGTGGGAAATGGAGAACCTTGTATCTGGTCACCAAACCAAAATGTGCAAGAATATTGGCTATTGGTTACTCACCACAGTGCATTTGATTCGTTGAGGTAGAAAATGATTGTAAATTGTAAGATTTGAGCCAAAGATAAAGCTTGTGATTAAATAATTGTTCATGATTAAGCACAGCTAAAACCTGGAGGGAAATGTATGAACTATTAAATAAAACAACATTTAAGAGCATCTCCAGATTCCCAGCATTTTCTATCTCTCTTGTATCCACATTTAAGAACATGCCTGAACATACTGGGAAATACCAGCAGTTTCACACAAAATGCCACTACTTTTTTTCTGTCAGAGGCACCAAATTCAAGATTTCCTGAAAGTGGAAGTCCTTATCCTTATTCTACCTGGCACTTCACTTCACCAGATTCTACCATTGCCAGTATCCAGTGTTGCATTCTTTGTGTCATATAGCAGCACAGTGCAGTTCCTTGGGCATTACATAAGGGAACGTATTTGCTTAGTTTAAACCAGATTAGAGTGAGCAAGTTCATTGATCTGAACAAAAGGATTCAGCTGAAAGGGACTGAGGTAATTTTTGGAATTACTCGTGTTTGCTTTAATGGTTTAAGTTTGTTTAAAATGATTTTGTTTTATAAAAGTGTAGTGCTTAAAATTTTTTACAGCTATTCATTAGTTCTGAATAGCTTCAAAATGTAGTCAAATGCTTCTGAGCATTGGGGAAATATTTAAACTCTTTAACAAACCTTTTTGGTTTGCTTGCCTGGGTCAGTTAGCTGTCAGTTTTTTTTTCCAGAGTTTTGACTGGATCCATCTCCCACTTTCCCTTGACCCTGCATGGGTCCTCTGTTTAGATTTAGGACAATTTTAGACAAGAAGTTGGCACCAACAGATCTGGTTCTACTATTAGCCTAACACTGAATGCAAGTTCTAGCTTACTATTCTTTGGGTGCATCCTTAATATTGGAGAAAAGTACAAAAGGTCTTGTGTTTTCCATGTGCTTGGGAGTAACAATAATTAATTGGTGGATTGTCAGCTTCCAAGCAAAGAGCTTTTAAACAGGCTACCTAACTGCTTGTTTTCTGCCTTTGAGAAAAGAATCAGATATAAGATGAGCTTTGGAACCAGAATTCACACAGGTGGCCTTGGAGTAATTTTTGTAAATATAGCTGAGATCTGTTGATTTCTGAAGTATGATTGATAGAAAAAAATTAGAAATCACCAAATGTGAATTTTAAAAGTTGTTTTTGGAAACCAGTGACTTAACTTGTGTTTATCCATTGCTGACCCTTCCATGTAGAGGAGAGTTTGGTTCTGTATTGAAGACCAAACTACTTGTAGTGTCAGAGTGAGTCAGATCTGGAACAGGGTGTAATTGGCCAGGTAACCTGTAGCAGCAAAACACCCAAAGGCACTTGACAGGGTTGCTACACCACATGAAGTTCTGGAGATAACTGAAAGTTTACTCAAAAACTTGGGTTTAAGGAGTGGTTTAATGGAGGAAAGCAGTGGAATTTGGGGAAATTGTAGAACTTGAGGCATTGGTCTCAAAGCATAGCAACAAGTGGTAGAACAATTAATTGTAGAGGAGAGGTAGCCCAAAATTAGCATAGTTAGCTAAATTATGAGCTGGAAAAGAGTGCAAAGATTAAGGAGGCAAGATGATAGATTTGTAAATGCATGTGTTTTTGTTCATAAAATCAAGGTATTGCTTATCCGGAAGCCAGTGTAGATCTGCTTGCATGAGGTGATGAGTGGGTAGCATGTATGTTAGAACATGCAAGGCAGAGTTTTGACCCATCAAAATCCAAACTAGGCTTTGTTAAACAGGAAATGTTGCTCATTAGGTCTGTCAACAGTGCCTTTTGTGCCTTCTGTCACTTTGATTTTTGAGTAGATTATTTTGATAGCAGTTTCTATATTTGAATCTTCTTGATTTTCGGGGACATTACCTACCCTGGGCAGCTTCCAAAATTGTTAAGACAGAGGGGGGAAGAGTTAGCAGTAACCACTGAAGTGGACGCTAGAAAAGCTAAGCTGTGCGGTGAGCATGTTATCAAGGAGTGCAAATGAGCAAAGGGCTGGGTCTCATTCGGAGTAGTTTGGAGTAGTCTTTAGGAATTCAGGAAATAAAACAAAGTTGTAAGTTCAGGGCTAGGAAATTATTAGATATCTACCGGTAGGTCAGTAGGCCAGGAAAAGCAAGGGAAGTACCACCAAAGGATAAGCTCCTCCTACTTGTAGCTGTATTCCCAATTGTTTCTGACAATCTGACAGTGATTGCTACCCTTGGACAAGTTACCATAGCACTTGGCGAGGAGCTGGATGTTGTCTGTTTGTCAGATTCATAATTTTCTTTTTAATTTTGCAGATGGAATTAATAAATAACATCAGCATTGGAGAACAACCTTATTTGTATACACGACATGTCCATTTCCTCAACTTTACAAGGTAAAAAAAAAAGCCAACTGATGTTTTAAAAATGTTTGGCAGTTATGTAGTCTTCCCTTAATAATACTGCATCTTTTCTCAACTAAATTCCACAAATGATTTGGAACAGTTGGTATCATGAAAGTGTCAGCTTTGGCAAGCTAGTAGTTTCCTCTGAGTTTGAAACTCATGCATTCAAGATTTGTTTCAGGAATTGGCAACATAATCTAGAGACACCCTTAAGTGCATTCGTGCTATTCGCTACGGCCATTTTATGTTACAGGCTATCACACTCGAGCTGTTCTGTGTGAACTTTCTCTCAAATACACTATTGCATTTACTACTTTCCACCACCTTTTCCTCTTGTATAAAATTAGCTTCAGTCTGTTTGATCTTGGAAGTGCTAATTGTTTTTGATGCTGTAAAACTTGTATTTTTTTCTGTATTTTTTTAAATACATTTCAGGGATTGTGAGCAATCTCCACAGTATTCCAGGCTCTGTACAGAAAATTGTATGCTCAGCTTGCCTTGGTTTTGCACAGTTTTCTGGACAAGTGGGTTATAAAGCTGTGGAATATCTGGTTTCTAATGCAACAAAGTGCTTAGAGGAGGAGAATTGAGGGATACAGGGTGTACAAAGCAGTCTCAAAGAGACAGACAGCAAATGTTCATTTGTGCCATTGGATTGGAGCTGGCATCTTCATTGGTTGAGAAAAGGAAGAAGAGTGGGAAGATGGACAACAAAGTGGAAATGGGATGGAATGGGAGGGAGAAAGGTGTTAGGATGTTACTTTTTAAGACGTTCATTTTCCATGTTTCATTATATCTTTGTTTCTCTTCTTACTATAAGGTGTATAAAGCCTATGGAATAGTTGTAGAGTTTTTATTGATAATGCCAGTAATGAAAATGTTAGTTTTATGGGGATATTTTTCTTGTTTTTTTTATATATAGAAAGACCCTTTCATTATACTGTGATAGTAAACCACATCAGGAGAAAATCTATTACAGCCCATTAATTAGAAACAAAGGTCCAACTTCTAAAGATTATTAAGCATGATGAATCCTTGGAGTAAAATTTAATTTGATAATGACCTATTGCATCTCTCCCTCCAACCCAAGTGAAAGGCTGAACCAAAGGCACCATTTCTTTCCGGGGGTCTCAATTTCACCACTGAAAGTGTGCTGTGCTGAAAATCTCAGCAGAACCTGAGTGATTGAAAGAGGCCACCTGCTGAGGCAAATGCCAGAAGAATCCAGCTGCCGGTTCAGCAAATGGCAATAAATTCTGTTGATCAGCACTTTTTGGCCTGAGGTGAAATTAATTAGCAGCACTTCTGTTGGCTTAGTCAGCTGGTTGAATAGCCTGACTTGTTTTATAATTGTATAAATTACAATGAGTTTAGAAGGACAATATAACTCTCTGTTCATCTTTAAATAATCTCTTTAAGAAGGCAGAAAACTTCTCACCGGAGTGCTAATGTGGCCTCTGAGCACACAGGATTTTGGGTTGCTGTTGTGGAGTGGAGCTCACATCTATGACCCACTGACTCAGAGATGAGCATGCTACCACTGAGCCAAAAGAATGAAGCCGTTTCAGTTCCATAATTCTCTGTAACGTTTATGGAATTGTGGCTGGAAATATTACTGCAACTTCAAACTCTGTCCTTAATAATTGTTCATTTTAAAAATTATGTGTTAAATATTTAGAGCTGAGCAAGTATTTATTATCACTTTGTTCTTAAGTGGTATTTCAAAATATAATGTATGTCATGCCTTAAAAGCCCATGGAGAGAGACTGTTTTCTGCAGCTGTGTCACCTTGGAATTCTTTCAACAAGGAGGACTTCTCATCAGACCACCATTTGTTGTACAGAGATATAAATCTCAAACACAAGTTAAAATTTCTTGCCAAAAATATGAAAGATTTGGATTACATTGCCAGAGATCGCAGGAAAAAGTTTAATTATCGTCTTCAAAAGGAAGTTGGATAATTATTTTGGCAATGAAAAATGTGCCATGCCATGGCAACAGGATGGCACAATGAGCAAACAACATTCTTCTGTACTCTAATTCCAAAAAATATGGACATTTGCACCCTATTAGTATTTTTCTTGCTGAGCTGATAATTGGTATACATTTGCAGCATGTGAGAAACTCCACTGCAATTGAAAATAAATTCATTATCAATTACGTACAGTATATGTCACCATATACCTTGAGATTCATTTCCTTGCAGGTTTTCACAGTGGAATAGAAAAATACAATGGAATCAGTGGAAAAACTGCACATAAAGGCTGACGGACAATCAATGTGCAAAAGGCAAACTGCAAATACAAAAAAAATCAATAAATAAGTAATGCTGAGAACATAAGTTATAGAGTCCTTGAAAGTGAGTCCCTTTTATCCCCATGGTCCACTCTGACCATCAGATTTCTTTTTTAGCCCTTTTCCTCTGGAACCTATCATCTCCCAGCTTCTTACTTTATTTCCCTCCTCCCCACCCACTTTCCCCTTCACCTGATTTCACTTATCATCTACCAGCTTATAGTCCTTCCCCTCCCCCATCCTCCTCCTTCCCCTTTCATTTCTAGTCCTTATGTGGGGTATTGGCCCAAAATGTTGACTGATTATTTCTCTGTTTATGCTACCTGAGTTCCTCCAGCATTTTGTGCGTGTTGCTTTAGATTTCCAGCATCTGTAGAACTTGTGTTTACAGTGGATATTTTGTCATGCAATTGAATGCACATTTTGAATTTTGCTGCCACTTAAGACTTGTACCATAAGGCATTGTAAATTTTAAGTTGGTGCTATTGATTATGATGCACTTATTTCTGATTTTAGGTTTGGTTTAGAGCAGCCTGTACATATCAACATAATCAGGGATCCAATTAATCGGTTCGTGTCGAACTATTTCTTCCGACGTTTTGGAGATTGGCGATCTGAACAAAATCATCAAATCCGAACACCGGGGATGAAAGATGAAGAGCGATACATGGTAAATTTCATCCTGAAACAGAATTTTCTTACCTGCTTTGGTTCTGTAGCATCTAACCATGTGGATAGATTCATAGTTTGAGTGGAATTATTTGCAATAGCAAAAATTATAACTTGATTTTTGAAGGCAGTGAAAGATGAAAGCATGCAGCTTATGGAGCTACAGCTCTTTTCACAGCCCTGGGAGCTCCCAAAGGGCTTTGGTACTTCCAACAAAGTACTTTCAGTGTGCTGTCACTGAAGGACATGTGGCAGCCAAATGGCACTTAGTTTTGTCCATAAGCTGTGGTGATAAATAATCTGTTTTGGGAAATGGACTGTTGGATAAGTTATTAGGCTAGTCAGTTGGAGAAATCAGCTGATCATGTGTCATGGGATCTTTTACATAGGAGAAGTAGATGGGGCTTCTGTCTTATCTGAAAATTTGCACTGGTAGTCTGGCTTTCCTTTTGTCTATTGGAGTGTGAGTCTTGATGTATGGATTCACAATTTTCCTGTGGAATTTAAACTTGAATCGTGCCTCATTCCTTGCTACGTTTAAATTCTCCATATAGATGTAGACTTTAGCAGCAGTCCACCTAATTACCAGGTTTATCTGAATGGAAAGGTATTCAAATAACCAGGCTTTCCACTTTGGTTCTTCAGACCTTAAAAAATCTAGGGGGTTTTTTTTTTTTGCACCAATTCTGGGAGAACAGTCTGTGTCCTAACATAATACCATAGGAACAGAATTAGTCCATTCAACCCATCAAATCTGCTCCGCCATTGCATCATGGCTGATCCCAGATTCCACTCAACCCCACACACCTGCCTTCTCGCCATTTCATTTGATACCCTGACCGATCAGGAAACGATCAACTTCTGCCTTAAGTACAGTTGACCCTCCTTATCCGTGGGGGATTGGTTCCGGGACCCCCCCGTGGATACCAAAAAACGCAGATTCTCAAATCCCTTATATAAAATGGCGTAATATTTGCGTATAAACTACGCACATCCTGCCGTATACTTTAAATTATCTCTAGATTACTTATAATGCCTAATACAATGTCAATAGTTGTTGTACTGTATTGTTTAGGGAATAATGACAAAAAAAGGTCTATACCTGTTCAGTACAGACGATGCTGCCTCAGCATCAGCTGATCCCGATTCTCCTGTGATCTTTAAGTTCTTGAGGCTGTAGCGCTTTACATAGCTAGCCAACCATCCCTTACTAGCCTCTTAAACTCCTTCCTCTCGCTCACAACACAAGTAGCAAACAAAGGAGACATGAGGTAAACAATGCTCAACTTCCAGGTTTTCCCATCCGTGGTTGGTTGAATCCACGCATGCAGAACCCGCAGATAAGGAGGGCCGACTGTATACCCACAGACGTAACTTCCATCGCAGTCTATGGCAGAGCATTCCACAGATTCTCTACTCTCTGGCTAAAAAATTTCCTCGTTACCTCTGTTCTAAAAGTTCACCCCTAAATTTAAGACTGTGTCCTCTAGTTCTGGATATCCCCACCAGAGGAAACATCCTCTCCACATCCATCTTATCAACATTCAGTCAGTTTCAATGAGATCTCCATGCATTCTTCTAAGTTCCAGTGAGTACAGGCCCAAAGCTGCCAAACTCACGGAGTTGACAGTGCGTTAATAAGTGTGGAATCAGTTCAGAGTTGATGTGAATGAAGCTATCCACACTGGTTCAGAAGCCTAATGGTTGAAGTGTAATAAAAAGTGTAATAATAGCTGGCAGTGTGATACCCAAGGCTCCTGTACTCACTGCCCTATGGTAGTAGTAGAAACAGAGGATAGTCTGGATGATGATTGATTGATTCTTTCTTGTGGCGTACTCCTAGTAAATGTGTTCAATGGTGGGATGTACATTCACATTCCAGCATCAGTTTCATGGTTCCAAGTACATGCTCAAATTTTTCCCCATTTCTCCTCACAGTGTTAGTCTTTAATTTGTAGTACTATCGTCTGAAATTCCTTTTACTTTCTTGTTCTTGACAAAATTCCTAAATAGATATCTGTTCAAATTAAAACAGGGTCATTTAAGGTTATTGAGTCTCTCTAAAAGGCTGTGTACTCAGAAGGTCAAGTGATATTTTCAAAATTCCGTCTAAATTTGTTTAAGGGTATCAGCAAAAATGGATAAGTATCTGATAAAGTTTCAATGCAGAGAACTATGAGCTAATTTAATGGCAGAACTATCTCAAGACGTTGAATGGCCTGTAGCTGTTTATTTTCATCTCCGAATACAAAGCCCTTTAACTATTATAATTCTGGCCTTCCAGTGATTCACAGAGGTTCAGCAGTGCCTCTTCCTTTGTAATCATTGCAGATACAGGGTGTCAGTGTAGATTTCCTCTGGGCGCTCTGGTTTTCTCCCACCTTCCGAATGTGTATGGATCAGCTGGTCACGTGGGTGTAAATGGGCTGGAAGAGCCTGTTTCCGTGCTGTATCTCTGAGTGAAATAAAATGCTTCTCTTGTTAGAAGGATCAAATTCCTCCACAGAGATTTGAACTCGTTGTATAAGCTGACGCTTTGCTAATTCGTTAGCAAATTCGTTTGCTAATTCGTTAACAGGAGAAGAGAACTTCAGAGGGAAGATGGGAAACGAATTAAAGGAGGTAAAGGAGAATTGAAGAGCAGAAAATTGTGAAAATGTTAAGTAAATGCACTGTATCAGAATGTTGACAGCATTTTCAGCAAGGTACATTAATTCAAGATACAAACATAAGTGAATTGGTGTGGTTTCATTCTTATTGAATCTTGTTTGCAGGGTGACAAAAGATGGGAGCTAAATATTCTCAGGTTTTTACCATTTCAGGTTTAACATTTCAGGCCATAAGGAAAAGGAGGGTACTAGTACAGAATGTAGAGGTCAGTGCAGATATGAGAAATTATATTGGCTAAACGGATAATGATGTGCAATTAGAATCGTTTTGGGTCAAACTTAAAAACAGCAAATAGAGAACAGTGAAATTATTTATAGGTATCCAAGTAGTAGCTGTAATTGAGGGTGTAAAATAAATCAAAACTTAGAGATCCATATAATGTTTAATACTGTAATCATGGGAGACCTTTAACCTGCAAATATATTGAACAAAACTAATTTGTCCTAATGAAGAGGAAGATGATTTCTTGGAATATACACTGCATGCTTTTCTAGATCATTATATTGAGGAATCATTTGTAGAAAAGAATATTTTGGATTTTTGTTTTATGTGGTGAGGTTTATCTACCTAGAACATTGTAATGGTTGATTATATCATTCAATATAGGAAATGGAAAGATTTCTGGAAATTAGGGAATAGTGATTATGTGTGAATTTGGCGTTGAAGTCAATCAGCCCTTATTGTGATGAATGGCAGAGCAAGCTTGAAGGACTGGATGGCTTTCTGCTCTTATTTCTCCTGTTCAGAGGACAATACAGAGCGACGGTGCTATTCTGTGTCATCCCCTATCATTCAAGCTTAATGGCTGTATTACAGATTTATGCACATAATTATATTGCCTTTTTCTAGCAAAATTGCCTTGCTTTGATAGGGAAAAGCTTCTGTAGCTGCTGTCATAAGTTCCATTTCCTCTGCTCTATAAATAGACTTTACTGAGTAAATTAACTCAGTTTATGTACAATCAATTTGTTTCCTGTGAGTGAAGTTATATGCACCCCCAGGCCGCAACTCATTGGTTTACTATATAGTCAATAGGCACTCTGTTCAAGTATGGGCAATGTGATGCCCACATCCTTTGAACTAATAATTTTTTAAAAATTGTATATTTTACTTATCCTGATTTGAATGCTTTTCAAGACAGGAAGATAAGATCCCATTCCCATTTATAATCTGTTCATTTTAAATCAAAAATAATTATGAAAAAAGATTCACAAAATCTGTAATTCTCAAATCTTTAAATCTTTCAGACATTTAAGTCAATATCAATGTTTATTTAAACTGTTACATTTATATCATGCTAATGTAAAACCCGTTTCATTATTGCAAAGTAGTCACGGTTTTAATGAAAGTGTGGAGAAGCCTCAACTAGAATATTGCTTTCAGCATTATTGTATTAAGGACACCAAAGCTTTGAAGAAGCTGGAGCTGTGCAAGAAACATGGAGAAGCGCACTCCTCACATTAGAGAATTCAAAGGAGATATTTCATGGAGGAGTTCAAGATCAAGTGGGGGTGGGGTGCAGGGGATCATTGAAACCTACTGAATATTATGAGGTCTGGGTGGAGTGGACATGTTTTCAGCACAGTCTCATACTAGAAAGGACGTCCCTTTGGAACAGAGATTAGGAGGAATCTCTTTACCCAGAGAGTGGCAATTCGATGCAATTCATTGCCACAGTTGGCTGTGGAGGCCAAGTCATTGGGTATATATAAAGTGGAGAGCAGTAGATTCTTGATTAATAAGAGTGTCAAAAGTGATGGGGAGAAGGCCAGAGAATTGGATTGAGGAGGAAGGAGTCTGGGCCACTGAACCACACTGCAGAATATGTCGGCTTCTTTGCTGAAATTATTCACTGAATGATTCTAGGACTTAAAAACAGTTGTATTTGCTTGAATTTCAAAGACTAAAGAAGTTTAATTTGATAGGCATATTTAGATGACAGAGGAACCCAAAAGACTTGAAGCTGGTTACATATACAGTGTGGCATTTAAAATTTCTATCAAAGTTGAAACGGGTGTTAAATCTGTTCCTGTGGGTTTATGGGTCTTATGAATGATTTTGATCACTAGGAAGAAACAGTGTTGCACTATATATCACTTTGATTTAGAATGCAGGACCCTGAACCAGTTATTTAAAGCAGGTGGAAGGGAAAAGTTTACAGTCTGTGAGGAAAGAGCAAGAAAACAGGATCAGTTTGATTCTGCAGTTGTATGCAAGGGCTATCGTTGAGACAAAAAAAACATTATTGTCCTGCAGTGTGTAAGTTAAATGATTCTACATTGTTTTATCTTTAATCTTTTCTCCTTGTACTGCAGGATATCAATGACTGCATTTTAGAAAATTACCCTGAATGCAACAATCCCAGAGTATTCTACATTATCCCTTATTTTTGTGGGCAACATCCCAAATGCAGGTGAGATAAACTTAGTATTATTTTGAAGTGATTGAGGTAGTGGACATTTGAACGTCTGTAGGTGTCATTTGTTTTCAGATGAAAATGTATAAAGTGCCTTGTAAGTTATGGTTATCTGAAGTTCATGAAGTTAACAATTTTGACCTAGTAGAAAGTGTTTGAAGAGCAGAAAACTGAAATGGACAGGATGTTATTCCATTGGGATCTAAATTGATGATTTTGTGAATGACCAGGAGCCCAAAATGGACATTTCCTCATGATACTAAGATAAGCAATATTGTAAATCATGTAGATGGAAGCATAGAATTATGAAGCTAGAAAAAAAAAGATTGTGAAAGGCCCAAACCTGAAATAGAGACCACACATGTCTTCTAAAGGATAATCTTAAAACAAAGCAAATCTAATGAAACTTGGGTCCCAAAAAGTAGATTGTTAAAATGGCATCGAATACTAAGCTGCTGTCCTTAGCATCCACGTAGCCTTGAACAGGAATCCCACAGCCATAGAAAACCCTTGACCATTATGAGTAGTTTTGCGGACTAGATTATAGGAAATGTGGGTTAAAGTTTGAAGAGATGTTTCACAAACTGAGGTTATAATCTTTACCATTTTAGACACTCAGGAAGATTTAATTGAGGCTCAAGGTTTTGAAGGTCTTCGTAAGCATAGATAGATAGCCTGGTCAATAGGATATTTAGGACCTGGAAACATAGCCTAAAAATTTAAACCAATCCATAGCAGGGATAGGATTGGAAATAAAAACAGTATCCTATAAAAACTAAGTGAGTCAGATACTATCTGTGTAAAGTGAAACAGTTACTGTTTTGGGTTCAGGACCATTCATCAGAACTGAGAGCAAAACAAGTTAGTCATGGTAGCAGAGAGATGGGGGAGGGTGATAAGTCGAAGAGAAAGAATTTCTTTGATAGATGGAAATAATGGGGCAATCACAGTAAGTTAAGCTGCTTTGTCTATGTAATGCAGGGGTTCCCAGACTTTTTTTTAATGCCATGGACCTCTACCATTAACCGAGGAGTCCATAGACCCCAGGTTGGGAACTTCTGGTGTAATGTGATGCTGATGTTTTGTTATCTGTATACCATTTGGTTATTTTTTTTTTAAAAGGAGAAGGGGAAGGGAAGGATTGTAACCAAAAATAACTGGTTATACAAACGGTGTGTTACCTAAAGTTGGAGAATTTGTTTTTAAGTCCTGTAAACAACAGTGGAAATGTTAAGGTTCCTGAGCTTGTGCTGGGCCTTGTAAGAGTGCAGGAAGCCACAAACAAGTCAAAGTAGGACAGAGAATTTAAGTGGCAGAGAACAGGAAGCTCTGAGTCACCTCTGAGGTCTGAGCAGAAGTGTTCTACGGTTTGGTCACCCAATCTTTGGTCAATGTAGAGCAATGATGTCCCATTGTGGACACCCAGTTCAGTCCACTGGATTGGAAGAACAGTGTTAGGAAGGGAAGAGGTAATAGAACAGTGTTGCACTCTATGTAATTGCTTGGGAAAGTGCCAAACAGCAGGGAGCCGTGAGCAGTGGTGGAAGTGCAGACAAGGGAGTCATCCTTTCAAAATGCTGAAAAGGCAGGGAAATATGTTTCTAGTAATGGAATCTTATGGGGAAGCAGCAGGTGCTAGTTCAGGATTGACAAGAGAAACCACTTCATGACACTCGATGGACTCTGGTAGGAAAAAAGGAGAGTCAATTAAATCCTATTGTGGGACATGCAGTGTGAATGGGTGTTGATTATAACAATAGCTGAACCAAGAAGGCCAAAATTTGTTGACTGCAGAGTCAACATGTTCTCATTATGACTTGTTTTCTTCCAGTGCCTCTTTTGTCTCAAAGATGTATGGGTTTCTAGATTATTTGGCCATTGTAGATGACCTCTGGAGTAGTAGAATCTGGGAGTTGATGATCAACTTAATGGCATGAGTTTAGGTTTAATGTAAATGAGTGCTCATGGTCGTCACAGATGGTGGCTAAAAGGGCCTGTTTGCTTGCTATATGACTTTGATCTATTAAAGATCTATGACCTCCATCTGTACTAATTTTGTCATCTAAATTGGCATTCCTTTATAGAAAATGATTTCCAGGAAAATACAAAACATTTTACCTGGGGGGAAAAAAAATGAAGGGAACATGGATAGTATAGCTTTTTATACTTTTTGTTCTGTTTGTTAATTATAGTGACTCAATTTTCAAATATAGTACCTGGTTTACTAACTATTTGTGCTTTAATTCAATCTTGTAACTTACTTTTATAGAGATCCAGGGGAATGGGCTCTACAGAAAGCCAAAGAGAACATGAATGAGAATTACCTGCTTGTAGGAATTTTAGAAGAGCTGGAAGATGTACTGCTTTTACTGGAGAGAATGTTACCTCATTACTTCAAAGATGCTAGCACTCTTTATCACAGTGCAGGTAATTTTGTCACACTTTCTATCTGATACATCTTGTTAAATCACTTCATTTCCTCATAAGTTTTTAGTTGAGTTTCTGTGACCACATAAAACTCTCTGTACCATTTCTATAAGCTCCAAATGTTGCAAATGCAGAGACCAGCTTTTTAGTAATTGGATGTTTCACTTAATGACCAGAAAGTAAAGAATAAATTGTGGATTTGTTTACTCTTGGGAAGAATACATAGCATATTTAAACATATCAATTGAAACTCAACGGCAATGGATTTCAATAGTGAGAATTGGTGAAATACTGAGCCAAATAGTTGGTTTGATTGTAGTATTTAGTAAGCCGGACATGGACACCCAGAGCCCAAAAATGGAAATGAAAATAAAAATAAATGGCAAGTTAATTTATGTGACATTTCCCACCAAGGAAAATTGAAGCTAATTGTAGAATGTATTGTTTGAGCAGAGGACAACCGTTATTCTACTTCACCTTCAGGTTAAACCAAGTTGTTAAGAATAATCTGATTCTACATAGCACCTTCAGCACTGTAACCTGCAAGTTTTTGTAATATCACATTGCTGTTCACCGGAGCATAAATTAGACAAAAGCTGATACCTGATGTTGAAGCAAATACTAAGCAAGGTAACTAAATCTGTCTCAGTGGTGAGCAGAACGGGAGATGAAGAGGTTATAATTCTTGGAAAAACGATTCCAATATTTTAATGGGAAGCTCTGAGTTTGGTAGATTGTGAGAATTCCTCTCCCAACAACATTTACTTTTTCACAATTAGTTAATTTGTAAGTTTTGTAATGCAAGAATTGACTGGAATAGCTCCAACCTAATTTTAGTTTACAGCTTTCAGAACAACTTAATTAAAATTGCTGTGTCCACGGTGACAAGATTCTTTTATGAGCTTTCATCCCTTCACGGCTCCCTTTTATTTCAAATTGTAAAAGCTAAAGTTTGTATCTCATGTATTTTGATGCATAATCAGTGGGCAGTATATCTTGCATTTGACACTCATTTAAGTGAGTTAATGTATCAAATAAAGCATCCGTTTAGTCAGATTCCTCATGAATCATTGCACATTGACTCTCATGAGAGTTCTTGTACATGAAGCAGTTCTTGTTCTAAATGCTATGTAAAAGTTGCAAGATAGCATCTAGTAATTATAATGCCATTAGTTTCAAGATAATTATGGAAAAGGATAAGTCTGGTCTTCGATTTGAGATTCTAAATTGGAGAAAGGCCAATTTTGATGGTATCAGAAAGGATCTGGCACGTGTGGATTGGAACAGATTGTTTTCTACCAAAGGTGTACTTGGTAAGTGGCAGGCCTTCAAAAGTGAAATTTTGAGAGCAGAGAGTTTGTATGTTGCTGTCAGAATAAAAAGCAAGAATTACAGATTTAGAGAAGCTTGGTTTTTGAGAGATATTGAGGCCCTGGTTAAGAAAAAGGAGGTGCATAGCAAGAATAGGTGGGTAGGAACATATGAGGTACTTGAGTATGAAAAATGCAAGAGAACACTTAAGGAAATCAGGAGGGCTAAAAGAAGGCATAAGGTTGCTCTAACGGACAGGGTGAAGGAAAATCTTAAGGACTTCAACAGATATATTAAAAGCAAAAGAGCTAGGACAGATGGTAAAATGTGCGTGGAGTCAGAGGGATGGGGGAAGATCATAAATGGATATTTTGCATCTGTATTTACTCAAGACAGTTACAAACTCTATCGAAGTGAGGCAAAGCAGCAGTGAGATCATGGACCCTATACAGATGACAGGAGGATGAGATGTTTACTGTCTTGAGGCAATTTAGGATGGGTTAATCCCAATGGCCTGACCTGTTGCTCCTTCAGGCCTTGTAGGAGACTAATGCAGAAATTGCAGGTAACCTAGCAGAGATATTTAAAGCTTCCTTAGCCACGGATGAGGTACCAGAGGATAGTTATTGTTCCTTGTTTT
Organism: Hemitrygon akajei; assembly: GCF_048418815.1. Classification (NCBI taxonomy): domain Eukaryota; kingdom Metazoa; phylum Chordata; class Chondrichthyes; order Myliobatiformes; family Dasyatidae; genus Hemitrygon; species Hemitrygon akajei. The sequence goes on along the minus strand of NC_133130.1, from coordinate 93,666,541 downwards.
AAAAAGGCTCTAAAAATAAACCAGGAAAATACAGGCTGGTGAGCCTATAAGTCAGTAGTGGAAAAGTTATTGGAAGGTATTCTAAGGGACCGGATATATAAATATTTGGATAAGACGGGGGCTGGTTAGGAATAGACAACATGGCTTTGTGCATGTTAACTCATGTCTTACCAAATTTAGAGTTTTTTGAGGAAGTTACCAGGAAAGTTGGTGAAGGCAAGGCAGTGGATGTTGCCTACATGGACTGTGATAAGGTCCCCTGTGGGTGATTTGCCAAGAAGGTTCAGTTGCTTGGCATTCAAGATGAGATAGTAAATTGGATTAAACATTGGCTTTGTGGAAAAAGCCATGGAGAGGTTGTTGATGGTTGTCTCTGACTGGGGTCCTGTGGATAGTGGAGTGCCACAGGGATCCATTGTTGTTTGTCATCTTTATCAATGATCTGGATGATAACATGGTAAACTGTATCAGCAAATTTGCAGATGACATCAAGACTGGGGGTGTAGTGGACAGCGAGGAAGGCTATCAAAGCTTGCCAGAAGGATATGGACCAGCTGGAAAAATGGCAGATGGGATTTGATGCAATAAGGTGTTGCACTTTGGGAGGACCACCAGGGTAGGTCTTACACAGTGAGTGGTAGGGTGCTGAGGAGTGTGGTAGAACAGAGGATTAGTTCCATAATCCCGTGTCAGTGGCATGAGGTAGGTAGAGTTGCAAAGAAAGCTATTGGCACATTGGCCATCATAAATTAACGTATTGAATATAGGAGTTGGGATGTTATGTAAAAGTTGTATAAGTCATTGGTGAGGTCTAATTTGTATTGTGTTTGTTTTGGTCACTCACCTATGGGAAAGGTGTAAATAAAATTGAAAGACTACAGAGAAAATTTACAAGGATGTTACTGGAACTTGAGGACCTGAGTTTTTGGGAAAGGTTGAAAAGGATAGGACTTTATTCCCTAAAACATAGAAGACTGAGGGGAGATTTGATTGAGATATAAAAACTTATGAGGGGTATAGATAGGGTAAATGTGACCAGACTTTTTCTACCGAGGTTGGGTGAGACTAGAACTAGAGGTCATGGGTTAAGGGTGAAAGGTGAAATGTTTAAGGAGAACATGTGGGGGATGGTCTTCACTTAAGAGCAGGGGTTCCCAACCTGGGGTCCAGGCAGATTCCTAGTTCGGCACAGACTAGATGGGCTAAATGGCCTGTTTCTCTATTGTAGTGCTCTATGATTTTGTAGACACAGTCCAGGTTGGTAGTTGTGCCTGAGGAGAACATGTGTTAATAGTGCTGGGAACAAGGCAAGTTTATATTGTCTCCTGCTAAAAAGTTAAATAGTACTTCTAATAACTTTCTATCAGGGCATGCCACAGATAGAATGTTTAATTTTCCACTTTTTTTTTAAGTCCAGGAGAGCTTGTAACATGCTTAACATGAGCCACAGTAATGTTTCTGTTTGACAGTATGGCATTGGTACAGTAACAACTAATGTATGTATAAAGTTGGTGTGCCCACTCCGAAGCAAATGCTTTCTTTCAAATGTTATATTTACAGTGGAGATAAAAATTCATCAGCAATGCCAAATGTAAAATGTATTTGAAATCACTCATTGAAAAGTGACAAGGCCTTGGGAGAACTAGATTACATTAAAAAAATTATGTTGGAAGGACTTGTAGCAGAGCTACAATAATCCTGCATTTTGAGGCCATTCCCATACTCAGATAATTTAAACACTTTTACTTCACACGTTTAACATTTTGCACATTTATAATGAATTTTTCAGTGAACGTGAAGAGTTTAAAGGGAGCACAGAAATTAGGAACCAGTGAATTTAAGCTTGTGTTATAGGGAGTGTTCCTAAAGTCTCTGGCTGGAGCTTGGGTCCAGATTTTGAGCTGGGATCCAAGGTGCTTGTATGTTCCAGCTTGTTTGGACGCACACCTAACCCATGCTCTGAATAATATATGGCTGACCTTGCGAACATTTAAAGAGTAAGTTTGTATTGATAATTGTAAGAGCCAAATGCCGAACCACTGGGATTTCTTTCATTGCACTGTACATTAGGATGTATTAAAAGTACAGATAAAGTTGATGCAGACTGTTAAAAAAAAAGTACCAACCCAAAGCCTACAGATCTCAAGTACAGTTAAAATCATAAATAGCTTTCTCCCACCCATGGCATAATGGAATAGTTTGAGCGAATATAGGTGGATTGAGATCAGTTGCAGCTTTAAGAGAGTGGATTAATGATATTGAAAGTTTTAAATTTCCATTGCTTTATTTTGCTGTCATGCTGTTATGTCCTCTAGTTCATGATTCCCATTACTGAAAACATCTCAACATCCATCCTGTCAGGCCCCTTTAGAGCACAGAATGGTACATCTTAGTATGGACTCTTTGACCTATAATGTAATGCTGACATACATAAACCTATTCCACAATTAATCTGTCTTTTCTCTCCTACACAGCCAATAACCCTCCATTTTTCTTAGATCCATATGCCTGTTGAAGGGTTACTTTAAATGATCCTGTTGTATTAGGCTCTGCCATCCTTCCCTGCAGAGCTTTCACCACCACGCTTTTTAAAAACAAAGACACTTGCCTCTGACATCGCCCTTAAACTTTCCTCCACTCACCTTAAGTCAGGGGTTCCCAGCCTTTTTTATGTCATGGACCCTACCAGTAACTGAGGGATTGATGGACCCCAGGTTGGGAACCCCTGCCTTAAATGGATGACCTTTAGCCATTGCCACCCTGGAAAAAAGGTTTTAACTGCCCATTCTCTCTTTCAATCTTTTTATTAATATTTAAAATATTATGAATGAGATACAATTCAAATAATGGTAAGGGATTACAAATATATAGACTCCCATTATACATAAAGAAATACATAAGCAATGAATACAGCATAAGTAAGTTTCCCAAAACATAAACCATATAGTATATATATGAACAAGGTAAGTTTAGATATTCCATAATATATAGTATAAAAAAGAGAAAAAAAAATAATAAATCTATCTAAGAAAGTTAGCTAATCTACTAATCTAGTATCAAGAAAAAGAAAAAAACAACAAAGAAGAAAAAAAAACTAAAAAAAACTTTTTAAAAAAGAGAAAAAAAAGGGCTGTTCATAGTATCTCACAAGCATACATAAACATCAATGACGTCAACTCCGATCCTCTCAACATACATACGATTAAAACTGAAAAAAACCGATAAGCCTGGCACAGGGCCATTACATCATATGAAAATATTGAATAAATGGTCTCCATATCTTTTCAAATTTAATAGAAGTATCAAATACAGCACTTCTAATTTTTTCTAAATTTAGACATAACATAGTTTGAGAAAGCCAATGAAATACCGTGGGAGGATTAATTTCCTTCCAATTCAACAAAATAGATCTTCTAGCCATCAAAGTGAGAAAAGCAATCATTCGACAGGCGGAAGGAGATAAGTGAAGTAAGTCCATCATCGGTAAACCAAAAATTGCAGTAATAGGATGGGGTTGTAAATCAATGTTCAGTACCGCCGAAATAATATCAAAAATATCTTTCCAATATTTTTTCAAAAGTGGACATGACCAAAACATATGAGTTAAAGAAGCGATTTCTAATTGACATCTGTCACAAATAGGGTTTATATGAGAATAAAAATGAGCTAATTTATCCTTGGACATATGGGCCCTATGTACAACCTTAAATTGTATTAATGAATGTTTGGCACATATAGATGATGTATTAACTAATTTAAGAATTCTATCCCAATTCTCAATAGGAATAATAAGATTAAGTTCTCTTTCCCAATCATTTTTGGTCTTATCAAAGGGCACTGAACGTATCTTCATAATTATATTATAAAGTTTTGATATAAGCCCTTTTTGAAAAGGGTTTAATTCAAACAAACTTTCCAAAGTATCTGAAGACAGAGAATTTGGGAACGAAGGAAGTACCGTACTTAACAAATGCCTAACCTGTAAGTATCTAAAAAAATGAAATCTAGGCAAATTATATTTATTAGCTAATTGCTCAAAGGACATAAAACAGTTGTCCAAAAATAAGTCGGAAAATCTTAATAATCCCTTAGTTTTCCAAGCCAAAAAAGCTTGATCTATAATTGAGGGGTGGAAAAAACAATTAGATACAATAGGACTATTTAACACGAATTGAGTCAACCCGAAAAATTTCCGAAATTGAAACCATATACGTAAGGTATATTTAACTATCGGGTTGTCGATTCACTTCGGCAATTTAGAAAGAGCAAAAGGGAGAGATGTCCCTAAGATAGAACCCAGAGCATAAGCAGAAACCGATTTGGTTTCCAAACTCACCCAATGAGGGCCAAAAGGACCATCCCATTCTTTCAACCAACATATCAAATATCTAATATTAACTGCCCAATAATAAAATCTGAAATTGGGTAATGCCAACCCACCATCCTTCTTTGTCTTCTGTAAGTATATTTTACCTAACCTGGGATTTTTATTCTGCCATATATATGAAGAAATTTTTGAATCAACATTAGTAAAAAAGGATTTCGGAATAAAAATTGGTACCGCTTGAAAAACATATAAAAATTTAGGTAAAATAACCATCTTAATAGCATTAATCCTACCTATCAGAGATAAAGATAATGGTGACCACTTAGTAAACAAACCTTTAATCTGATCAATTAAGGGTAAAAAATTAAACCGAAATAATTCTTTATGGTTTTTGGTAATTTTAATCCCTAAATAAGTAAAAGAATCATTAACTAATTTAAAAGGTAAAATACCATAATTTGGGACCTGTCTATTCAAAGGAAACAATTCACTCTTATTAAGATTTAACTTATACCCAGAAAACTCACTAAATTGAGCCAACAATGATAAGACTGCTGGAATAGATTTCTCAGGATTAGAGATGAATAATAATAAATCGTCTGCATATAAAGATACCTTATGAATATCTGTTCCACGATTAATACCCAAAATATCCTGTGATTCTCTGATGGCAATTGCCAAAGGTTCTAAAGCGATGTTAAATAGTAATGGACTAAGAGGACAACCTTGTCTAGTGCCCCGAAATAAACGAAAAAATGGAGATCTTTGATTATTAGTAAACACCGAGGCTACTGGAGTTTGATATATCAGTTTAATCCAAGAAATGAAGGTCGGACTGAAATTAAACTTCTCCAGCACATAAAATAAGTAAGGCCATTCAACTCTATCAAATGCTTTTTCTGCATCTAATGAAATAACACATTCTGAAGTATTATGTGAAGGAGTATAAACAATATTCAATAATCTAACATTGAAAAAAGAATAGCGATTTTTAATAAAACCGGTTTGGTCTTCCGAAATAATTTGGGGTAATACCTTCTCCAGCCTAGAAGCCAGCAACTTGGAAAAAATCTTAGAATCCACATTCAATAAAGATATTGGTCTGTAGGATGCACAATCAGTAGGGTCTTTATCTTTCTTCAGTATTAAAGAAATGGAAGCTCTATAAAAAGATTGTGGCAACTTCCCCAATCTAATTGCTTCTTCAAAAACCTTGCATAGCCAAGGAGATAGAGTATCAGAAAAACATTTAAAAAATTCTACTGTATACCCATCTGGACCTGGTGCTTTCCCAGAATTCATTGAGGAAATAACCCCTTTAATTTCCGTATCCGTAAACGGAGTATCTATTACTGAAAGATCATCAGATGATAGTTTTGGAAAATTCAATTTCCCGAGAAAATCACACATGGTATTATGATCCTGAGGGAATTCAGATTTATACAGGGAGGTATAAAAGTCTTGAAAAGACTTATTTATGTCATCATGGTTAACTGTCAAATCCCCATTCTGCTGTTGAACCTTAGTAATTTGGCGTTTAACTGAAACATTCTTCAGCTGATTAGCTAACAGTTTTCCCGATTTATCACTATGTATATAGAAATCAGATCTGGTTTTCATTAATTGATTTTCAATCGGAGATGTAAGTAATAAACTATGTTCCATTTGAAGTTCAACCCTTTGTTTATAAAGTTCCATGCTAGGAGTAGTCAAATATTTCTTGTCAATCTCTTTAATTTTATCAACCAGTAAAAGAGTTTCCTTCTTAATGCGTTTTCTCAGACCAGCAGAATACGAGATAATCTGTCCACGTATATACGCTTTAAAAGTGTCCCAAAGTGTTCCGCATGAGATATCCTCCGTGGAATTAGTTGAAAAGAAGAAATCCTTCATAAATTTAATAAAGTCCGGTTCTTGCAATAAGGTAGAGTCAAATCGCCATTGTCTAGCACTTAAAGCTGTATCCGTAAAATTAATAGAAAGTTTTAATGGAGCATGGTCAGAAATAGCTATAATATCATAATTACAACCAATTACCGATGGAATAAAACAAGAGTCAATAAAAAAATAATCAATTCTCGAATAGGAGTGATAAACATGTGAGAAAAAAGAAAACTCTTTGTCATTAGGATGACGAAATCTCCAAATATCAAAAACTCCATTATCAGTCAAAAAGGAGTTAATACAAGTGGCCGACTTATTGGGTAGAGTCTGAATAGGTGTAGATTTGTCCATCAAAGGAATTAAACAACAATTAAAGTCACCACCCATTATTAACTTATATTCATTTAAATTAGGTAAAGAAGTAAATAAGGACTTAAAAAAGTCAGGACAATCCACATTCGGGGCATAAACATTAACCATAGCAACCTTTTTATTACCGAGTAAACCCGTAATTAACAAAAATCTACCATTCGGATCCGAAAGGATATCATGTTGAACAAATGCAATAGAGGAGTCAATAAAAATTGAAACTCCCTTAACTTTGGCATTCGAATTCGAATGATACTGTTGACCCCGCCACGACCTAAAAAAGCGATATTTGTCCTCCTTCCTCACATGAGTTTCTTGTACAAAAATAATATGAGCATTAAGTCTTTGGAATACTTTGAAAATCTTCTTTCGTTTAATCGGATGGTTTAATCCATTAGTATTCCAAGACACAAAGTTAATGGTTTGAACCATGTTTCTAAAGTCATCCCTTTGGTATATAAAGGGTTAACCATGTTATAAACTCATGCATCCGGAAGAGGGACAAAAATAAAGAGCGGACCCGGAAGTGACGACATCGTAGACATATTTGTAGTTCAAGAACAGCCCAAGTAAAAAAACTAAAACAAATTGATAAGAGAAAAATTAAAAAAGAAAACAGACCAACCCCCACCCCCGTATGAAAAAGAAAAAAAGCCAAAATATGGCTCGAAAAAAGAAAAAGTGAAACTAACTCTACCCCCATATCAGCGGCAGACCACTCCGTGTTTAACGGATATATATATAAAAAAACCACCCGAACTTTTAAGAATTATGATCGCAGTACTAAGAACTGCGATTCTTAATATGCTGAGTTGTAAAGAAAAAGGGAATATAATCACTAAAAGTTTATAAATCGGGTTATAACCCAAACAAATCAAGAAGTATTTAAACTATGATAAGCGATGCATTATAGGAAGAAGACGAAAAAAGAAACAATAACGCCATCTTAAACTAAACCAATACTTTGCAAAAAACCATTATCTTGATATTAAACAAAAAATTCACTTCGAAAGGTTAAAAATATACCTTCAAGGGAACAACAATAATAGACAAAAATATAGTATAGTAGTTAAAGTGTATAAGACAGAGCGATTAATATAACGAAAACACACTTTAACTTAAATATGAAGTATAGGATAAACCTACACCAATAACCAGAGACTAACCCTGGTTTAAGAAATCGAAAACCATCTTTCACGATCAGAATCACTCATTTAATGGAGAGTAGTAACTGTATCAGTAGGGAAGTTCTCCTCCAAATACTTTTTCGCTTCAAAGGTAGACAAAAATACTTTATGCGGAGCATTCGGGGGGGAGATCCTGAGCTTCGCCGGGTATAAGAGCGCAGGTTTTAGATTTTTCTCATAACATTCAGACATCAGAGGTTTAAAAAGCAGCCTTTTTTTCATAACTTCTGGGCTGAAATCTTGCACCAAACGAAAACAATAATCACGAAATTTAATCATCCCAGCCCTTCGAGCTTCACGAATGAGTTGTTCTTTATCGTGTACGTAATGAAATCGGACGATTACCACCGGGGGCTTATCTGAAACCGTCGGTGATCGACTCCAAATTCTATGTGCTCGGTCAAGTAGTGGAGGGTTTACTGGAAAAACCGACGGAAACGCATCTTTTAGAAATTGAGCAAAGTATTTCGAAGGATCGCCTTGTTCTATGCCGTCTGGGAGACCAAGTATGCGTAGATTCTGTCTTCTGGACCGATTCTCCAAATCGACACTCTTGGCTTTAAGTGTCTCCACCAGTTTAATAGTCGAAATTAAATCCTGTTGCAATTTTTCAATTGTCAAATCTCGTTTCCGAGCTTCTTCTTGCAGCAATGTGATAAGCGCTTGCTGCTGGTTAATTACTGAATCCGTCTTAACCATATAATCTTGAAAAACCTTTATATCTCGTTGAAAAGCCTGATGTTGTTCCTCAAATTTTTTATCCAAAAGCTCCATAAGCAGTTCATAAGTTAACTCAGTGCGTTGCGGTTGAGCTGGCTTCTTTCCATTACCGTTCGGGTTTCGCCCCGGTTCTCGTCCTTTGGATCTAAGAGCCATTTCTGTTTGCATATCTTCCAAAATTCACAATAAAATCTTAACAATAAGCCCGAGAAAGTAGCAAAAGTCTTTTGGTGTAGGTAACAATAAGTTGAATAAGGGTGATCAAAGGTTAAAAAAAGTAAAGGTTATGGAGCGGATCTGAAACAGTACTCACTCCATGAGCGTCTCCCGCTGACCCCCTGCCCATTCTATCTATGCCACTCAGTGTATTATACACCTATCAAATTGCCTCTCATTCTCCTTTGCTCCAGAGAAATGCAAAGCTCACTTAGGAGTTCTTCATAAGACAGGCAGCGTCTGGTATGTTTCATCTGCACCCTCTCTAAAGCTTCCACACCTTTCCTATAATGAGGGGACCAGAAATGAACACAATGCTGTTAAGTGTGGTCCAACCAGAATTTTATAGAGCTACAACAGTCTTTGTGGCTCTTGAACTCAATCCCCCAACTAATAAAGGCTAGCGCACCATATGGTGTGAAAATAACCTACCTGAACCTTCTTTAGCTGTTACTCACTGAAACCTCCTGAACCAAAGCCAAAACACTGATAGCAACAAAACTTTACCTTTTCTGACCTATGCTATCTCCCCTGTTCAGCCATTGCAACTGTGGGCCAATATTCCAGTGGAGACCTGAGGTTTTTTGGCCCAAGAATTTGCAGAATTTCTTGTGTTTATGATCTCCTCCTCTGTGAAGCCATTTTTTCTTAATTACCTGCTCTCACTCCATATACTTAGGCCATTTACTACTCCGCTTCACTCCAAACCTCATCTCTCCACTCGGGTATTGGCCCACTGTCACAATGGCTGCTCTGCTTGACCCTAACATTTATTTTGTGCTATTGCCAATTAACTAATTGCCCAATCAATTACCAGCTGACAACTTGCTGACTGCTAGTTCTCTTAGGGTCCTGCTACATGAAATTGAACAGGAGATTCACCTCTTAAAATCTCCCATCTCCTGCTCTGAGTCTTGACTCTTGCAATGTGCAATTGAACAAAGTCTTGAGACTCACCTCTTTTGAAATCTTCCTCTTCTCCATCAAGTCTCGGCTCCTGCTACATGAAACTGAAGAGAAAGCCATGAAACTCACTTCTTTTAAAATCAAGGATCCTATAAGTTTCAATTAGGTTACCTGTCATTTTTCTAATCTTTAGCAAAATCAGACTGTAACTGTCCAGCCTCCTGAAAGGACAACCCTCTTGTCCCATGAATTTGACTGATAAATCGTCTTCAGACTGCCACTAATGGTACTATATCTGTTGTTTGGTCAGACTCCAACTAGTTTCCAGTAAAGGCCCAGATACCCTTTGTTTTCAAATATTTGTTGGATCTGTGTGCTTACTTTTTGTGATTCATGCACTGAACACATAGATCCCTCTGAACTTCACTCAATTGCAGTCTTATTTTAGATATTCTACCTTTTGATTTCTCTCACCGACATGTAGGAACATGCTTTCCATGTAAAATTCATTTACAGGTTTCCAACTAATCATTCACTATCATATTGTACAAACACAATGTCCTTGCACATATTTTTATATCACTGACAAACTTGGAAGCTGTACATTTTGTTTCTTCCTCCAGGGCATTAATGTAAATAAATAGCAATTGAAGGTGTTTCATCCCTCCAGCCCAATTTTTTCCAATTTTCTTATTTTCCATGTGACAGCCAGTTTTTAATCCACACACTAAAACACTTCTCGGTTCTTCAAGCACTTAACTTGTGCATCACCTTTCCAAACTCCTTTTAGAAGTCTAAATACATGACAGGTTTCCCTTTATCAACTTTCCTTATATTCTCAAACAACTTGAACAAACTTGTCAGACATGTTTTACCTTTTCATAAACTATATTGACTAGGTTTGATTACATTGAGCTTTCTAAATTGATTAACTTTTTCCTTTTTGATTATTGACTCCAGCATTTTACCAACAGAAGACTTTATACTATAATTCCTAACTTCTGTTTTTCTCCTTTTTAAAACAATGGGTACTTTACAATCTCTGGTTCCCTCCTGGAAATGAGTGCATTTTGAAAGGTTCCAACCAATGGGTGCATGAAAAAATTGAAATGACATATCTATGTGGCTAGGTATAGCTCAAGTGCCATCTATACATTTTCTGCTGATACAACCATTGTGGTAGAATCTCAGATGGAGATGAGAGGGCATGCAGGAGCGAGATACACCAGCTAGTTGAGTGGTGTTGCAGCAACAGCCTTGCACTCAACATCTTTTAGACCAAAGAGCTGATTATGGACTTCAGGAAAGATAAGATGAGGGAACACAAGGGAATCTAACCTGGTCCCAGCATATCGATGCATCTATAAAAAAGGCAAGCAGCAGCTATATTTCATTAGAAGTTTGAGGAGACTTGGTTTGTCACCTAAAACACTCAAGCTTCTACAAATGTACTATGGAGAACATTCTGACAGGCTGCATCACTGTTTGGGGGTGGAGCTACTGCACAGAATCAATAAAAGCTACAGCAAGTTATAAAATTAGTCAACTCCGTCTTGGGTACTAGCCTCTGTAGTATCCAAGACATCTTCAGGGAGCGGTGCCTCAGAAAGGCGGCATCCATTATTAAGGACACCCGTCACCCAGGGCATACCCTCTTCTTATTGTTACTGTCAGGAAGGAGTACAGAAGCCTGAAGAGGCACACTCAGCATTTCAGGAACAGGTTCTTCCCCTCTGCCATATGATTCCTAAATCGACATGGAACCCAGAAACACTACCTCACATTTTTATGTATTATTTCTGTTTTTGCACTATTTTTAATATAACTATTTAATATAAATATATATACTTACTGTAATTGAATTATTTAGTTTTCCTTATATTATCATGTACTGCATTGTTCTGCTGCCACTAAGTTAACAAATTTCATGACATATGCCAGTGATATTAAACTTAATTCTGATTCTGCTAATTAGTTGTTTCTTGTGACTAATTCACCAGCACGATTTTTCAAATGTCCCACACATACTTTAGCTTCCACCTTCCTATTTATGTGTCCACAGAAACTGACTGTTTTGATATTACATGTAATCTTTCTCTTAAAATCAGTGTTCTCCCTTGAGTGCTTCTTGGCCTTTTATTTTGGAATCTAAAATTTCCCCGTTCTCTGGCCTCCCATTAACCCTTACTATTTTGTATGTCCTACTTTTAAATTTAACACTTGCTTTGATCTTCTATGTAACTACAAATTGTGTCTCTTTTTCTTGGAATCCTTGTATCTAATTGGGATATTATGAACCAGCTACAGCTCTCCTTATTTTCCCTTCCTGAAGAACAACTTCATCTTCATATCATTATTTAAGTTGAAGGCAGTGGTTTTGGTTCTGTGGTGTTCACCCTCAAGCTGCATCTGCAATTCTATCATACTGTGGTCACCATTTCCTTGAACATCTTTAAGTTCAACATTTCTTTTTTGTTAATTCTTCCTTAATATCCGCACCCAAATCTGAATAGCCTCTTTCCTGGAGGTTCCGTGCCATATTGCTGTAAGAGGCAATTCCTAGTGCATTTTAAAAATTCTTCAATGGCTATTCCTATTCAGTTCGTCCAATCAATATTTAAATTAGAATTTTCCATGACAGTTGTAGTTCCCTTCAAGCATAAGACATAGAAGCAGAATTTGGCCATTCGACTGATTGAGATGCTCTGCCGTTTCATTGTGGCTGATTCATTTCCTTCTCAACTCCATTCTCCTGCTTTCTCCCCATAACCTTTTATCGCCTGACTTAAGAATCTATCAACCTCTGCTTTAAGTATGACAGATCACCTGGCCTCTATAGCCACCTGTGTCAACAGATTCACCATCTTCTGGTGAAAGAAATTCTTCCTCATCTCTGTTCTAAGTGGATGTCCCTCTTTTTGGAGTTTGTGTCCTCTGGTCCTAGACTCCCCCACTGTAAGAAACATCATCTCCACATCCACTCTATCTAGGCCTTTCAATATTCATTAAGTTTCAATGAGATCTCTACACCCCCGCCCACTATTCTTCCAAATTCCAGCAAGTACAGGCCCAGATCCATCAAACACTCCTCATATGATAACCTTTCATCCCTGAAATCATTTTCATGAACATGCACTAAGAATTTCCCAATTTATGCTTCACCTTGTTGAGAGAACACATTTTGGGGGCCCATAAGCTGCTCTCAATTGGGTCTTTCCTGATTTCAACCCAATTCACTGCCCATATCCTGACTTAATTAAATGCCACCCTACCTTCTTTCTCTTTCGGAACATTGTATAACCTACAATGATGAGCTCCCAGTCCTGGTCACCTTATCTCCCTATCTCTGTGGGTCATTGTGATGTTTTCTGATTGTCAACTCATCCATCTTATTGCAAATGCAACCTGCATTTAAATAATGCCAGTTAAGCGTTTATTTTTATTTAACGTTTTTTGAGTAACTTTGGGTTTGTTCTGTGCTGCACAATTTTGTTTTCATTTTTTTCTGCAGCCTGACACGCGCACACTTTGTTTTAATATCCAGAAATTTAGCCATCTCTGCCTCCTATATCCAGTACTTGGTGTGTCCAAAGTTCTCATGAGCACAGCATTCCAGAAATTCACTGTGCATGAGGCAATATTGCTTATTCCTGAATATTATTTTGAGATTAAGACACCCCAGCCAGGGGAAATAACATTCCTGCATCTACCATCACAAGCATTAGAATTTTCAATTTAGGTGAGATTAGCAGTCATTGTCTAAACTCCAGGGAGTGTATATCCATTCTTCTTTATGTCTCATCATAGGACAAGAACACCTTTCCTGTCAATTCCAGGAATCAAGCTGGTAATCTTTATTGCACTACCTGTATTCCAAATGGCCTTCTTGGGTCAGGAGGCCACATCTATATGCACAATAGATTAATTTGGCAGATGAATGTGTCTGATGAAGTGGTTCAGGGGGAAAGTTTTTAGATTTGTGGGTCATTTGGGATCACATCTGGGGAAGGTATGACCTGTACAAAAAAGACAAGTTACGCTTGAATATGAGGAGACCTATATCCTTGCAGGCAGGTTTGCAGCAGGGAGGATTTAACCTAGTTTGGCAGAGGGTTGGGAACCCAGGTCATGGGTCAGAGGATGAGGCAGTTACTGTACAGGTGAGGCGGCTTAACAAGAGCAATAGGTACTAGAGGAGATGTACTAGCATGGATAGAAGATGGACTGACTGGCAAGAGGCAAAGAGTGGAGGGGGAAGGGGGCCTTTTCTGGTTTGCTGTCGGTGACTAGTAGTGTTCTGCAGACGTCGGTGTTATTCTCTTCATGTTATTTGTGAATGATTTGGATGACGGAATGATGGCTTTCTGGCCAAGTTTGCAGATGATACGAAGACAGGTGGAGGGCAAGTGGTGTTGAGAACGAAGGGAGTCTTCTGAAGGATTTAGATTCGGAGAATGGGCAAGGAAGTGGCAGATAAAATATAATATAAGGAATTGCATGGTCATGCACTTTTGGTATGAGGAATAAAATTCCTGTATATTCTAAATAGGGAGAAAATTCAAAAATCAGAGGTGAAAGGGACACGGGAGCCCTTGTGTGGAATCTAAAGGTTAACTTGCAGGTTAAGTCAGTGGTGTGGAAGGCAAATGCCATGTTAGCATTAATTTTGAGAGGACTGCAGTATTAGAACAAAGATGTAATAGTGCCAAGACTTTATAAGGCACTGAGAGTATTGTGAGTGGTTTTGTGCCCCTTTTCTAAGAAACGATGTGTTGGCATTGAAGAGGGTCAGGAGAAGATACACAAGAATGATTCCAAGAATAATAAACCAACATATGAAGAGTGTTTGAGGTCTCTGGGGCTGTACTCACTGGAATTTAAAAGAATGAGGAGAGTTCTCATTGAAACCTATCGAATATTGAAAGGCCTGGATAGAGTGGATGTGGAGGAGATGTTTCCTGTTGTCTGGGACCAGAGGGCACAGCCTCAGAATACAGATATGTCTGTTTATTTATTGACATACATTGCAGAATAGGCCCTTCAAGCCACGCCACCCAGCAGTTCCCCTGATTTAATCCTAGCCTAGTCACAGCACACTATCAACAGGTACGTTTTTGGGCTGTGGGAGGAAACCCATGCAGTCATGGGGTGGGGGAAATACAAACTCTAGTGGTAATCGAACACTGGTCACCTCTACTGTAAAGTGTTGTGCTAACCACTAAGCCTCCATGCCACCTCCAACAGAGCTGAAGAAAAATTTTTCTCACCCGGTCATATATCAGATCTCACAGAGACCACAACTCCCTAGTCTTTACAATAGCCTTGAAGAGAGGTAGGAGGAGATAGTATCTGAAATGATATAATCGGGGAGGGGGAATTCTGGCGCTTTTAGGCCAGAACTAGGGAGCATAAATTGTGAACAGATGTACTCAGTGAAATGCACTACTGAAATTGGATTCTGGATAGGCTTGTCCATACAGGGAAAGGATGGTAGGATAAAGGAATCATGGTTGCCAGAAAACATCTAGTCAAGAGGAAGAAAGAAGCTTAAGGTTTAGGAAGGAAGAATCAGTCAGGGCTCCAGACAACTACAGGAATGGGTTTAACAATGGACTTAGGAGAGCTGGGGCATGAGGAGGTCTTGATGAGTAGGATTAAGGAAAACTCCAGGGCATTCTACATGTATGTGTAAAACAAGAGGATGAATAGAGCAAGGGTAGAACTGATCAGGATTGAAGAGGAAACATGTCAGGAGTTGGAGGAGGGAGGGTAGATCCTTAATGAATACTTTGCCTCAGTATTCACCAGTGAGAGAAATCTTGACATTTGTAAGGACAGTGTAAAGCAGGCTGGGCTGATATTCTAGAAAATGCTGACATTAAGAAATAGAATGCATTAAAATCTTTGAAAAGCACTAGGTTATATAAATGCAATGGTTGCAATAGAATATACTCTGGGAAGTGAGAGAAAAGATTGTTGTGCCTTTGGCAATCTTTGCATCCTGGCTCATCATGGAAGTAGTAACAGATTGTAGGGTAGTTATTCCTTTGTTCAAGAGAGTAGGGAATACCCTGGGAATTATAAACCAGTGAATCTTATTTCAGCGGTGGACAAATTATTGTAGAAGATTGTTAGAAATAGAACTTAGGAGGAATTGGAGAAGCATAGTCTAATTAGGGATAGTCAACATACCTTTTGAGAGTTAGATTGTGCATCACAAGCCTGATTGAATTCTTTGAGGATGTAATAAAACACATTGAAAGTAGAACAGTTCATGTCGTGTATA
This sequence comes from Hemitrygon akajei, assembly GCF_048418815.1. Classification (NCBI taxonomy): domain Eukaryota; kingdom Metazoa; phylum Chordata; class Chondrichthyes; order Myliobatiformes; family Dasyatidae; genus Hemitrygon; species Hemitrygon akajei. Next base: position 93,650,646 of record NC_133130.1, on the reverse strand, counting down.
CAGTATGTGTTTTTGTAAGGCGTTTGATAAGGTCCCCATGGTAGGCTTATTCGTAAAGGCAGGAGGCATGAGATCCAAAGAAACCTGGCTGTATTCAGAGTTGGCTTGTGCATAAAGACAGAGGATTGTTATAGGTGGAGCTTATTCTGCTTGGAGAACAGTACCCAGAGGTGTTCCATTGGGATCTGTTCTGGGACCCCTGCTCTTTTTAATTTTTATAAATTACTTGGATGAGGAAGTGGAAGGGTGGATTAGTATGTTTACAGATGACATTAAGATTGGAGGTGTGGAAGGTTGTTGTAGGTTACATTGGAACATTGACAAAATGCAGAGCTGGGCTGAGAAGTGTCAGATGGAGTTCATCCCAGGAAACTGAAGTGATTCTCTTTGGAAGATCAAATTTGAAGGCAGATGTAAGGTTTAATGGTAAGATTCTTAGTAGTGTAGAGGAACATGGGGATCTTGGGGACTGTGTCCACAGATCCATCAAAGTTGCCATATAAGTTGATTAGGTTATTAAGAAGCTGTATGGTGTGCTGAACTTCATTTGTTGGGAGATTGAGTTCAAGAGCTGCAGAATAATGTTGCAGATCTATAAAACCCTAATTATACCACTCTTGGAATAATGTGTTCAGTTCTGGTCGCCTCATTATAGGAAGTATGTGGAAACTTTGGAGAGGGTGCAGAGGAAGATTTACCAGGATGCTACTTAAATTAGGGAGCATGTTTTATGAGGAAAGACTGAGTGAGGTCAGGTATTTTTCTTTGGAGCAAAGGAGGATGAGAGGTGACTTTTTGAAGGTGTACAACATGATAAGAGGCATAGATCGAGGTGATAGCCAGAGCCATCTTCCCAGGATGGAAATGTCTAATTTGAGGGGGCATAATTTATAAGGTGAAAGTATGGGGGGTTGGTTTATTAGAAATGAGTTATTTTTGTGTAGAGTGGTGGATGATGATAGAGGCAGATACATTAAGGATATTTAAGACACTCTTAGATAAGCACATGGATCATAGAAAAAAGGAGGGCTATGGGCGAGGGAAGAGTTATAGTGATCTTAAAGTAGATTAAAATGCTGGTGTTACGCCTGTGCCCAACTCTGAGGGGTCGAAGGGTCCCAAAGCAGCCCCCTCCTTTTTGAGAATCACAAGATCGCTATTAATTCAGGTCAGGAGACCCAGGAAATGAGAGAGAGACATTTGGAATGTCTTGGCCCCTCGGCGATACAAAGCTACGGGAAACGGCCATTGTCTCTTGGAGACGGAATTGTGTATTGAGTACTGTGCTTCGTGGAAGCCCTCAGGCAACGTGGGCTGGTTGGGGGATGGCATCATTCCACCCTGATTGACATCTGAGACCCCGTGAGTGGGGATAAAAGAGGGTCTGTGGCAACAGCCCCTCAGACGCACCAGAAGAAACGCTAGAAATCCTGTAACAGCGTAATAGCGAAAGCCGGTGGAAAGCCACGTGCGTCCTTTTCCATTTGTCTCGGAATTGGTGGGCCTTGCCACAGAAGAACGGCTTTAGCTAACAACAAAGGAGAAATCAGCCCCAACGACTCTCGAAGGATTGACATCATAAAAGGAATGGGCAAGTTTCAATCCGTCTCTCTCTCCAACCAAAAGCTGCAGCTTGAATGAACTGAGTGGCTTTTATATTTCCATCGGACAATACATTATCCCCTAGACAACGATAGAGCTATTTCTTATTGATTATTATTATACCCGCGCTTTTAGATTTGGTATTGATGACGTATATTATCTGTATGGTTGCATTGATATTATTTTTGTGTATTTTTTTATCAATAAATACTGTTAAAAATAGTACCATCAGACTTCAACGGACCTCTCTATCTTTGCTGGTAAGCGACCCAGTTACAGGATACGCAACACTGGCATAACATCTTAGGCTGAATGGTCTATTGTGCTGTTACGTTCTGTCATTCAAGTTCCATGTGCATTTCCACAACAGCCTCATAGTCACTGCTTCTGAAGTCAGCTTTATTTTAATTTCAGTTTTTATAGGTTTGAAGTAATGTCGAATAATCATACTGCCCTTACCAAAATTTGGAATATTTGGATAATGGCTTAGCGATAATATCAATATATACTTTGGTTGTTCCTTGATTCTTGGAGTTAATTGTACAACTCTGCTTCTGTGGTATGTTAGAGCTTTTCCAAGTTTGCAGCAATCATTCCCAAAGATCTAGAGTCTGATAGTCACACCATCCAAGTTTTTGTTCTCCAGTTTTTATAACTTACATAGCAACAGCTGGCCAGCAGATGCACAACTTCAACTACATTTTCCATCACACTATTAATGCCCTCAAGAATTAATTGCTGAGGACAATGTGATTACATGGAACGTCCAGATACTTGGTCGATGTGGCCTTGATGTTGATGCTGGACAAAGGTTCTGCCCGCTCATATCCCTCATGTTAATCTAACTCAGTCGTTATCACCTTTGATTCTGATTGTGCACAACACACAGCCCAGACTGCCTGAATGGTCAATGAGGTGAACAAGCTCACTTACTTTACCATCCCTACCTCCATGGTAACCACAACTAGCTGCTGATCAAGTTCTGTGCAGTGCATTATTACCATAAATGCAAGGACTACCTTAGAAATACATTGACAGTCAACTGCACATGATCTGGAATGTTTCTGAATATCCTTGGCAATCACAAATCCTGGCAAAAAAAAGCCTGGCCTTACCAAGCATTAAAAATAACATGATAATTAAATGATGTATGTTTAATTATCTAAATCAGTTTATAAAGACTATATAAATTATCTAATGCCCATCTCTTTGTTAGTGCTCCTCACTGAAGTGAATGGAGTTTTTTATTCTCTGCCTTGTGTAAACTGGCGCTGGTTTGATGCTCAGATTTTTTTGGTGTTACTGCTGGAAGTTGAAACTTCACTGCTGGACACTGTGAGGAGACAAAGTGACACTGGCAGGGACTTTGGTTGTCTGACTGGCTTTCAGAAGTTTGTGATGTTGCCAGGTTGGTCTTCCCTGCTAAATAAGTACACTATTGATTTTGATCTCTGTCTTTATCATGTGTTTCCCTTAAAAGTGTAAACATTTTTACCTCAGCTGGTCCAGCATTGCTGAAACCTATGGGTATCCATTTCCATTCCGTTATGTTCATCCATGACCACCTCCTCTATCGTGATGAGACCACACTTAGGCTGGATGAACAACACCTCGTATTCCATTTGGGTAGCCTCCAACCTGATGACCTGAACATCAATTTCTCTAACTTCCGGTAATGTCCCCCACCCCACCTTCTCAGCATTTCCCATCCCTTTTTCCCTTTCTCTTTGCCCACCCATCGCCTCCCTCTGGCGCTGCTCCCCCGCGCCTTCGCCCTTTTTCTTTCTTCCATGGCCTTCTGTCTCTTTTACCAATCAACTTCCCAGCTCTTTACTTCATCCCTCCCCCTCCCGGTTTCACCTATCACCTTGTTTTTCTCTCCCCTCTCCCCACCTTTTAAATCTACTCCTCAGCTTTTTTTTCTCCATTCCTGCAGAAGGGTCTCGGCAGAAATGTCGCCTGTGCTTTTTTCCATAGATGCTGCTTGGCCTGCTGAGTTCCTCCAGCATTTGTGTGTGTTGCTTGGATTTCCAGCATCTGCAGATTTTCTCTTGTTTGGCATTAAACCCATCAAAGTTTACAATTTGCTCCCCTGCTCACTTCCTGTGCCTCTCCATTTCCCTTTTCTAAGGAATCAACACACTGCTTCCCTTTAAGGAATTTATGGACTCTGCTTTAACAGAGTTTTGGGGCAGAGGATTCCACATGCTAATCAGCCCTTTAATTCTTTTTGTGATTATCTTATTTCTGGTTTATCAAGGCACAAGGGAAACCTTCGAGCCAAGGAAGCGATGCAGAGAAGGGCCACGAGGCTGATCCCTGGTGTCAAAGGACTGGTTTTAGCAAAGGTTGGAAAAACTTTGGACCCTTCAGCCTTTGACAGTAGGCAAATTTTCGAGGTATAGAAGACACTAACTGACATGGAAAAGTTTAATCCTGAGCACTGTTACAAAGGTTAAACTACAAATACAAGGCAGAAGGGCACAGGTGCAACTGATAAAAGGCAATTTCAGGACTACTGTTGAAAAACACTTTGCGTATTTCCTGTAAAGGTCTCCATGTGGGTGAAGTTCAGGAATTATTGAAGCTGTGTTTAGATGCTGGCTTTCAGAGGTCTTGTAACTTTCTGTAAGGATGAAGTAAATGAGCTACATGGTCCCTTTCATGTACTTTTATGGAAAAAAATTAATTTGCATGAATATAGTCTTTTCCTCAGGAAATCCCAAAGAGCTATGCAATCCTTGAATATTAATGCAGATAATATTAAATATTTTCAAAATGGGGTTAATGACTAATTAATGAGAATGATGGTTTTATTTGAGGGATATTGACCACATCAGCTTTTTGCTGTATAGCAAATCACAGTGCTGAACTTCGCACTTCAGGACCAGGTCACGTTATTTGAGATGTGGAGTGGGATTTGAACCCACTGTCTTGTGAATTAAAGAATTGTGATAGAATCGGTTTCCATGTAGTAATGGGAACTTTCAAATAGCTATGGTATAATTATAATATACCTTCTGACTAGCAAACTTTTTTACAATAAAACTTCTATGTAGTCCTGATCTTTTTCTGGAAAAGATTTAGCAGAATAATCAGATTGAGATGTGAGCAAGAATTTGTGATCAGTACAGTTACTTGAGTGTTAATGATAGGTTTTGCCCAGCAGTTTCAAACTATAAAATCCCAACTGACTGCAATTGCAATGATCTGTACTATAGCACAAACACACAAAACTGGTATATTCTGCATGCAAAATACATTGTTGCTCTCTGAGGACAACAAAATTGTTGCTGCACACATAGAGCTTCCCTCACTGCATGGAATAACCTTCTCATCCAATAGCAGAAGATGTTGTCAGCTTGTTGAACAATCAAAGGAACTGCTTCACTCTCACTTGAGTAAAGATAAACAGAAGGGTTGTCATTGCAGTCACCTGACAGCAAAGGCAAGTATCTTCATTTGGTATCATTTTATCTATTACATCTGTAACAGCCTCACATAGCAACGCAATACTATTCCCAGATCTCCGGATGTGGCAGTGGGGCAGATACAACATAGTGCTATCTACTTGAAGAAGACTTGTGGAAAAATATGAATGACTGACTTTTCCATTGAATATGCCATTTATTTTACATGTCTTAGACATTCTGGATTAGAGCACATACATCTTAGATAAACATGCAAATTATTTTAATAATGTGCAGATCACTGGAAGTGAGCACACATAAGAAAATAGAACATAATAAAACATTAATAGCAGTGTTGGAATGGAATCTGCAAAACACTAGAGCACTGAAAACAGAACACGTGAAAGAGTTAATGTAGTAATTGATAGTTTCTCGGAATGGAGAAAGTATTTATTATAAATGGAAGATGTTTGTCATCGAATCAGTAACAGCAGGGTGAATTCAGAGTAAAATTTTATTTCATGCAGCAAACTTTGTATGTAGAAGTAGTAAACTATTTAACTATAATACTTGAAAGAAATATTAATAATTTCATATTTTGATAGGTTGAATAATAAAAGGATGTACAAAAAAGCAGAGGGATTGACAACTTTAATTGAAAAGTTAGCATCGTCATCAATGGGCCTAATGGCTTTGTGTTCTGTTATTCATTATATTATTAGATAGCTTTTGAATGACAACATTGTTTAGTGATTTAAAATAAATGTTTCTCAGCACACATCGGGCAAGCATTAACTGGTCAAAAAATCATAAAGACAGATGCTCAAAAGTTGGTTATAACTAAAAGCATCTTGATGGGAGAACTTGGTTTAGAAAGAAGGATGCATGGTTAGATGCTGTATCATCAAATGGTGTCTGGAGGGGAGATACAGTACTGTAGCAATTTTATGTATTGCACTGTACTGCTGCCACAAAAAAAAACAGATTTCATGACATATGCAAATGATGAACCTAATTCTGATATGGGTCTCTGTTGTGGTCTGGATTGGGAAAGGGGGCAGGGAGAGGGGAATTATGGTTGGGAAAAGAGAAGGGAAATTGATCACTAAACCAATTGTTTGGAATCAAATGACCTTGCCTGGTGTCTCAGGGCTGAGTGTGTCTGCTCCCACCCCTGGCACTTACTCTGCCACCTGTCCCACACTCCTCCCAAAGTGCTTCACCCTCACCATTTCCAACATTCTTTGCTCCTGACAGGTTTACAAACTAGCTTCCCACTCTGTTGACAAATACAGTACTGTGCAAAAGTCTTCAGCTCCCTAGCTATATACATGTGTCTAAGTACAGTAGATAGATAGATAGATACTTTATTCATCCCCATGGGGAAATTAAACATTTTTTCCAATGTCCCATACACTTGTTGTAGCAAAACTAATTACATACAATACTTAACTCAGTAAAAATATGATATGCATCTAAATCACTCTCTCAAAAAGCATTAATAATAGCTTTTAAAAAGTTCTTAAGTAGTTTACTTAAATACATTAATACAATCAACCCCGGCACTTTAACATATCTTACTCCTGGCGGTTGAATTGTAAAGCCTAATGGTATTGGGGAGTATTGACCTCTTCATCCTGTCTGAGGAGCATTGCATCGATAGCAACCTGTCGCTGAAACTGCTTCTCTGTCTCTGGATGGTGCTATGTAGAGGATGTTCAGGGTTTTCCATAATTGACCGTAGCCTACTCAGCGCCCTTCGCTCAGCTACCGATGTTAAACTCTCCAGTACTTTGCCCACGACAGAGCCCGCCTTCCTTACCAGCTTATTAAGACGTGAGGCGTCCCTCTTCTTAATGCTGCCTCCCCAACACGTACTGTAGGTATCTTTAATTGGCAAGTTCCTATTGCCCATATGTGCAACATATTTTCATGTCCACAAGTCGAAAAGATATTTAAGATCTTTAATTGGTTAGTGAACCTTTTAATAACATTTGAATTTTTTAAACTGGGTAATTTATAATATGAAGTTTGTCTCATTTATTTTACCATCCTTAATCGTGCAATCATACAGCTCAGAAAACCCTTCAAACCACTGTGCCTGTGTCAACCATCAAGCACCCATCTATACAAATTTATCAGCACTTGCTCCATAGTTTTCTGTCCCTTGGTGATTCAGGTATCATTTAGATACTTGATGTCAGGGTACCTGCTTCCACCATACACTCAGGCAATGTGTTCCAGATTCCAACTTCCCTCTACATGGGAAAAGCTCTTCAAATCCCCCTCTGAACCACACACTCCTTTCCCTGAACCCTCTAATTTTAGACTAACTCTACTATGGATGGAAAAATATTTACTGTCTGCCTTCTATGTTAGCCTCTCATTATTTTGTGTATTTTGGTCAGGTTCCCTCTTAAGCGCCTTCCATCTTAAGGAAAGCAAATCCAGCCTGTCCAGTGTTTCCTCATAGCTGATAAGCTCCATCTCAGGGAACATCATGAATGTCCTCTACACTTTGTCCCAATCATGTGTGGTAACCACAACTGTTCACCATATTGTAGGTTGGCTAGGCCAACAATTTATGAAGCACTTTAATCTCCCTTCTGTTATATTCTGTAACTGATTAGTGAGGGAAAGTATCCCGTATGTCTTCTTCACCATCTTAGCTACCTGTGCTACTATCTCCAGGAATCCTTGGACTTGTACACCAAGATTCTTCACTTGCTCAGTTCTACTTAGAACCCAACGATTCATTGTATATGTGCTCCCTTTATTCATCAACTTCCACTTATTGGGATTAAATTACATCTGCCATTGCTCTGCCCACATTATCACTTCATCAGTATCTTCATGATTCCACCGCATCTTAGAGGGCACCCCATTCTCTGCCCTTAGTCCAGACGTGTTCTCCTCCCACTCTCTACCTGCTCTTTCCATCCTTGCTGTAGCTGTTATATCATCACTTCCTCTTCTGGTACGTTACTTTATTCCTTTACTGCAATTTTAATATGAAGATATTGATCATGTGCAATACTGTAATCTGTATTGCAACATGGTCATCAAAGTGTAAGCAAATAAATGTAATTTTGATAACATTTCCCAATGTGCTGTGAAGTATATTGGCTTCCTTTGAAAAGAATTAAATTTAGTTGGCCATCAGTTGATCAGAATTTAACATTTTAAATTCATTATAAAAATACTGCATCAATTGCAACAGTTTTCATAAATGAATTACCGTACTTATTTCTTACCACACTTTTGCTTCCATGACAGAGTACAGAAAACTTGGAAATGGGACAATCACTGTGAAGAAACAGAAACCATCCCCAGAAGCACTGAAAGTGCTCTTCCAACGAATGCGGTATGAATATGACTTTTATAACTATGTCAAGAATCAGTTCCATTTATTGAAACGAAAATTCGGCCTGAAGACTCGAGGCAGAGCTCCATCTAGAGAGTACGTAACTCCATCCCAAGTTGAAGAGCCTGACCATATACATGATGATGACGATGACACATGGTTGAAAGACATTTATGGATGATTGCAATGAGTTGCTTGCTGGGGGTCTCAGAGTGTCCTTTATGTTGAAAATTCCACAAGGAACTGCAATTTGGTCAGGAGAAGCTGCAGTATTGGTCTGTTCTGGAGATTAGATTAAAACATTCACAATTGCAGTCAGTCTTTGCCAGGCAGATGTATGTATCTTACACTTTTCATGCTATTGCATGATTTTATTTTTTTTCTAAAGTTTCTTTACCAACTGCTGTACCAGCAGGTAAGACACTTTTTTAACTACTATATCTGCATTTAAAAATATATATTAAAGGATTTATTTAGTTACATTTTTAAAAAATGTAAAGAAGATGATGCATTTTAACACTGAGAAAGGTATTAATCCAGTTAGATACTAGCTCATTTTCCAAAACTTTTGGATCTTCAAACAGAAGATAGCATCTGAAGAAATAAAGTTGGACTGGGACATTTTGTAGTATTTTCAGGACTGTATTCACATTTGTGATTTGTCAGAAAATAAACAATTTAAAAGGATTGTATGGTTGTAACATTGACAAAATGTAATATTTGTTATATTTTATCTCAAACTTTGAACAGAAATATTTTTGTGATAAGTCTAATTAACGGTACATAGAATTTACAAAACAGAAGTGGACCATTTGATCCATGAAGTGTTGATGTTCTACCGAAGTCTCTTCCCAACATTTCAAGTCTAAATTATCAAAGTAACCTTCAATTTCCATTGCTTGGATGTTTAGCTCCATAAATACAAATGTAACCCCCTCACCCGCTTGTGTGCAAATTTGGTTCACTGGCCAGCTCCACTTTTCACAAACAATATACGTCTAGGGTCGGTATGATTTGGGGTTCCACCAAACAGGAACGTCATGATGTTCTGATTAAAGAAACATCGATTTGAGCGAATGCTGTGTAAATACTGCCCATACACAGTTGCCGATCAGAATATACCGCATAAAATTATAAAGAAAGTATATTTACAAATTTCATTTTTATCGGACAGTTACTAGGAAAGAGAAACAGAAAAAGGCCCGTTACAGTTGACCAGTCCAATGTACGCATTAAGTTAGAGCTCTCATCCTGGAGTTGTCTTTACTCCTGCACTGGACCCACGGTCTGCGTGAAAGCACACACGACATTCTGAACTTGGCTGAAAATCCATCGCAAACAAGTGGGCTCTCTCACAGGCTCATTCGTCGTGGAGCCATCCATCTGCATGAAGCACTCTGTGCAACGGAGACTTGCCTTCCTACAATATTCTATGGCATCTTTCCTTCTCTGCATTCCTGCCAAAAGCCCCAAACAAGACTGTGTCCGTCACAAATCTCTCTCCATCCAGCTCTCTCTAGAACTTTCTCCCGATTCTACTACCCTGATTGGCTGAAACAACATTCTTAAGTTGAACAGCAGGGCTTCTTTAGCTGAAACAAACATTTTACCCACAGGACACACTGCTTGCAGAGACTGCTAAAATAGCAGTAGAAATCTTAATCAGGGCATAACATATCTCTACCATTTGTTTTATTCATTTGTTGTGGAAGCAGATTTCATGTTTTTGCCACATTCTGGGTAAGGAGCTATAATTTAGGACAACTACGTGGAGTCTGAAATCTGGAGCAACACGGGATGCTAGAGGAAATCAACAGATCAGACCACTTCTATGGAGGGAAATGGATAGTCAACACTTTGGGTCAAGTCCCTTCATCTGGACTGAAAGATAGAATGGAGATGACCAGTACAAAACGATGGAGGGAATGGATGATCAAGGACTAGCAGATTATAGATTGTTCCAGATGAGGGGAGTGGGAGGGAATGTTGTCAGAAACTGGGAGGATGGGGGTGAATGACAGAAGAGCTGATTAAAATGGAATCTTATAGGTGGAGCATGGAATAAAGGGAGGGAGGTAGGGCTGGGGGCCAGTAGCAGTATATGTGTGGGATGGATCTATACACCTATCACACAAAAAAATTAACACGTGATATCACAGTGAATTGTCCCACTGAGCAAATCCAGGGAAGTTACACAACTTCTCAATGTAAAGTTGCATCCCATCAAGCACACCCAGAGGAGCTACAAGCCAACTTGGATGCAGAACACTGCTCATTTGACACTTGCATTGAATACTTCTTTGACAGATATTACAGTATTAGCTCCTTTTGACTCTGCATCAACATCAATTTTAACCCTGAATTTACAACAACACTATGAATCTTTTCTCCTGTTTGACCAACTGGATTTAGGCGGAATTCATAGGAAAGTTTGTAATTTTAGTCCTACATATTAGAATCAAACATTCAAAGTACATTTATTAATAAAGTATGCAGTATACAACTCTGAGATTCATAATCCTATAGACAGCCACGATACCAAAGAAAGCTATGGAACCCTTTAAAAGAAAACATATCAAACCCCCAACACACCAAAAAAAAGAACAAATCGTGCAAACAGCAAAAAAAAACACAAGCGGAAAACTCAATATAAAACATCAAACCACAAATCATCGAACCAGCCCAGGCATATTCAGTTCGGTTCAATCTAGCTCTGTGTCGATCGTTAACTTAGCTATAGGCCACAGACCTAGTCCTTCTGATCAAAATTTGCACAAAATACCAACAAAAAAGGAGGGACCAGAAAACAGAAATACATAATATGAACTAGCGTCCAATCCACAAACCGTGATTAAACTTTGCCCAAGACCCAGGACTCCAGCATCGAGCGCAAGGGAAAGAGAGACTATTCGAATGCAGGGACCTTCCACCAGTAGCGGTGAACGAGAGAGAGTGAGAGACCTTCAAATGTAGACACGTTCCTCCAGCAGCAATGAGCAAGAGGCTGGTAGATGGTGCTGAACACCTGTTCCATGATTTCAGTCTTCCTCGATGCTTTAGTTGGCAATAAATGGAGTCAATCATGGGCTTGAGCCCCTCCTCCAGGTCGCACACTTTGCTCAAAACCTCCTTCAGAGACGGCAAAGTACCAGATTGCTCAATTGGCCCAAAAACACACCACTAAGATGCAGATCACAGGCTCCAGAAGTAGTGGAACCACATTTGAAAGACAAAGAAGCAAAAGCAGTAGTTTTGTGGATCATCTGAAAAATGTTGCCCTTGGTCACATTGTTCACTGGCACTATCTTCCCCGGTTGACCCTATTCAAATTTGGATTGAAATGTTCAGCAAACAAAAAGCAGTTTCATTTCATTGCCTTTTAATGGATTTAATCCCAGAACTGAGAAGTGCTTGACTGAAATCTTCATGATCACTTTTTATTCATTTTATCAGCTCAGGCTCAGGTCATGCTGAGAGACGCAGTGGCTACCTCATGATTTTGTAACTGAAAGTTATTCCCATCTCTTAATCCAATATCTGCCAAGATAGTTTACATTTCTCATTATCTCTCTTGCCTAGCAATCTGCTCCTTCATATGGAAACTACACCTTCCCACATTTGAATCAGACAATGTTTGGATTTTTGTCTTATTTCTAAGAATGCCACAGTTGCTTTGTTATTTTAGTATTGATAACTATTTTTCAGCAACAATGTACAAATGTATTTACATTATTATAAATATTGCTTTGAAATGGTGTTGCTGAGCGATTCCCAATTCCTCAGCTCTCAAAACAATGAAAATTCTGACACCAGCCTATTGCTCCATTAATCATCAGGCATTCAGCTAATTCTAATGATGCCTGAAATCTAGCCCTCAACTCATACTAGATCCTCAGTAGTTCTTGGGATTGGTGCTATCTGGATTACAACAAGTGTTTGGAAATCCTGATGCTACTGGCATCTATTGCCCAAAATCTGTCCGAATACAGACAAGAAAGGTTATATCTCTACATGAGCTTAAGAATCCAGAAGTCTTCAAATTAAGTTTAAAATTAAGGATTGATTTGGTCTTAAAACATTTATTTTCAATGGTTGTCTGTGATGAAAGAGGTACAAGATAAAGGGTCACAATAGGGCATCTGTACTGGACTGTCCACTTGTTACTATGGAGAGAACAACATTAAAACATCTACTTATCAATGAGACAACAATTGTGTCTTTAATCTAATTCATTCAGGAGCTCATAATAGCTGTGCCATTTGTTTCAAGAAAACAGGGAACCAACCTGCAGCAAAGAGATCATGAAGCTATTGCTTATTACCAGCACGACTTCCCAGGTGAGCAAAGGCTACATGATGCATGGATCTGTGTATGAAATGAATGACTCTTGCAAGATAAAGATCAGGATCTGTACTGCTTGAACTGGACTGTGAAATTGGCCAGGACTGCTTTGAGTCAAAGCAGGTCAGAGCCATTGAGCAGGCAATTGAATTCAACACACCCCAACACACACACAGGGAGAAGTAGATGAAGGAAGAGTGTGTTTGAGGTGATGCAAATACTTGTCTTTAAAGATACAATGAACACAGGGAATATCGCCATAATGTTAACTGTAGCATCTGTGCTGGTGGAGAATAGGAACTTCTGTTGTGAATTATCAATTAGATGGTATTTTCATCCAGCAGAGTGTTTACTTCTGAGATTAAAGATATGGGAAGTCCTCAGGCTATGTTACAATTAACCTGAAAAGGGAACCAAAGTTGTGGTTTATGTTGGGACCTTTGGATCCTGCTGAGAACCTGAAAGTAGAGATCAGTTTTAGAAACGGTTCATACAGATAATCTGAGAATTAGAATCCAAACCATGTGAGGCAGAGGTTACATAGATGATTTCAACAAGCAGCTATTTAGTGCAGGAAGGCACAGAGTCGACTGTACTTCCTAAGAAGGTTGGCGTCATTCAATGTCTGTAGTGAGATGCTGAAGATGTTCTATAGGTCAGTTGTGGAGAGCGCCCTCTTCTTTGTGGTGGCGTGTTGGGGAGGAAGCATTAAGAAGAGGGACGCCTCACGTCTTAATAAGCTGGTAAGGAAGGCGGGCTCTGTCGTGGGCAAAGTACTGGAGGGTTTAACATCGGTAGCTGAGCGAAGGGCGCTGAGTAGGCTACGGTCAATTATGGATAACTCTGAACATCCTCTACATAGCACCATCCAGAGACAGAGAAGCAGTTTCAGCGACAGGTTACTATCGATGCAATGCTCCTCAGACAGGATGAAGAGGTCAATACTCCCCAATGCCATTAGGCTTTACAATTCTACCGCCAGGACCTAAGAACTTTTTAAAAGCTATTATTAATGCTTTTTGAGATAGTGATTTAGATGCATATCATATTTTTTTACTGAGTTAAGTATTGTATGTAATTAGTTTTGCTACAACAACTGTATGGGACATTGGAAAAAAAAGTTGAATTTCCCCATGGGGATGAATAAAGTATCTATCTATCTAACTATCTATCTAGTGGGGGTCCGATTATGTACATTAGCAAGTGGAAAACATGACTAAAAGACTGGTGTGTGTAAGCAAGAATGGTTTCATTTTGTATGTTCATTTTACTGTACCTTCAAAGTAAAACCAGTATCTGCACCATTTCTGACAGCCATCAATCAGTGATATGCATCAGCACATTGTATTACAGCACAGAAACCAGGCCCTTCAGACCATTTAGTCCATGACAAGCTATAATTCTTCATAATCCCATTGAGCCATGGCCCCCCACACCCCTCCCATCCAAACACTTATCCAAACTTAATGCTGAAATTGAACCCACATTCACCACTTCTGCTGGCAGCTTGTTGCAAACCCTCACCACCCCGAGTGAAGAAGTTCCCCCTCATTTCCCCCTTAATTATTTCATCTTTCACTGTGACCTCTAGTTCCAGCCTCCATGGAAAAAGCTGCTTACATATACCCTATCTATACCCCTCATAATTTAGTATACCTCTATTAAATCTCCCCTCATTCTCCTGTATTTCAGGGAGTAAAGTTCTAACCTATTCAGCCTTTCCCTATGACTCAGATCCTCAAGTCCCAGCAACATCTTTGTACTCTTTCAGACTTATTGATATCTTTCCTGTAGGTAGGTGACCGAAACTGCACACAGTACTCCAAATTAGGCCTCACCAAAGTCTTACACAACTTCGACATCCCAACTCGATTTAAGAAAGTCAATGTGCCAAAAGCATTGAATTAGAAATTATCTGTATTATCAGGACAGGCTCCTTGCGTACCAGAAAGATACAACACCTTCTGAATAAGATTTGTTGGTTGAAGGGTGCATGGAATGACAATGGTGAAGATCTAAATAAACTGAACCAGAAGTTAAAACAATTGGGAATAAGGCTAAAGGGGAGGTATGAGTTATATTTATGATATACATTCAGTGACCACTTTATTAGCTACACCTGTACTCTTTGATAATGCAAATAACAAATCAGTCAATCTTGTGGCAGCAACTCAGTGCTTAAAAATATGCAGACATGGTCAAGAGGTTCATTTGTTATTCAGATCAAACATCGGAATGGGGGAAAAAATAATGATTTAAGTGACTTTGGCCATGGAATGATTGTAGGCAAAAACACCTTGTTAATGAGACAGGTCAGAGGAGAATGGTACAAGCAGACTGGAAAATGACAGTAACTCAAGTAACCACGCATTACAACAATGGTGTGCGAAAAAGCATCTCTGCACAAAACTTTGAACCTTAAAGTGGATGGGCTACAGCAGCAGAAGACCACAAACAAACGGAAATCTACTCTGTTGTCACTATATTCTGAATCTCCTGTACCACCTCCATAATTATAAAATTACTTGGTGTATGAAAGAATTCATTAAAACATTAGATGTCATGCATATTGATTCCAAAACAGGAACTGGAAGCAATAAATCAAAGTGGGCAGCCAGATGTGAAAGGGATAACTGAAACATGGATGGATATGTAAAGAATTGGGCTGGCAGTTTAAAAACTGAAAGATCTAACACATTTTGAAAGGAAGGGGAAGTGGTTGGGGAATCTAATTAGAGACAGTATTATGGTGGCCAAAATACAAGGGGAAAATTAAAATAGAAGCTGAACTCATTGAATTGCCTTTATTGCTTACATCCTTCACATACATGAGTAAAAATATTTGTTATGTCTCCATCTAAATGTGCCACGTGCAATCATAGTAATTTATAATAAATAGAATAGTCAATGTAATATAGAGTACACTCAAATCATCATGAGTTCATCAGTCTGATGGCCTGGTGTAAGAAGCTGTCCCGGAGCCTGTGGTCCTGGCTTTTATGCTGCAGTACGGCTTTCCAGATGGTAGCAGCTGGAATAGATTGTAGTTCAGATGACTTGTGTCCCCATTGATCCTACGGACCCTTTTTACACACCTGTCCTTGTAAATGTCCTGAATCATGGGAAGTTCACAACTACAGATGCGCTGGGCTCTCCGCACCACTGCAAAGTCCTGTGATTAAGGGCAGTACAGTTCCCATACCAGGCAGTGATGCAGCCAGTCAGGATGCTCTCAATTGTGCCCCAGTAGAAAGTTCTTAGGATTTGGGGGACCCATACCAAACTTCTTCAACTGTCTGAGGTGAAAGAGGCGCTGTTGTGCCTTTTTCACCACACAGCTGGTGTGTACAGACCACATGAGATCCTCAGTGATGTGGATGCCGAGGAACATGAAGCTGTTCACCCTCTTAGCCCCGGATCCATTGATGTCAATAGGGGTCAGCCTGTCTCCATTCCTCCTGTAATCCACAACCAGCTTCTTTGTTTTTGCGACATTGAGGGAGAGGTTGTTTTCTTGACAACACTGTATCAGAGAGATGACTTCTTCCCTGTAGACATAATGGTCCATGATAAAGTGATGCACAGTGACAGAAAGCGAAGCAATGAACAAAATGTATTTTCTAAAGGGAATATACAAACAAGAAGCTAGGCAGATATATTTATACATTTATGAAAATTGCAGGTGGGTTGAATGCTTAATCAAGACACAGGACTTCGTAGGTTGGGGTACTGAATTCAAAAGTAGGGAGATTATGTAGAACTTGGTTAAAACACTAGTTAGGCCAAAATTGATATTGCATTTCTGGTCACCTCCTTTTAGGAAAATCAGAAGCCCCAGAGAAGAGCTGGAAGGATTGACTCAAACAATTCCAGGGACAAGAGAGTTCAGCTGCAAAGTTCAACTCAAGAAAGCCTGAGTTCTCATTAGATCAAAGGAGATTGAAAGAAAAGCTATTAATATACAAAGTCATGACCACTTTGGCTAGGATCGGAAAACCTTTACAATTAGAAGGAAGGTTTTCCTGTATGCAGATCATTTGAGGCCAGTGGATATTGATTTAAAGTTTTAGGAAAATATAAGAGTGGGTTGATTAAACACAGTTAAGATGTAGAACTGTAAGGGTGATGAAAAAAAATTGTTCAGAGATTTTTAAAAGAGGTTTCAATAGGCCAGTAGTGGATGAAGTGGATCCACTTGCCAGTCTCAGCCCATCCTGCATTGGAACATCTATAAAATTAAAGGGCCTAGTTTGATCTTCTGAACACGTCTAGATTCAAGTTCATATCCAGATGTAGATTCAGGTGTATTGTACTGGTGGACATTGATCTTTCATTATACAACACTGGGCCACATACTTGTGGACACTGGTCTGGTATTTTAACAGTACAATACTCATGGATGCATGTCTGCAACTCTGTAACAAATCCAGTGAAAGTCAGATATGTCAACTTTATTCCTTTTTGGAACATGGGCATCACTGGCATAACTTCATACCCTAGAGAAGGTGAGTTTGAGCCACCTTGATGTGATGTGGACCTTTTGGTGAATCTGTTAAGTGGAAAGTAGTGTTATGATTAGCAACACTTAATGAATTAAATTACATTTCCATACCAGGGTGGTGTATGACTTAGTGGGGAGCCTACACCTCTGCTTCCCCTGGGCACCTTGATGGTAAAATGTGTAGGTCTGGGAGAGCTGTAATTACTCTAGACAATAACCACTGTGCATTTTGTTGATGGTGCACACTGTAGCTGCTGTACTATGGTATATGATGTTCAGGATGGGAACAATAGATTGAGTTGCTATTTCCCAGATGGTGCCAACCAGCTTGATTGTTGTTGGATCGGCACATTCAACAAAGTGAAGTATTCCGTCATGTGTGTGCCTTGTAGATGGTTAGAAGGTTCTGGAATATCAAGGGTTGACTTCGCACAGCATATCTTATCTCAGACCTTCTCTTTGAACCACAATATTTGTGGCTAGACCTGTTGAGTTTCTGATCATTGATGACTCAATGATGGTGGAAGATTCAGCAATGCTGAATAGTAAGGATAGGTAGTTACACACATTCTTGTTGGAGATGATCCTTGGGCAGCAAGTAACATTTATGGTACTGATCAGTCCACCGCTGAATATCCTGCTGCAGTTTAGCACAGACTGTCTCATTTTCTGAGGAGTTATAAATAGGGGCCTTCTCTAAGAAACATTCTGGCCTACTAAGATGGACACTTGTAGGAAAATAATTTACCAGGCTGTGGGAAAGAGTGACAGAATGGGAATGCTCAAACAGGAGCCAGCAGAACCTGGACCTAACAGCCACCGATTGTGCCATTATTAATCTATAAACAGGATAAATCTTGTTTATATGAGTATTTCAGACTAAAATTTTAACATAAAGCATAGATTTCAAAAGAGGAAGTCATGCTTAACCAACCTTTTGTGATACTTGAAGGAAAGTTGTGTCAATAAGGCAAAAGATGTAACATAATGTAATGGAGGCTCGAAAGACGTTGGATAAGATACTGCATAATAGGCGCGCCAAAGATCACAGTGTTTGGAGTCGGATAACAAGTAGCAGATTAAATAATATCCTAAATATAGAACAGAAAACAAGAGAAGGGGTTAACAGCTGCTCCACTGTCTGGGAAAACATGAGGAGTGAAATTCTGCAAAGATCTGAGTTGAAACCACTGCTGTGCACAATTTGGACTTGGAAATACACTCCCAAAATGTGTGGCTCAGTTAACACTGAAGGACACTGCTCAAACAAGACTGCGTGAGCATGCTTGCAGAACGAGTGCACAATTGGCGAAAATGTGCATAAATGTGAGGTGCACATTTTGGGGTGGGAAGACTGTACCTACCATGTACTGGGGGGGGTGATATCTAAATGTTATAGAACTGGAAAATACCGAAGGATGCTCATTTACAAATAATTTCATGCACGTTAACAACCCCATAAAAATAATGTTGGGAGTTCGGTACCTGAGAGAGAGATTTTATCAAGCAGAGAAATAACATTAAAACTTACATTAAGCTACACAGTATGCCAGTACGGTTTTGAATTATTAAAAAGAATATGAGGGTCCCATCTCAATTTTGTTTCATCAATATGTATCTGAAGAGACTGGGGTCTACTTGTCTTTTCACCTGTGGATCGTGACACCTGGAACCTTCCTGACCAATATGCCATGACCCGCCTGTATTTCTCTCACCTGCACAAGAACTTACCCCAATAGATTTGTCAGTTATGTTGTTACCACGTTGTGTTGAAACTCATCTATCCACTGAAATAAAACTGGAAACTCTGCACCATAAAAAATAAGTACATCACTCACTCACAAAGAAGACATTGCCAAAGCTATTATAAATGAAGTGGTTGCAACAATATGGGAAAGACAAATAAAAAGGGATTTAAAAAATGGTTTCAGTAAGTCATCCTGTCCAGACGGGATGTATCCAAGGTCATAAGCGAATTGAGGATAGAAATTGCATCTTCTCCTTAGGTGCAGATGAGGTCCCAAAAGTCCAGAGAATTTTGAAGAAAGACATGGTCCAACAAGAACTTAAGCAGTAAGGCAATAAGACCTTTTAAGTCTGCTCAACTTTTTAATGTTATGGCTGCTGATGTGCCTGAAGCTCAGGTTCCCCGATTCACATGTCTCTAAATTCCTTAGTGTTTAATAACCTAATGCACAAAATTGCAAAGACTTATGCCCTTAATGTAAAAATATATCATCACAATTTTAAATGCCTGTTCTGCTATCCTGAAACCATGCTCCTCAGTTTGAGATTATCTGGTTTAAGGAACCAGCCTCAACAGCTAGTCAACCAATTCGTCTTAGAATTTTGCATGACTTGTTGAGAGCTTCTTTTGTTCTTCTGAGCTCCACTGAGAAAAAGCCAATCTTTATCACATTTTTCACAGACGTGTTCTCACCCTAGGAATTAATTTGGTGAATTTACTGCCTCCAAGGTAAGTCATCCTACTTCAAATGCAGGAAGTGAAAATGAATACAATACTCTGATACCTCACAAATCCTGTACAATCACAAGATTTTGGTAATTTTGCACTGCAACTCTCTAACAACAAAGATCAACTCACCATTGCTGTCCTATTTGCTTTCTCTGCCTACACACAGGAATACTAGTTTTTCAACATTTAAAAAGTACACTACCTATTCCTCTTACCAAAGTGCCTAACTTCAGATTTTCCTACATTAATGCTCCATCTTGCCCAATTGCTAAATAAGTCAGTCAGTATCCCTTTGCAAACTCTTTGCATCCTCTTTATAATTTGCTTTCCCACCAGCCTTTCTATCATCAGCAAACCTGGATGTATTCTATCCCTTTATCTTGGTCAGTAAAACAAATTTGGAAAGCTGAACACCTACTACTAAGTTCCGTGGTATGTGGTTCTGTGGAACATATGGATTGCTCTGCATTCTATCACACTGTGTTGGAAAAGGTAGAGGAGGTTAAACTGGACTAGTACAGTCCAGCCAGTTTAACATAAGTGATGGGAAAGTTTACAGAAATGATAGTCTGGGAGAAAATTAATAGCCATTTGTACAAGCATGTATAATCGAATTATCATGATCTTGTTGGGGGAAGGTATGTTTAACTTGGTTTCCTTTTCTGATGAGATAATGTGATGGATTCGTGCAGCACAATGGCGGATTTGCAAAAGGTTTATGATAAATCATGTCACGGGCCAAACAGCCCCAAATTGAAGTCCACAGGATATAAAAGGTAACTGAGTAGAAAAAAAACACAATTAGTTAAGTCATAGTAAATAGATTCTTAACAGGAGGGGATTTTATAGTGAAATTCAGTACTTGGATCACTGCTGCTCCCCCCCCCCCCCAATATATATTAGAGTCTTGGACTTTATGCCCCTTGACCCAATTTCAAGGTCTGCAAATAATACCCAATTCAGAAGTTTAGTAAATTCCAAGGGAGTCAGTAATAAGAGTTGGAAGACTGGAACCAACCCATACAATGAGCTGACACATGAGAGATGAAATTCAGTTCCAGGAAAGTACAGGGTAGGAAAGATGAAGAAAAACAAGTTAAAAATGAGTCACTTTTAAAGGGGCTTTAAGAAATGCGGCCTGGAGATGTCTGTGAATAAATAATTACTTATAGTAGAAAGGGTTAATAAAGCAGCAGTATGAGTAATCCCTGTGCTTTCTAGATAGCGGCTTCATCGGGGAAAGTTAGGAAGTTACCTAAATCTGTATTGTACTCTGTCCCATGAAAGGCTATGGTGTGATTTAATTAAAATGTTCTAAATTAAGAATATTTTGGAGTAAATAAAGATCACTTTTGCAATGTGAGAAGGGTTGATAATGAAAAGGTGCAGATGTAAAATGATTGGCAAATGAACCAGAGTTAGTAAAGAATTAGTTACATGCAGTAGGTGGCTAGAATGTCTAATCCACCGCCTGACAGAGAATACAGATACACTACTAGTCTTCTGAATGGAATTGGATAAATTCCAGAAGGAGAAAATCATGTCAGAATATGGGGGAAAATAATTAGGACCAACTGGATTGCTCTCCAAAACTGCCAGCAAAAGTTGAATGCCTTTCTTCTGAACTGGTTCTATACAACAAAAACAGTTAGAAACAACTAGTTCCGACCTTGAAGCCTGTAATGTCACTAGGAATTGTTAATGTATAAAGATAACCTGCATGGCCTTCAAGTAAGTCAACTGTCTGTGACACCAGAACACACTTCTATTTCTGGTATAATGCAGTGTCTTGTTAAGTACATTTCAAGTCAAGTCAAGTAAACTTTTATTGTCATTTCGACCATAACTGCTGGTACAGTGCATAGTAAAAATGAGACAACGTTTTTCAGGACCATGGTTTACATGACACAGTACAAAAAACTAGACTGAACTACGTAAGTTTAAAAAATCACAGAGAAAGCTATACTAGACTACAGACCTACACTTGACTGCATAAAGTGCACAAAACAGTACTGGCATTACAATAAATAATAAACAGGACAGTAGGGCAAGGTGTCAGTCCAGGCTTCGGGTATTGAGGAGTCTGATAGCTTGGGGGAAGAAACTGTTATATAGTCTGGTCGTAAGAGCCCGAATGCTTCGGAGCCTTTTCCCAGATGGCAGGAGGGAGAAGAGATTGTATGAGGGGTGCATGGGGTCCTTCATAATGCTGTTTCCTTTTCGAATGCAGCGTATAGTGTAAATGTCTGTGATGGCAGGAAGAGAGACCCCGATGATCTTCTCAGCTGAAATCACTATCCGCTGCAGGGTCTTGCGATCCGAGATGGTGCAATTTCCGAACCAGGCAGTTATACAGTTGCTCAGGACGCTCTCAATACAACCCCTGTAGAATGTGATGAGGATGGGGGGTGGGAGATGGACTTTCCTCAGCCTTCGCAAAAAGTAGAGACGCTGCTGGGCTTTCTTTGCTATGGAGCTGGTGTTGAGGGACCAGGTGAGATTCTCCGTCAGGTGAACACCAAGAAATTTGGTGCTCTTTACGATCTCTACCGAGAAGCCGTCGATGTTCAGCGGGGAGTGATCGCTCCGTGCCCTCCTGAAGTCAACAACCATCTCTTTTGTTTTGTTCACATTAAGAGACAGGTTGTTGGCTCTGCACCAGTCCATTAGCCACTGCACCTCCTCTCTGTAAGCTGACTCGTTCTTGCTGATGAGACCCACCATGGTGGTGTCATCGGCGAACTTGATGATATGGTTCGAGCTGTGTGTTGCAGCACAGTCGTGGGTCAGCAGAGTGAACAGCAGTGGACTGAGCACGCAGCCCTGGGGACCCCCCGTGCTCAGTGTGATGGTGTTGGAGGAGCTGCTCCCGATCCGGACTGACTGACTGACTAAGATCTCCCATACATATTTCCATATGTAGCTTTGTATTAGTAACTTTATTCCTGAAACGGTATGTATAAGATTCTAAGTTCATATCAACCACTATTGAATTGAAAGACAAAGCAAACCTGACTTAGCCAATGGCCTCCTCTTCATCTAATGTTAGCATTAGCCAGTGAAAGGCAGATTATTTAGTGCACCTCTTGCCTATACAACTTCCT
Organism: Hemitrygon akajei; assembly: GCF_048418815.1. Lineage (NCBI taxonomy): Eukaryota > Metazoa > Chordata > Chondrichthyes > Myliobatiformes > Dasyatidae > Hemitrygon > Hemitrygon akajei. Next base: position 93,627,848 of record NC_133130.1, on the reverse strand, counting down.
GAGAACAGGCACAAAGCTGGTGAAATTAAGTTAACAGACATTTGGAGCAGGAGGAAGAAGAGTAGGACCAAAGTCTTGTGATTCATGAGGGCAACTAATGTTTGCAGAGTAACTTCAAGCCCCTAGAGGGAATGAAGAGGGCCAACTCCTTGGCTTCCAACTCTGGAAAAACATTATTGTTTATGTTCTTGAAATCTTTGCTAAATCTTTAGGTTTATCAACAGTAAAATCAATGAACCATGCAGTTTTATCCAACTTCCCTTGATAGCTTTATAACAATGTACAGCATCACACTAAAGGTATCACCTCGTTTTTTTGTAGAGCCCAGCAGATGGCGAGATACAATAACCTCAGATGGCCTCTCAATTCAGATCATTGCGTCACGTCATACCAACTCATTTACTATTTGCATGGTGTTGTCCTTCCTGAGAGTCATGGAGCTGTACAACATAGAAATGGGCCTTTTGGCCCAACTCATCTATGCCATCCATAATGTTTATTACACTGATCCTATTTGCCTATGTTAGGACCATATCCCTTATGTCTTTCCTACCAAGTGCTGTCCAAAACCCTTTTAAATATTGTAATTGTATCTGTCTTTAACACTTCCTCTGGTAACTCTTTCTATTTAACTGGAAAAAAAACTTGCTCCTTCAGTCTTTAAATGTCTCCCCTCTCACATTAAGTCTATACCCTAGGTTTTCCAGAGTTCCCCACCCTTAGAGAGTGCCCCTCATAATTCTTAAAATCTCTATAAAATAAATCCTCAGCTTCTAACATTGCAATTAGAATAAATTAGTTTATCCAATCTCTCCTTATATGTAAAATCCTACTTCCTGGGCAAAACTTGGAATTTCTTCTGCACTCTTTCTAATGCCACCACATCCCTCCTGTAGTGTGGCAACCAGAACTGTACACAATAATCCAAATGCAGTCTGTACAACTGCCGCCTCAGAATGAAAACATTAATTCAATTGCACAGTAGTTTGTATATTCTGAGTGTAAATATTAATACAATTTGAACCCAGTTGTTGCAAAATTCATTTTCCTTGTGGAGGGAAGTCAGTGGATTTCTATTTGTTTTTTCTTAACATGGATTTAAACAAGTCCAGTGGCTTATTTAGTACAAATGACTAAAGCAGGGGAGCAAGATTTGTTCAACTTGACAGCAAAGAAACCAAACCAGGAATTGGGGAGTGCTGAGTTACAAAATCCTAAAACCAAGCCAAGAAACACAGAGACTTCCAGGCCTGAAATGCGGGCAGAAACTGAACCAGTCGTACTGGAATTATACAGTACTGGAGAGCACTCAGCTCATGGTGCCTCCACTGGTGCTTAGTGGAACAGTCCACTTCTCACATTGCACTGTTCTTTGCTCTCCAGAGCTCTATGATTCTTTTCCGCTTATTTATTCAATTTTCTTTTGAACATTACTATGCTCTTTCAGTCTGTGGATTCTTACAACACTTAGTGTTTAAAAACTATTTTCTCATTTCCTTCTTCATTCTGTTGTAATCACCTTAAATATGTCTTCCTGTTATTGACCATAGTTTATCCTTACTTACCCATAAGTACGTATTAATTTTAGATATCATTGGCAATTTCTCCAGTAGAAGCAGAACAAGACCCTGATTATACTTTTACCCCTCCAGAAATAAAAGCCAAGGCTCTTGTATTCTTTAACACATGGAGCTATAGAGCGCGGGAACAGTCTATCTGGCCCATCAAGAGCTCACAAACCATCAAATCCCATTTACACTATTCCTACACCAATCCTGTTTTTATTCTCCCATCACCTCTTCCACTCAGCTACCCTGTACCTACTAGGGACAATTTACCTACTAGCTGTCATGGCTTTGAAGGGCAGCAAATCAACACTGCTGGAGAAAACCCACGCAGTCTTGGAGAACGTGCAAACTCCACACAGAGCATCAGAAGTCAGATTTGAACCTATGTGGCTGGAGCTGCAAGGCACCAGTACTATTTGATTCACCACTGAACAACCTTACAAAGATTGGTGTATGTGTGCAGTGCTTTAACCAGCACAATTTAATTCCTACTGGTTCTCCCACCAAAATTTAGCACTTCTATTGCTTACATAAAATTTCAATTCTGCATGTCTATGCCCACCAACAATCTATTACCATCCATCTCTTTAATAAAGCTGTGGCCCAGTTGTGGTACTTAAGTTTCAGGACACAATGCAACTGATACTTGAATGCAGTAACACTTACATTGCTTGAATGACTGTCTTCATGAAGGGGACATCATCTCTCACAATCATTTCAAGTTTAATGCATATGCTTTTCTTCGTAACAGTTGTGTTGGATCCTTTATCTGAATGGATCATAATGTGGTTGCCTCTTAACTGTGTAAAAGTTCAGGGCATTTTGGGGAATGACAACAGATGTTAGTGTTGGCAGTGACATTCTGCAAGTAAATAATATGAAGCCTTCTGAATGTATATAGGATTCAATAAGGAGGAATGGTTTCAGCCTGATCAATGAATTGCACATAAAGATATTTACATGTTCATTCATGCTTGCTCTTTAAAATGCAGTTGCATGCTAATTAGTCTCAATATGTTGTTCTTTCCCTATAGCCCTGCATTTTTTCCAGATAAGAATATTCATTTTTGTTACTTCTGAGTTTGCTTCCAACACTTTTCACTCTGTCTATTCAAGACCATCATAAATACCAGTGGAAACTTTTTAGTTATAAACTAAATAGCTGCTTGTCATTAATTACCTCCATTAAATACACAGAACATAAAAACACACTATTTGGTCCAATTAGTACACTCTTGTTGTTTATGCTCTTGTTAATCTTGCCTCATCTAATCCCATGTCAATTATAATTAATTAATAATTCCTCTCTCTTTCTTGCATTAGTCTGGCTTCACACTAAGTACACAAGATGCTGAATACGTCAAGGTATTTATCGTGGCTTGGAGTTCTGCCTTTTTGGCACTTTCTGAGTAAATTTTCCCCTGAATGTCATATTGAATTTATTAGAGACTGTCGCATGCTTGTCCCCACAACATAAAAACAGATGCTGGAAGCCTGAAATTAAGACAAAGAAAACACTGGTGTGGTTCAGCAAACACGCCGGTGGCACAGTGTCTGAGTTCCCCATTTCAGATAACTGGACTAAAGAGTTCAGATCTCACCACAGCCATTACAAAATTACATCCATACTTCACTCTGGTATTAACTGGAAAATCACAGTCTCAGTCATGGAGACCATGAAACAAAACAGATTTTCATAAAATCCATATGGTTCACTAATCGCAGTTGGCAGAGAAAATATTCAGATCCTGGGCCACAGCAATGTGATGGACTCTTCACCATCTCTGAATTGCCCAAGCAAATCAGGGAGTTTTGTAGTGATAACCACGTTCATTAGAATAGGATAACAGGTGGACTGTCCGGTATTAACTGTTTTGGGTAGGGCAATGTTACCAAGTGACCTTGCAAACTGCACTCACAATTGCCTAAATGTGCACAGCTGTCCCACAGACAGTGGAATCATACCTGACAGACAGCATGCTCTTTTCCACCAGTAAAACAAAGGGAATGGCTGTGGAAGGCCCAGCACTAACTGTAGTCCTCATAAAGTCTCATGACATCAGGCCAGCCATGGTCTCCACATTATCTTCCTTTCGGTGATCAATCATGTGAAGCGGCCTTTGGAAGAAGCACTGGGGATAGACTGCACCGCAAGTCAAGGATTGCAATGTCCATGACCAAGAGTGGCTCAGCAGTACCACTGACCAAGCCGACCCAATTGCAAAAGATGCATGTGATAGTTGTGGTTACAACACAAGGGATTAACCTTATTATCTCCTCCTCACTTATCTTTGTATCCTATAGTATTTTGCTGTTCACCTGGGTGGAGACAAATTTCTGACTTCATTTCATTTGATGCCCCAAGCTGTAATAGCGTGGCACTACCCTGCCATGGCATGCCAAGCCAATTACATCCGAAACATGCAAGATCAGCAGCTGAATCCACCAACGTTAACAAGCAGTTTCTAATATTTTCCACTTGTCTTTCAACTCCAACAATGATAAATGCCTCTTGATTAACAGCCCATCCACCAGCCTAAACATGTTGCTCCCTGAAATCAATGCTCAGTGCCATGCTAGTTCTCTTGGTAGACCCACCGTTTCCATCAGTCCTTGCCAAATGTAAATTGTTACATCCTGTCTTATTTCTCTGCTTTTCCTGTCTCTTACCATCTGTACCTTCACAGCAACTCTAAAGCCCTCTTGCATTTTAAGTGTTCCAGTTCTCATTTCCAGCAGGGACCTTCTATGCCTCTGCATCTTCATCCCTTGTATCGGGAATGATATATAGGTACTTCCAGATCACCTTTGAAATGGAAGCCCATCCTGTCCCTTACCTTCTTCGATCTGGTTGATTGCATTCTCACAATGAATGACTTCTATTTTGGCTTCATTGACCTCGTCCAAATTAAAAAGTGTTGCTTTGGCAACCCATATGTTTACCTATTCATTTTATTTAGATACAGCGCAGAACAGGCCACACTACCTGGCAATCCACCTATTAACCCTAGCCTAATCACAGGAAAATTCACAATGACCAATCAATGTATTATCTGGTATGTCTTTGGGAGGAAGCTCACATGCACACAGGAAGAACTGACAAACTCTTTACAGCAATAATAGTGTCACACTAACCACTACGCGACTATGTTTTTGAAATGCTTGTCCTTGTAGGATATGTGGAATATTCTTTGGTCTACTTGATCCCATCAGCAACTTTTCCAGTTACCCAATGAATGGAATGTCTCATATCAATGTTGCTGCCAATTTCTACCCTCCTCTGGGCTTAACATGGTTCACCCCAAACTTTTCCCATGTCAAACTTCATCAACTCCATTTCTGAAGATAACTTAGAGGCAAATAAGCCCACAGTAACCCTTACACCATCTCCCATCCATTCTCCCAGCTCTTTTTTTTAAGGAAATAAGGTAGCAAGTTAGTGTGCTGCCTCAAGAGACCCAGTTTTGATTGTAACCTTCTGTGCCTCGTGCATGGAGCTTGCATTCTTCCTATGGGTTTCTGCCCAATGCTCTAGTTACCTCACACATCTCCGACAGGCCTGTAGGCTCTTTGGCTACAGTAAATTAACCCTTTGAGTAGGAATTAAAGGGGAGTTGATGTCTATGTGAGAGGGTTAAGTAGCAAAGCTATAGGGGAAATAATAGCAGGAAACTAATGTGGGTGTTCTCCTGGGAGCCACCAATAGCCTAATAGTTTGAATTTCCTCCTGCCTTTGAAAGTGTTTCAACCACTTTTGCTTTTAATGTCTATTTCCAATTAAACTTCCCTTCCATTCTAACACCCCTCCAGCAGAGCTGAATGAAGTTTCAACTGCATCCTTTCCATTATAATTGGGTGTCGTGGGATTTGTGACGAGTGGAACTTATTCTACCTCATGAGGGACTTTTCCAGCCCTCACTGTAAATTCTTAATTGGAAGAGCTTCACTTAGTTGGTAAATCAGCCCTGGGCCGAATCTGGCCTCTGACACGTGATATCTAGTGCCAATTGGAATCATGGCTTGGGATTTTCCTAGGAATCAGTTATTGCAGGACAATGCCCATACTGGAGAATTATATCTTAAAAATTCCCATCGCACTCTGATATATTATGTGGGCTACTCAAACCCTCATTGGAGCGTGATAGAGCTTTGCTGCCTCCCAGCTCCATTCGAGCTGGGTTCGATCCTATCTCTCGGCTGCATTCTCCTCATCCTTTCTTCCAGCCTGCACTCTTTCCCTCCCCCAGCTGCCTTCCTCACGCCTCCCAAAGGCCAGCACCGAACCGCTGCCGCCGCCACAACATTGCAGTTGGCGGGGCATAGCCTGGGCGGAGCCTGACTTCTGCAGACTCCGATTTCCTGACTGTTCAAGCTGAGACAACGGCTGCAAGGTAGGTTTCCATTTGAGTCAGCAGCGACTGCAAATTGCGAGTTGTGGCCGGGGAAGTGCATTTTGTAGGGAAATCAGAGAGAAAATAGGGCACGCTTGCCTTCACACCCGGGATCCCCACTAGAAGTGGCAAAATAAAATACACGATAGCTGCTCCAATATCTCTCTGTTTTACTGAAGGCGCTCAACGCTGTTACGAATACAGACAGAAAATCGTTTGCATTAAGAATCACAGTCCAGCCAACGAATTAAAAACTTATTTGCACCCTTTAAGTATCTGTTAAATGATAAAAATAACATCGCCCTGGCACTTTGTCACCTTTGCAACATTATCACAGATTTACGAAGCGCATTAACGGGTATAAACCGAGCCGCAAAGGCGGCTCTATCCGTCCGCTCGCTCGAGCCCCTCCCGCCCTTCGGCCGGGACGCCGCGAGACCCAGGCGGTTCTCGCGAGGGTAAAGGCGGCTCTCGCGAGTTCCGCCGTCAGGCCCCCGCCATGTTGTGCTGGTATTTTGGTTTCGCTTGGCTGGGTGACGGCCGCCCCTGAGAGCGATCCGGCCGGGTGGGTGGAGCCGGGGCGCTTCCGTCTGGGGAGAGACAGAGGGAGAAGGGAGGAGCGGCGACGGTAAGCGGGGGTAGGGAGAATGAAGCGAAGGATCACTTGGCGTGGGCGTACATCGCACCCGGCTGATGGCGGGGCCCGGGACCAGCGGCCCGGTCCTCACCGGCTCCCCCCTTTCTCCCGGGCTCCCGTCATGCCAGCCCCGCCCCCCCCCCTGAGGCTGCGGGCTCACAGTGCTGACAACCCAAGCGGATTCCAGGACCAGTCGGTTCGGGGCAGACCGCTTCATTACCACGTCCAGGGGCCCCCCATTTACCCAGGATAGGTGCGATGTGGGTGTCAGAACCCTGGTTGTGCGGCCTGGGCTCCGGGTGCCAGATCCTTGGTAGAAAATAGGTCACCCTAACCGTGGCAGTGCAGCCTAAATGTCAGGATCCTAGCTGTGTGGCCTGATCGTCAAGTTTCAAGGGCCCTGGTAGTGTGGACCAGCTCCCAGGACCTTGTCCCTGGAGGTGCAGCTCGGATCCCCAGGCCCTGGCAACCTTACTAGCCCACTGCCTTTACTGGAGTAAGTTATTGTGGATAAAGTGACCCTTCCTGTCCATCTTCACAGTGCTTGAATCACTAGTCTTCTGTGAGATTTCTTACATGGGTTTATCTCTGAGTGTGGGTCAGGGTCTTGAGTGGCCTGCCCTTTATAATTATGGTGTTGTGTTTAAGTGTGATTCCATTTTATGGTCATGGTATCTGTAGTTTGACTGCTTGGTCCTAAGTAGCTTAATATGATCCAGACTGTTAAGAATCAGTGGTATGGCTGGGGTCCTTGCTAGTGGGTAGAATGTACCTGCAGTACTGATCTTGTATTGGGCTCTCCTTAATGTCTCTGAGTGACTCACGTGCTTAGTTTGTATGCTGTGTTGCTGTTTGTCCATTGAGATAATGAACATTGTCAGCTGCCAGGATGAGTTGTCAGATTATCCCCTCAGGATAGTCAGATGTGATCTGCACATAATTGGAGCCACATTAGATTAATGTCGTGACAAAGAATGTAAGGTTGCAAACTCTGTTCATGACAGTTTCAATAACTTGCTGCCTATGCAGGTCAGATCAGCTTGGCTGAGTATTGAAGCCATGAGAGGAAAATTTGGCACTGTATAATTGAGATTTGTTGGAGTTGATTTCAGTTAAATTCACAAATCCACGTCCCAATAATTTGATTCCATTTGTGTAAATAGCATGGTGGTCAACTTCACCAGTGCATCATGGGTGAACCCTAACCTTTGATTTCTTTTAGGTCCCACAGATTGAGCTCTGAAAGCTTGTTATTTGCCATTCTGATCAAAATCAAATAATAGAATTGTAAGGACCCAGCTTTGTTTTTTTTTATGTAGAGCTATTCAATAAACCAAACTCTTTTCCTTTGACCTGTAATCTGAATCGGAAAATTTTCCTTAAAGTTTCTCTGGAAGTCACAATTGAATTTGTTTCCAGTTTTCAGGCAGTGCAGGTCACTAACCAAATTCTCCTTTTCTTTCCCTCCCCCCCCCCCCCCACCCTCCATTTCCTTTGCTAGTTTTCTTAAAAGCAAAGTACTGCAAATGCTAAAGACCTGAAATTTTAAAAAAAGCAAAATCCTGTACGTACTTTGGTCAGGCAGCAACCGTGGAGCAAGAAATAATGTTTTGGGCTAATGAACTTCAGAATTGGAGTTGACAAGCTATCCTTTGAATTTGGTGATATTGTTTTAGATGCCTATCAACAGTACCAGCTTGCATATTGAGTATAACTTGTTCCAATGTATGTTAATTTTGTTACTTTTTCTCAGACATCTGGTAGTACTTACAGATAAAAGTTTATACCTCTTGCAGAAAATCTTAGTGGTTTGCAGTCAATCGAGTACTATTGCTCTGATATGGAGGATGGAGCAATAGAGTATGTTTAGTATAGATCACATTTTAAAATGTCAGAAATATAGTCCAATAATCTTTTTTTTTATCAGAGTTGGTTGAGGGTTAAATATTTTAGTATCTGTGCTGGCTCTGCTTTGACCATAGTTTGTAGCAGTGAGTTCAACATCCACATTTTTTTTCTTCAACCTTCCCCCCCCCCCCCCCCCAACAGCTAATTTTCCCTTTGACTCTGTTATTTCTTAACACAGTTGATTCAGACCAGTACTGACAAAGAATCTGCTGTAATCATGAGAAGTATCTCTATTCTTTAATTGTGAATGTCTGGTCAGGTAGAGGTGGATACATTACGGGCATTTAAGAAACTCTAAGATAGGCACATGGATGCAAATTTTCTTTTTAATGTTATCTTTGGAAGTTGCTATTGAATTTGCTTCCAGTTTTCAGGCAGTGCAGGTCACTAAGCAAATTCACCTCGCCCCCACAAATCCCCCTCCAGTTTCCTTTGCCAGTTTTCTTAAAATCAAAATACTGCAAATGCTGAAGACCTGTTTTTTTTTAAAACAGCAAAATACAATAGGTTCTTCAGTCAGCCCAAAGTACCTACATGGGAGGAGGGAATGGTTAAATTGATCTTGAACGTTGTGGGATGAAAGGCCTGTACTATGCTGTAATGTTCTATGTTCTATCCCTGCTCTACTTGGTTGAAGTGGCTAAGATTATTTTGATTTCCAAATCTTGTTTTGATAGATATGAGATGGAAAAATATACCTAGTTAGTTTGGTAACCAGAGGAGTACCATTGAGTTCTTAAGCTTCATTAAGTAAGCTTTCATATCCCAGCTTCTTGAGACAATTAAAAATGGGCAAACATGGTGGTCTCAAAAATAAACAAAATCCTTTCAGATCTATTAGTTTGTAAACTACTGGTAACATCCTGCTGAACCATTTCTTCAGAGTTTTTCTTTTAATAGTCATGCTCAAACTGTTCTGAACCAAATATGGAAGTTTCATGCACGCTTCTTCACATTTGGACACAATACCAAGAATCGTCTTTGCTGCTTCTGCATTGGTATCATTTAAGATCAGTTAATTTTTACACCAAGATCCCTCTGTTCCTCCATAACCCTGTTTAAAATCTTACTGATTCATTCATCCATTAATCATGATGATAATTACTCTCCTTGTTTTTTTAAAGAATGCATTTGTTGATATTTTTCTACTTGGAATTGCATTTGCCTCAGTCCTCCTTGGGTCTAGATTGATCTTCATTGCAATTTGTTATACAGCCCAATTTCTGTTCATTAGCTAATTTCCCTACTGCTTCCATTCTTAAATCGTATTTATTATAGTTAATTTCCAATACAGACTTCCATGGAGTACCACTCATTGTGTCTTCCTCTACCCATTTGTCCTTTGCCTGTTTTACTCACCTTTAATTTCAGTTACAAATATCTTTACTATTTCATCTGATCCTATCTATCCAAAAAAGCTTTTTTAAAAACACAAATACTTCACTTCTACTTTTGAAAATTGTGTACTATATTTCCTTAATGTATCCCTCTATTGATTCAGTTAATTTTAGAAGGTTGATCAGACAATCCTGTCTGTAAATTTGTGTTGATTGGCTATTTGTTTAGCAAATAATTTTATCCCATATGTTTCCAATAGTTTGGCAATAGATAAAGTAGAAGAAAAATCTCCCTCAGGATAGCTGGGTGGAAACCACTAGGTTACTGTATTGGTCCTACTGCTCTTTCGGTGAATAAAACCACTGTCCACAATCACATAATAATTCTGGATCTACTTGTGCAATCCCATCATCCATCAGTAACAATATACATTTAATATTTAAACCATTCTATCTTCAACAAAAGGATTTCCTCCTTCATTTATGGAAGTCTTACCCCAACTCAATAAATCTTTTTCTGCTAATGTGTTCCTCTGCATGTTTGTCAGTTTTTCTTAGAGCCTTTCTATGTAATGGTTTATATATGTTGTGTATTAGCTCTGTGTTTATCTGCTCTTTTGCCTACATCATTCTTGATAGAGTTGAGACACTGACTGGATCTACAGAGCTTGATTCTTATTGGTGGGATTTTCCTCTGACTTGACTTTATTTTTTTAAATCTTGTTTTAAGTATCCCTTAACTCTAGTTGCCTTTAAAAGTGAATGTTGTAGTTTAGGTGATGTAAAGGATTTTAAAAGCCATGTGTAGAAGAATGTAGAACAAGATATTCATTCTAAAGGTCTTGGTAAAGATTGTTGGAACAAGGATACACAGATATCATATTTAGGTGAGATGGGATATGTGATGCATACAAAACCCAGATATTAGATTATAGAATGGGAGAACTTTGGGCAAAGGGGAAGTGAAATGTTTGAAGTGATCCTGTTGCTGTGGTTAGAACCTGATTATCTATTTTGGTGAAAAGTCTACGATAGTACACAAAGCTTGTTTAGCAGGAGGGCACCTGTGTGGTGGTCTTGTACTCAGTCAAAGGCCTTTACTTTTAATTCTGATGTGGATTTAGTTCCCTTTTAACTAACATTTGTGTTTTGCTGCTTTTTTTTGGCACCATAACTGAATTTCTTATGATCTTGTTTTGAAATACTTTGGTTGAAGCACTGTCTTCTCTGGGAAGAGCCTGATAGTTAACAATTTTGGGCTATGTTTTTTTCCCAGTGTGAGTGGCTCATTGAAAATGTTAGGAGTGTTCTTCCTCAAAGGCTCAACAGAACAAGTAATTTTTTAACCATTTGGTGAAGAATATATTTTAGGATTAGTCAGAAAATAGTTTTGGAGCTTGTATAGTGATGTTAAGGGTGAGGGGCAAGTTGAATTAATTATTAATAATTTTTATATAAATATGTTCTTTCCAATTAATGTTATGTATTGGTCATCTGTGCAGACCATCTTCTGGATCTGGGCAATGCAGTTGGGAGGAGGAGGAGTCAGTTATAAGAGAAGAATGAACCAATCTGAGGTAAGTCAAGGAGAAAGACATTCTTTATGTTAAAATTTAGTTAAATACTTATTAAGTAGGAAATGCTGGCATACTCAAGAGACAAAGTGAGAAAGGTGTTCGAGCTGACGAATTAACTTGTTTTCCACCAGTGCTGCTTGACAGAGTATTTCCAGTCTCTACTGTTTAGTTTCAGATTTTCAGCATTTGCAGTATTTAAGATTTTTATTTTTAATTGAAGTGTTGGACTTTTGTAAAGCAGGGAAATGCAGCCATCAATTTATCCATACCAAGTTCCCACTAATAACCTTGTAGTGATTCGATCATCTGACTTGGGTGATGTTGTTTGACAGACTAGCACCATTCCAGAGAGAGCTCTTTGGTTATTGTTGAAATAGTACCATGGGGTCCTACATGAAAAAGGAGATGAGATACCAGTTTAATGCTTAATCCAAATGTCACATAGCTTTGGATACGTCACTGGATTATCAGGCTAGATTGTGTGCAAATTCCTGGCAGTTAAAAGGTCAGTAGATTATTAAGTGTGACTGCAAGTGTGGCAAAAAGTAGCATGAAACTGACAAGTTGCATTTAAGGTGTAAAATACCTAATGTTATTAATATAGCGTCTTTGCTTCAGTTCCCAAAAGGCAGCAATTATGTAAACTGTGCATAGGAAATATTGGGGGGAAAAAACAAAAACTCTTGGTGCATTTGTGGGATTGAGGTTGTGTGAACCTGGTTACCTCTTTCAAGGCGTCTGTGAAGAATATCCTGAAAGTACAAATGATCTGTTGGGAGGAAACAATGTCCTCCAAGATACCAGCTTTTGGCAGTTTGTAGTATTTTCAGTCCCACACCAGACACGGAGCCTCTGGCTTTGGGGATGGAGCAGTTACTGTATTAGAAGCAGGATGTAAATGAGAGGCCTGACATTAACCAAGGTACTGGAAAAATGATACAGGGTAGAGTTAATGGTAAACTGGCCTCTCACTGTTTTTGTTTGGGGGAGAAAATAAAAGGGGTTACTTCTCATTTGCTCAGAAATACTACTGACATCCAGAGCTAATCTCTACACTGGAAAGGTAACTACATAATTTAATTTAACATTTTAAATATCCAGTATGAGTTGGTCATCGTAAACACATTTTTAGTAGTCAACAAAGCCTTAATCTTAAAGCATTGATCATGGTTTTAAAGTAGATTCATCGTATAAAAATTCTTTCAGTTGACCAAGTGATTGTAATCTGTTCATGGTTAATTAACATGGGGAAAAAGTGAACTGTTTGAATTGGTGGGGGAAGTGCAAAATTGAATATTTCCTTTCAGCCTGCTGACCACAGGCTTGATATAAGTGATCTCAAATTAATTACAGATTTTTAAATAACAGAATTAAACACAGCTATGTTTTTGTGTAGTTTCAGTATTTCTAGCTCAAGACCAGACACTCAAAAGCCTGAGGCTGAGTTTTTTCTCCTAAGATGTTATCGTCAGTTGCGGATTTATAGAAGTGTACACAGCTTTTCATTCTGCCCAGCTGGGTCTTCTCTAAGAGCAAGTGGAAGACTCATTCAGGAATGTTCCTTTGTTTTATATCTGTATTTCTGTATGCTTTTATTCCCCAAATGATTTCAAAGCAACCTTTTTGAATTGAAAGTTGCTTTTTGAATTGAATTGACTTTATTTCTTACATCTTTCACATACATGAGGGGTAAAAATCCTATGTTACGTCTCCATCTAAATATGCCGTATGCAGTCATTAGTAATTTATAATAAATAGAACAGTCAATGTAATATAGAGTACACTTAAATCAGCGTGAATTCATCAGTCTGCTGGCCTGGTGGAAGAAGCTGTTCCAGAGCCTTTTTATTCTGGCTTTTATGCTGTGGTACCGCTTCCTGGATGGTAGCAGCTGGAATGGATTGTGATTCAGATGACTTGAGACCCCAGTGATCCTATGGGCCCTTTTTACACACCTGTCTATAAATGTCCTGAATCATGAGATGTTCACAACTACAGATGCGCTGGGCTGTCCGCACCATTCTCTGCAGAGTCCTGTGATTAAGGGAGATACAGTTCCCATACCAGGCAGTGATGCAGCTAGTTGAGAATACAGGGGCTCTCAATTGTGCCCCTGTAGAAAGTCCTTAGGATTTGGGGGCCCATACCAAACTTTAAATTTTTCATCAAATTTTCCCATGCTTAATCTGGTGGAAAGCACTTTTTTTTGGTCTAACCTGTGTCTACAATCAGTAAACTGGTTCTAATAAGATTATCTAGTCAAAATAATATTCCTGACCCGATGAAATGTGGCAAAATTGGCTGGCACATTTCCTGAATTATTGCAGTCACTGCATTTCAGAAAGTACTTTGGGGAATCCGTAAGTTGTGGGAGGCATTCATATAAAATATGAGAGTGAGAGGAACACAGATCATTTGGTTTTAGCTCTGTTTCAATTCGTACAAAATTACAAAATGGCTATTTGTAAAAGTATTTTTCTTTGTGAGATAGTTGAATGTGACTAAATTTAGTTTTTATAAAATCCTAGGTTGTTATGGCACAGGAGGTTTCCACTTACTTTGAGTTTATACCTGTTATGGCAGAACAATCCTGTCAATTATATTGGCAAGTTTTTTTTTTGACCACTTAGCCCTGCAAATTGCTTTTCACAAATACCTTTCCAGTTAACCTGGTGAAAGCACTAATTGATTCTGTTCCACTGCGGTAAATTCCAGCTTCTACTTGCACTCATTTCCGCTTGTGTCCCATGTTTTTTTTTGGTGAAAGTGTTAGGTCTGTGGTCCTTGATCAACTAACGACAAATGCTGTCACCTTTTTTTTCTCTAAGACAAGATATAGGAAAAGAAATAGCCCATTCAGCACATCAAGTCTGTTCTCCATTTGATCACATGCTGATTTATTTTCCTTCTCAACCCCGTTCTTCTCATAACCTTTAACACCCTTACTAATCAAGAACCTGTCAACCTCCTTTTTAAATATATCCAATGACTTGGCCTCCATAGCTGGCTGTGGCACAAAATTCCACAGATTCACCACCCTCTGGCTAAAGAAATTCTTCCTCATCTCCCTTCTAAAGGGATGCCCTTCTGGTGTGAGGCTGTCCCTTCTGACCCAGACTCTCTCACTATTGGAAATGTCCTGTTCGTTGTCCACTGTCAAAGTAATCATGGTATTGTATGATTCTTTCACATTGTCCCTTCAACTGTAGGGCCATTCTAAGCCTAGGCCAGGGGAATTTGAGCTACTAGTTTATGTTTGCTGACACTTTATTTCCTTTGTGGTTTTTCCTGATCAGTTGCTGTCCACAAGAATCAAAGGAATCTCTTTTCTGAATTGAATGAAGATTGACATTGTAATCTTTCATACTGCAAACCCTTGGGTATTGGAATAAAAAGGTTGAAGTTTTTCAACTGGAATGAAGCAGTTGGGGAGGGGGAGTAATAAACTGCTGTTAAGTAACTTTCAGAAGGGAATTGACTTCATGTTTGAAATGTTGGAAAATGTATTGAATATACTGGCAGATAGCTTATTCAAAGAGGATCAAGTGACCTTATTAGCAATTAATTCTATCAATTGTGTGGTGTTACTTAATGCTTCCTAA
This sequence comes from Hemitrygon akajei, assembly GCF_048418815.1. Taxonomy (NCBI): domain Eukaryota; kingdom Metazoa; phylum Chordata; class Chondrichthyes; order Myliobatiformes; family Dasyatidae; genus Hemitrygon; species Hemitrygon akajei. The sequence goes on along the minus strand of NC_133130.1, from coordinate 93,612,828 downwards.
GTATAAATGTGCCAACTAAACTTGGCTATTATTATTTAGGATAAATGATCTTGCCTGAGATGGATTCCATAAATTTTTGAATGAGTTACAGAACTGAAAAATTGTCACTGAATCATTACCCATTGTGAGTAAAAGAAAAATCTGTGGCAAAAGCATTTTGACCTTCATTGATGGACCAGAAAATATACATAGACTTTATATCCTACTCTTAACTTTTCATTGATCACATTAGTGCTTGGGTTAAATGTAGAATGGAAATATGCAAACATTTATATTTTTATCGTAAGTAAAAATAACTATGACTTTAAACCTTCAGTGTATTTGTGCCTAATACTCTATTTAAGGAGTATGTGCATGCCACTCTTGCACTTTGTTCACAATTCAGAGAAAAAAAATCTGTTCCAAAAATTGTTAGCAATCTTCAAGGTAAAAGTATAATCCAAGGCCAGGCATTTGAAGAATCTAAGAATATATGTGTATTCTTGCTCATTGTGTCTATATGTCCTGAAGGATCATCTAGTTTTAAATTAAGTCTCGTACTTTTTAAGTCCCTGTTGCATAACACCTCATTGCTGTTGACTCATATTTCTTTGTTATTGCTTAAAGGTAAAGCAGATGTTAATCATGAATAGGTTGAGAAAATATTTGCAGAACAATTAATCCTGAAAAGTGAATCTGGAGAATTAGCTGATACTTTTATTTTTTTAAAAGGAGCAGATTCAGAAAGCCTTAAAGGGAAATATTGGAAATGAAATGCTGCTTTGGCACATCTCCACTGGTTGGAGTCCAATCCTAACCTTGGGTGCTATCATTGCTCAGTTTGTATGTTCTCTCTGTGACTGTATGGATCTCCTTTAGATGCTTCTGTTTCCTCCCATATCCCAAAGTTGAGCTGGGATGTTAAGTACCCCTCAGTGCAAGTAAATGCCAAACGAATCAAAGAGCTGATGAGAACATGTGTGAGAAATACTTGGAGAGAAAGTAGTGGAGTTATTAGAATTGGGAGTCATCATGAATTTGATGACATGAATGAGCTTGTTTATCATAAGGTATTTAATCATAGTGTTAGAGTTACACACCATGGAAGTAAAGCCCTTTAGCCAACTGGTCCATGTCGACCACAACATCCTCACTGCTAATCCCAGTTGTCCGCATTTGGACCATAACCCTGCAAGTCAGTCCCCTCCATGTACCTATCCAAATGCCTCTTAAGTGTTGCAGTTGCATCTGCCTCAACCACTTCCTCCAACAGCTCATTCCAGGTGCTCACTACCATCTAAAGAAGTTACCTCGCACGTCTCTTTTAGATCTCTTCCCTCTTGTAACTGTGCACATTTGTTTTGGACTCCCCAACCCTGGGAAAGACTATGACGGTCCTTCTCCATACCACTCATGATTTATAAATTTCTATGAGGGCACGTTTCATTCCCCTATACTCCAAAGAATAAAGATCCAGCGTGGCTAACCTCTACCTATAACTTGGGCAACATCCTTATAAATCTCTTATGCACCCTCTATAGTTTGATAATGTTTTTTCTATAACAGTGATCAATACTGTACAGAATACTCACCCATGACTTGTATACAGCAACATAATGTCCTCACTCCTATACGCAATGCCCTGACAAAGGCTAGCATGCTAAATGTCTTCTTCACCACTCTGTACTTGCGCAACTGTTTTCAGCAAGCTCTCTACTTGTACTCCCAGATCCCTCTGTTCCACAACCCTTGCCAATGCCTGCCATTCATTGTATAGGTCCTACCCTGGTTTGACTGTATAAAATGCCTCACCTCCTATGTATTTTAAGTTGAAGTCCCTTTGCCATTCCCTAACTGATCTCTTTGTAATTCTTTGTAACCTACTTTACTATCAACAAAACCCCATACTTTAGTATCATCAGCAGATATGCTAATCATGACAGGTACATTCACATCCAAATCATTTACATGGATCTCAACACTGATCACTGGGGTACACCTCCCTTTCCCCAGTCAGTGAATTGACCTTCAGCCATCACCTTTTGCTTCCTATCATTGAGTTGATTCTGAATCCATCTTGCTAACTCCCCCTGAAATGATATGCAACCAAACCTTCTAAACAGCCTGCCACGTGGGCCTTTGACAAAGGCTTTGCTGAAGTCGATGTCTATGGACAACATCCATTGCCCTGCTTTCATCTATCGCCTTAGTTACTTCTTCACATCATCTCCCATGCACAATACCATGCTGACTGTTCCTGATCATGCTTTAACTATCCAAGTGGCAATAGATCTTGTCCCTCAAAATTCCCTTAGTAACTTCCCTACAATTCCATAGGTACAATAGGTACGTTTAATGTCAGAGAAATGTATACAATATACGTACTGAAATTCTTTTTCTTTGCAAGCATCTACAAAAACAGAGGAATTCCCCAATGAATGACAGTTAAATGTTGAACCCCAAAGCCCCTCCCAGCTCACTCTCCCATGCACAAGCAGCAGCAAGGCCATGCCTCCCACCCCCAGCAAAATAGCATTAGCACCTTCCACTGAACACTCAAAGCACGCATCAAAGCATCATTAAAAACACAGGCTTGCGGTACCCCCGAAGATGCTCATTCACCCGATAATCTGATATACCACAGACTCTCTCTATCCCTAATAAAGGAAAAAGAGGTGTCCCCATTTCACAGTGAGAGGGGAGACATAACAAACAACTCACTGATTAATGATGTTATAAGTCTTTTATGTTACTTTTTCCAAGCCCTGCACCCAGAGAGTCGGCCCCAGGGTTCAGCTCTCTGGACACAGCCCACGGCAGCTAGCCTGTCATTCTCTCACAAAGCCTCAGTCAGGAGCACCGGCCTTGAATCGGCCTGTCTCTAGGGCCATGAAAATCTGGCACCCTGAAGGCGCGCTTGTCTTCCAGGCTGTGTCCTTGAGATATCAGAAAGCAGCCGGTTGGGAGGTCCTGTGAGCAGGTCCCATTCCGAAGTCAGCATGTAACTCAGAGTCAGATACTTCAAAAGAACCTTGAAAAGGGGGAAAAAAAGAGATATCAAAAATAGAAATAAAGCTGTTTCTGAAGATGCTAGCAAAGGAGTCGCTGCTTAACACCATCTTGACTTTCCTCTGCCTCTGAGTCAAGCTCACTGGTCTGAAGTTCCCTGGCCTGTCCTTGCTACCTTTCTTGAACAATGGAACAATATTAGCCACCATCCAGTCTTCTGGAACTTCTCCAGTGGCTAATGAAGCAAATATCTTCACAACAGTCTCCATAGTTTCTTCTCTTGCCTCCTATAAGGTCGGGCTGTGATCAGGACCTGGGGATTTGCACACGTAATGTACAGTGGTGCTAGAAAGTTTGTGAACCTTGTAGAATTTTGTCTATTTCAGCATAAATATGTCCTAAAATGTGATCAGATCTTCACTTACGTCCTAAAACCAGATAAAGAGAACTCAGTTAAATTAGTAACACAGAAAACATTACATTTGTTCATTTATTTATTGAGAAAAATGATCCAATATTACATGTATTTGTTGGGAAAAGTTTGTGAATCTCTGGGGTAATGCCTTCTACAAAAGCTATTTGGAGTCAGGTGTTCCAATCAATGAGATGAGATTGGAGGTGTGTGTAGTAGAGGTGCCCTGTCCTATTAATACGCACAGAGTCAGGTTACTAACAGAGGCTACTGTTCCCAAGAAGAATCTGTTTATGTGCACCATGCCTCGATCAAAACAACTTTCAGAGGGTCTTAGAAGATTGTAGAGATGCAAGAAGCTGGAAAAGGCTACAAAAGCATTTCTAAAGATCTGAGTGTTCATCAGTCCACAGTCTACAAATGGAGAAAATTCAGTACTGTTGCTACTCTCCCTAGGAGTGGGCATCTTGCAAAAATCACACTAAGAGCACAGCATGCAAAGCTGAAGGAGGTGAAAAAGAACTCGAGGGTAACAGCAAAAGGCCTGCAGAAATCTCTAGAACTTGCTAAAGTGTCTCTGCTCATGTGTCATAAGAAAAACACTGAGTGAAAATGATGTTCATGATAGGCCACCATGGTGAAAAGCACTGCTCTTCCAAAAAAAAAGCTAGTGCGTATCTCAAGTTTGCAAAAGACCACCTGGATGTTCTATAACACTTCTGGGACAATGTTCTGTGGACAGTTGAGACAAAAGTTGAAGTATTTGGCAGAAATGCACATTGCTGTGTTTGGAGGGTAAAGGGTGCTGCACACCAACACCAAAACCTCATCCCAACTGTGAAGTATGGTGGGAGGAGCATCATAGTTTGGGCAGCTTTGCTGCCTCGGGGCCTGGACAGCTTGCAATTGTTGTTGGGGGAACAATGAATTAAAAATTATATTAAGACATTTTACAGGAGAATGTCAGGGTAGCAATCTGTCACCTGAAGCTTAGTAGAAGTTGGATAATGCAACAAGACAATAATCTTAAAGGCAAGAGTAAATCAACAATAGAATGGTTTAAATAGAGGAAAATTTGTGTTTTGGAATGGCCGAGTCAAAGTCCTGACCTTAATCCTATAGAAATGTTATGGAAGGACCTGAAGCAAGCAGTTCATGCAAGGAAGTCCACCAACATCCCAGAGTTGAAGCACTTTTGTAAGGAGGAATGGCCTAAAATTCCTCCAAGCTGATGTGCAGGACTGATCAACAGTTATTGGAAACATTTGGTTGAAGTTAATGCTGTACAAGGGGCTACACCAGTTACTGAAAGCAAAGGTTCACATACTTTTTCCAACAAATACATGTAATATTGGATCATTTTTCTCCATAAATGAATGTTTGTTTGTGTTATTTATTTCATTGGGTTCTTTTAATCCAGTTTTAGGACTTTCGTGAAGATCTGATCACATTTTAGGTCATATTTATGCAGAAATGGAGAAAATTCTACAAGGATCATAAGCTTTCTAGCACCATTATACTTCAAGTTGCAAATACTTGAAGGTTACGAATATATATATATATATATATATATATATATATATATATATATATTCATTCCAAAACCTTGCTACTTATTGCTGCCTTTGGTATCCGTGATATTTTCTTTTGTAAATACAAATGAAAAATATTTCTGTTATCTCCTGTGGCTCCACACATAGGTGCCCCTGATGTTCTTAAGTGGAGCAGACTCGATTGGCCAAATGGCCTAATTCTGCTTCAATATCTTATGGTCTAATGGACCTAGTCACTCCCTGGTCATCCCTTTTAATATGCCTGAAGAATTTGACAATTAAAAAGCACTTTTGTGAGTAATAAATCGATATTTGTTTTAAAGTAACAAATATTGCAAGACGTCTGGCAACATCCTTGCAGAGAAGAAGACAGCTAACCTTTCAGGTCCAGTATCTGTCAATACTTCTATTGTTGAATTAGATTCTAATGGAGCACCTAGAATCTCAAAATAAAATTATTTTTGAACTATTTGATTTAGCACTTAATTTACTCAGAATATTACAAAATTTTATTTCCCCATGTTATTTATTAACCTTTTGGATGTTCTTATGTTGATTTCTGAAAATTCTCACCTTTGAAAAGCCAAGTCTTTAACTTTGTTAATCAATTGTATGCATGCAGGGAGAATTTTGGAGAGGGCTCTGTCAGCAGTTAGCTTAACATGTGGTACTGTATTTTTATAACTTGTATGTAGCTATTTTCAAAATTATTTTAAAAGTTGGAAAACTAATTTTGAAAATAGCCTGAAACAGTATCATTTTCAAGGTGATGGTGACAACTACAGCCCTGTGAGATCACACCTGAAATACAGTGACAGGGATACATCTCTACCAAAGGAGATGTAAGGCGCTCTTTCTCTCCATTGACCTGCAGGTCACCCTTGGGCAAGGTGTAGCACTTGCTTATCCTCCGATCAGGGTCACATGAAGCCATGGGAGCAGGGTAGATGTTTGTATGAGCAGCTGGTGCACATCATGTTATGCGAAAACTGATGCCAGGCAGACAATCTCAGAAGAATATTGATAATGGCTGGGGTCACCTGGTTTGTAAAGACACTGCCCAGAAGAAGACATTGGTAAATCATTTCTGTAGAAAATTTTCCCAAGAACAATCATGGTTATAGACCATGATCACGCACATCATTTGACACGGCACTTGACGATATATAAAGAAGGATACAGTATTGAAGATAGTCCAAAGAAGATTCAACAAGATTATGCATTGGCTCTGAGGATTGTCCTTCCTAAAGAAGTTAAACAGTTTGTCTCTGAATTCTTTGGAGCTTAGAAGAACAAAGGGTGACCTTACTGAAGCTCATAAAGGTGTTGAGGTTTGACAGGGTTAGATTTTGAAATATTTTCAGGAGTAAGTGAGTTTCAAGCAAGGGGGCATGATAATAAGATAAGGGACCAGTCATTTAAAATTGAGTGTGCAAAACATTTTTTTTCAGGGGATGGAGAAGCTCCAGAAATTCTTTACCCCCAGAGACTAGATCATTAGAAGTGTCTGAGATGGTGATAGATAATTCTCCAATCTTTCAAAAATTTGAAGGCTGTAGAGTACTGACACAGAAGAGAGGTTGAGGCCAACATAGACCAGCCATCATCATATCAAATGATGGATCAGGTTTGAGATATAAGATGGTCTATTCTAGTGAGTTTATGTATGTGTGCCTAATTTGTACATTTTTTATTTACAAAATGTACTCTGCTGAATAAAATGAAATGTTTCTTTAACTATATTTGGATTTTTATAAATAAATAGAGTTAAAACCAGATAACAAATTACAATAAGTTTTCAACTTTAGATAATTCTCTTCTTTCTTTTACTTCAGACAGTGAATCAAGCTGAGAGAGAGAACCACAGAGACAAGCTATCTTCATATTTACTCTTTGGAAGTAGTCATTTGTTTTCATAAAAGTTTCCAGTTACAGTGGGTGAGTGAAACAATGATTACTTGAAGACCTAAGTGCTTTAGATCAGTTGTTTTTGTTTCATGATCTGATATTGATCTGTGGGATATGTTTAAAAAAAATAGAATGCTGACAAGCAACAGTGAACTTTCTCAGCTTTTAATTTGTGTATGTATTTGTAATGTTTGTTACTGCTGTCAATTTGTCATGATGCAATTACACTATATCTCCTTAACAAAAAAAGGTGCTGATGTACCATATCAATAATAGATAATAATTACAGGTTGACAGATTTATATTTGAGACTTCCATTATAGGTGTTGACAGAGCAGTTTAGGATGGAAATATAAAGAACATAAGGTTTTAAAATTAGATGATTATTATGTTCCAATTATATATATGATGCTTGATGCTGAATCTCTATATACAATGTATATTATTGGGTTATCAGAATTTTATGTGAAGAAAACACTTCCATATTGTTTGATGGGGATGGAGTCAGCCATAGTTAATACTGGCTTACTCTACACCACTTCTCAAGCAATCAAAGCAGCCAAGTGTCCTTTTATTGTTGGGAAGCAAAGCCATAGACTGCCTGTATTTATTTATGCAGCAATGATCTTAGCTTATTGAAGGAAAAACAGCATTTATTTATTGTTGAGAAAGCAGTTGCAAGATGCATAAATAAGTATTGCAGCTACTTGGAAGCATCTCAACCTTCTGGCCTTCACAGCCACTTGTTCTGCTAAACCTATTCTCTCCTACGTTCTGCTTTATGGCAAACATCAAGAGAACCAATACAAATGAAGTCCATTACCACATTGTTCTTTCTTCACTATATTTTTAAATCACTATTATCTCTGTCCTACTCCTTATAGATACTGTCCGACAAAGCAGAAAGGAGTTGCAGTTTTTAAACTTACCAATCATAATTTTAGAAGAATTTTACTTTACTCCACATATTAATCTTGCCATTATCCAATATTGAATAGATGGAGAAAATAATATGAAATTGGGTAGCTGCTAAAAGAAAAAAGACAGAATGTGAGCCTCTGATGAGAACAGAGTAGATGAAGATATAAAAATTGTCCATGATAAAAGTCTGTGTCGGGGATCTGTTAATATTCATTCCTTACCTTGGCACCTAGGAAACAGCACCACAAACTGATGTCTTTTAACGGTCACCCCTCAAAATAATCGGTGCTCTCACACCACCACCTGCTTCCATCCTCATACCCGGGTGTTATCCATGCTTCTGCAATTCTTTATTTCCTTTCTAAAGTCATTTGTTTTGCCTATGTCACAGGGTATCCAACTTCTATCAGAGCCCATTATTCCCCTGTCCCTTGTATGTGACCATTCAGTTTCCTTTTTCTGTTTGATTGTCCTCTCTTACTACAGGGTGACCATCTCTTTATTTCAATGTGGGTTTTTTTCTGGAATTAGTCTTCCTCTCTGCTTTAGCTTTGTTTTATTTATTATTTTGCATCCTCAGCATTCCCAGCACTTATTGCCAATTCTAATTGTCCCTGTAAAATCTGATGAACATACTTCCACAGTGAAACTGTCTGGATTTCTAGAATTTAGACTCAGCAACAACCAAGGACTGCTTTATTTCCACATCAGGATGGTCAGAGTGTTCCAATGTGCCTGCTGCTCTTATCCTGCTTGGTGATAGAGGTTGTGAGTTTAGATGGTGCTTTTGGAGTAGCTTACGTGAGCAACTGCAGTGCATTTTGCAGGTGGCACACAGTGCTGAGTAGTAAATGTTTAGGTGGTTAATGGGGTTTCTTTCAAAAAAGCTGCTTTGTTTTGGGTGGTGTTGAGTTTTTTGAGAGTAATTGGTGTTGCACCAATCTAAGCATATGGAGGATATTCACTATTCTCGTCACTTGTACCTTGTAGGAAGAGGAAAGAGTTTGGGATGTGGAGAGGTGAGACTTTCACTGCAGGATGCCCAGCGTCTAATTTGCTCTTACACCACCATTACTATTACTGCAGAACTCCTCGTGTTTATGAGACTGTTTCAGTTGTGCTTCAGGTCATTGGTCACACCCAGGATGTTAATGGGGTGGGTGGAGAATCTCTGTGATGGGTGTGCCTTTAAGTATAACGAGAATGAGAAAGTAGTTGAACCAATTTTCACAAGCGAAAGTCGTTGTGCTGGACTTTTGTAGAATGAATGTTAATTGGTGATGGTGGTATTCTTTCCTGTGTCCCAAACACAGGGACTTGGAGCTCAATATGTCTCCGGTTCACATCTGTGATGTTTATGGACTTGAGAACTGAAAATTCCCATATCTTGCATTTTCTGCTGACTTGTACAAGCTGCCCATTAGGCCCCTTGAATCTGTGTTCCACAGAGTGAAATAATGTCTGATTTGAATCTTACCATGTTTCCATATTCAATGATGATCCTTATCTGTCAAAAATCTTACTAATTTAATTTTGAAATTTTCAACTGACCTCTAGTTTCTACAGCTTTTAGGGGAAGAAGTTCGAGACTTCTGCCTCCTTTCGTTTGAAGAATTGAGTGAAATTATACATAATGTGCAATTCAGTGACTCCAGCACTACCATACTGAGTGAAAGTCCATTAATTATAAATATTATGAAATCTGTAAAAGTACATATTTATTTATGTATGTGATTTTAAGTTGGCCTGTTTATTAAGAATTTTTTTAGATTCACAATTCAGAATTAGCAGAATAATTAATTCAGAAATTAATTATTTCAACCCATAACTTTTAGAAAATGCCTGATGGGAGACAAGAATTTTGCTGTGATTGAAACTTGCATCATTGTGAGGCAGAATACGAATGGCCCAGGGAAGCCAACAAATTGATGTTCAGGTTCTGCATGACCTGCGGCAAAAGTTCCCTGAAGTACCTGAATTTGTTGTCTCCCACTGTATGCTGCAGGTAGGTTCAGTAACATTGGAAGAAATTGATTCCACTGTCCTTGATTTTGACTATTGACGACTATTGACTATTGTGGAAACTGGTCCATTGATCTATTTGGAAATCTAAAACTCCCTTGTTCATCTTGGCTGTTTTCCCCCCCAAAAATCTTGAAAGTTATTCATGGTCTTTATTTCAAACTGTTTGTACTTTACATCATTTCTGTCCTTTGCTGATTCTCCACGGAGGTAACAGAAAAATTTTGAAGTTAAAGAACTGTTGCATGTTGATCTATGGTTTGATAGTCCAAATGCACCTTATGTAGCTTGTTACACTGAGGCATTTCCTGGCCTCCAAGCTAACCAATGCAACCACTATCTTCCATTTTTTTTCTTTCTCCACTTCCTTTGTTTCTTTCATCTTTACCTTTTCTTAATAAGATATTACTGTTTAACCCTGCTAACATTTTTCTAAATAGTAACATTTGAGGGATTAAATTTTTAGCATTTTGGGTGATTAGATCTGTATTTTTTTGTGATTTTTAAACAGAAATTCACCATCAGTGATGGAATATTAAAGTGAGTCAAAAACAAAATACAACAGATGTAGAAAAACAATATAAAATTGATCAATGCCAAAACACTCAATTAGTCAGGCAGCATCTGAGGAAAGATTATTGGTTTAAGTTTCAGGTCTGAAGTCACTGATTTGAAATGTTATCTCTTCTCTCTACAGACACTACCTGTGCTACTAAGTGTTTCCAGACATTTCTGGTTTGACTGTAGTATCAATGTGAGGTATATTCATTTTGTTTTCTAACTTACTGTTTTTTTTCCCTTAGAACGGTAACAATTTGGATGCTTGCTGTAAGTTTTTGTCTCAAGAGAGCACCAAATACCTTTACGGAGAAGGAGATCTGAACTTTTTGGATGAACCTAACATTTCTGGACTTCACAATCGCATGTCTGAACTCAATTTGGATGTCCAGTCTCAGAATGTCTATCAGCGCTGGAAAGAAGGAAGTCAATTAAATGGAAACAAAACTCTAACTCATAGCATTAATGACGGAGCACTCCAGACTGCTGTAACTAGCTATGAACCCACAGGAGAGGCACAAGTAACACCAGCTCAATTGGCCGGAGGCTTCAATATGTTTGGAACAATGGATATAAGTAACAGCTCTTCTTCACCCCAGCAACTTGGACTTCTTCAGCCTTTGTCCTCCAAGGGAATATCAGGCACAGCCCAACAAATACCCAGGTTCAACCCTATTACTGTCACTCTGGCACCTAACATTCAGACTGGCCATAATGTTCCTAAATCCCTGCACATACGTGGTGTCCCCCCACCTGTACTTAATAGCCCTCAAGGTAATTCTATCTACATTAGACCATACGTGACAGCACAAAGCAGTACAAGCCGTCAGATGTCACAGCAGCCTGGTTGGATGTCTGGGCAACATACAGGCGCTTCACAATTCGGCCACAGTCAACAGCAGCCAACCTTCCAGAGTCCACAGCACTCGCATCAGCATTCGGAGCAAGTGCCAGGCTTCTGCAGCCCAATTACTTCACAGTGTGGTTCATCATATACCTCATCTCAGCAGTCTGCTTATCCAGGCCAGCAAAGCCATCAGACGTCTCATATGTATATGCCTATCAGTTCCCCTACAAATTCTCAAGTGCCTCCATATCAATCATCTAACAACGTACAACCTTCAATTTACAGTCAGTACAACATTCAGAATATCTCAACGGGGCCACGGAAAAACCAAATTGAAATCAAACTTGAATCACCACAGAGAAACAACTCAACAATGCGTTCCTCCAGCTCTCGCACAGCACCTTTACCTTCCATCAGCACCCACCCTGTAGGCAGGGGTCAGCCCAAAGTCTACATTTCTGCCAGTCCTCCTTCCTGCGAGGAAATGGTCGGGCGCAACCAGCCGAAGCTCTATATTTCGGCAAATTCAGCTGCTGATGAAACAGGCCTGCGAAATCCGCCTACTGTGTACATATCGGCAAATCCAGGGTCGTCATCCTCCTCCCGAAGTGGTGCAGGACAAGTCAGTGTGGGCTCACAGCAGGCCTCTTTCATTCAGCCTGCCTACATCCGCCATCATCCACCCAAAAGTCGGAGTGCGGGCAATTGCAATGCTGCCACTTCTCCTCGAGTTGTGGTCACCCAACCCAATACCAAGTACACTTTTAAGATCACGGTTTCTCCTAACAAGCCTCCTGCTATTTCCCCTGGGGTTGCATCCCCAACATTTGAACCTTCCAACCTCTTAAGCCTCCCTGATCATCAGCCTGAACCTGTCCAGCATTTGCAGCTAGGAGCTGATCCTACTTCAACTCTCGATGATCGGATTAACGAAGCACGGAGAATGAGTGCGGGATCTGATGATGCTGCCTATACAGAAGGTACATAACATTCTGAACATCTATTTACCTCAGGATTTAAAGCTTTTATCTCTTTTAGACAACATGCTTCTCAAACAGGGTTGTTTATAATTTTAAACGATAGATTGAATAATGACATGATTACAAATACTAACAGTGGATTATTAAAAAATACTCAAATGGGCCGAAGATTGTTTTGTTCCTATATTGTTGATTAAAATATTCGCTTAAAAAGAGGAGTATGTGGCACTCACTTTGGCTGAAGTTAATTGAATTTTATTCTCCACCCCCACACCCCCCCCCCCCCCCAGCTTAAAGTGAAGTTTATGCAGTGGACCTCTGAGGAACGTCACTAACTGCTGAGCAGGGCACTGACTCCTCATTGAATCTAGAATAACACTGGTTACATGTGAATGATGTCACTAAGAATTATTTGAGCTTGATCTAGAAACTGTTCATGCAGTATTATATTCCCATGCAATATTGCAACATGCCCACTGTAAACTTGCCTGTGCCTTGATTGCAGGATAACTGAATTGTGGTATGTGTTTGTATTGCAGTATTACTGTTGTCCTTCCTGCTAATGAGGCAGTATGTCTTCTAGTTGTTGGCTGGTCTTTCTTACTGTTAATATCTCCGTAACAGGGCCTTGCCTGCTGCTTTTGTAGTATCATCACCAATCCCTGCACTCTCAGTCTCGTCATTACTATTGCTGTTTATTAAAGGTTTATAATTATATTTTGTGTTTGGGCAGAGTTGTATGCCATACATTTTTATAACGTTACACCTTTAATACTTACTACCCATTTCATGCAGTATTACATTACTACTTCGCTGATGTGCGCAACTGGTGTTTTTTTTCCCCGTTGAGGATATTTTAATTCGTATGAAATCTTTCACATGAGGAAAGCATCACAAGATGCTTCACCATCTGCATGAAATGGCATGTTCCAAAGAAGGAAGTATTAAGGGTGACCAAAAGTTTGATATATGGGGTGAGCTTAAAAGGGGATAGATAAGGGTGTCGGAGGAAATTCCAGGAATGTGGGATAGAAATAGTTAAACTGAGTTGATAACATTTGAGGCCAAAGCCAGAGGAGTGAAGAGGCCATTTAATGTAGTAGTAAAAAAAGTTTCATTTTAGTCCTATAACTTAAGTCTAGCAATTAAAGTGTTGATGGAATTGTACTCCTTTTCCTTATAATATTTCAGTATTTTTGAAAACAAGGGAACACCACACAATTTATTGAAACATTCTTTCTGTACCTCATTTTTCTACAACACTATCACTGCTGTACATTCTGATTTCTATCAGTATTTCGACAGTGGTATGCTGTTTCTTCACTCTCATGTTGTACTGTAGCTCTGTAATTTTATCTCCAGCTCCCATTTCATCTTGTAGCAATACTGCTTTTTACTCACTGCTCTCAAATGATACTCAGTGGGGGAGAATTTGAACTAATATGGCACAGAAATGAGTAGCAGTAAGGTTAGAGTCTAGAGAGAAAGAGCAATATCAACAAATCAGTTGGATTAGAAGCAGTAAGCATGGCTAATGTAAACAGTGGGAAGAAAGCAGCTTCAGAATGTTGAGCTGTATTAGAAAAACAGTCGGAGAATGGGAAAGTACTATAGGAATAATTTTAAATGAGAAAATCAGAAAAAAATAGTCCACATCCCAGCTAGAATTAAGAATGAGTGGTATGCATGCGAGGATTGAAATCAGAGTTGGAAATTCAGCAGCATTACCGTCTGAAGGATGCAACACAATTGCTATAACAGAGTCATGGCTTGAAATTGGGTCACAAAATAAGATTTTAATGTCAGCAATTTAAAAACAAGGCAAAAGATATCGAGACCTCCTTTTGAATTGTTTCATTGTTCAGTAGCACCAATGATTTAGTGCTATTGTAAACACTTAACTGACATGCAAAACATTTCAACATAAATTATTCCCTGCTCTTTCTATAACTGCTTTTATACATGCATTATTTTCAAATTGGCAAATTGTCAAATATACAATCAAGTAAGCCTCTAATAGCCAAGTAGTTAAAAGATGTGTCCAAGTCTAAAGGAGATTTTTTTTTGTAAGTTCAGTGCTCAATCATTATGACACGGGTCATTGCTTTGTGTAAACTGGCTTCTAAGTGAACTGGCCTCATTTGTTGATGTGCTTTCCAGCTTTATTAGTGCATCAGAAGGCCAGAATGGATCGATTGCATCGAGAACTTGAGCTGGAGAAGAAAAAGTTGGACAAACTGAAAAGTGAAGTTAATGAGATGGAAAGTGACCTTACTCAACGGCGGATGAAAAGATCAAATTCAGCTTCCCAGATCCCATCGGTATGATTCACTATTCAACATTGTTTAGTTGATTTTATTTTTATGACACTTCTGACTCAATAGGTCTCACTCAAAAAAAAATCTTGAGCACAAAAATGTACTGATAATCTCAATGTACCACTAAGTATGTGCCACACTGCTTAAGATATTAAATTCCAAATGCTTTCACAGATATGAATAAAAATTCTCATGGTATTATTTCAAAGAATAATAGGGAGGTAATTTGAATTTCAAATCAATGCAAAAATGTTGGAATTACTGAACAGGTCACAAAGCATCTGTGAAAAAGAGAATAGATTTAATATTTTAGGTTGATTTATACTTTACTGTCTGGACAGCAAAGATGCATACATCCGGATGCCCTTGATCGGTTACAGATCAGCATTTTAACACCATCGTCCCCTCAAAACTAATCTGTAAATGCCAAGACCTGGGCCTCAGTACCCTCTTGTGCAGTGGGATCCTAGACTTCCTCACTTGCAAACCCCAGTCAGTTCAGATTGGCAAACACATCTCCTCCACAGTCTCCATCAGCACAGGTGCACCACAGGGTTATGTGCTTGGCCCCTTGCTCTACTTGTTTTACACCTATGACTGCGTGGCTAAGTGCAGTCCAACAACATATACAAGTTTGCTGCTGACACCACAGTTTTGGGCCATATCAAAGGTAGTGATGAATCAACATATAGGAGAGAGATTGAAAATTTGGCTGAGTGGTGTCATAACAACCACCTCTCAAAGTTAGCAAGACCAAGGAGCTAATTGTAGACTTAGCTACAATTAGTAGCTAATTAGGAGCTCTGGATTAAAGGGAATCCAGAGCTTCATGAGGTTGAAAGCGTCAGTAACTTTAAATTATTGAGAAGCACATTATAACTAGTCAGTAAAGGCTTAGGTAGATTATACACAAACTTCAGTGAACAGCAATGTGAGAATAGCATGATATCAGAGTGTCACTATCTCAGAAGGCCTGTTCTGGACCGATCATATAAATATAGTTGCAAAGAAAGCATGAGAACGCCTCTACTTCCTTAAAAGGCTGCGCAGATTTAGCAAGACATCAAAAGATTGGCAAACTTCTATTGATATATCGTGAAAGGTGCATTGACTGGCTTCACTATGGCCTGGTATGGGAATACCAATGCCTTTGAATGGAAATTCAAACAAAAGTTAGTGGATTTGGCCCAGTACATAGCAGGTAAAGCCCTCCCACCAGTCGATCACATCTATATGAATTGTTGTCATAGGGAAGCAGCATCCATCATCAAAGATCCTCACCACCATGCTGGTTTCTTGCTGCTACCATCAGGCAGAAGATATAAGTGCCTCCGGACTCAGACCACCAGGTTCAAGAACAGTTACTACTCCTCAACCATCAGGCTCTTGAACGAAAGAGGATAATTGCGCTCATCCATTGAGATGTTTCCACAACCAATGATCTCAGTTTAAGGCCGCTTTATCTCATTATTTCATTTTCTCATTATTTATTGCTATTTATAGTTGCATTTCAACAGTTGTCTTCTATGCTTTTGCTCTTTCATCAATCCTGTTTACAATTAGATTTGATGAGTATACCCACAGGAAAAAGAACCTCAGGGTTGGTGACATGTATGTACTCAAATAATGAAGTTTACTTTGAACTTTGAATAGGAAGGTATTCCTAATGGTCTTGTTGAATATTTGCAATTCATCACAAAATGGATTTTCATGTTATTCCCACGTTGCTATTCAGTGGAGTTTGTGTACAATCTGTCTAAGCCTTTACTGACTACAGTTATAATGTATTACTCAGTGATGAGAGGCTTTTGAAGGATTTTGTGTTAAGAATTTCTTTAATGTGAATATCTACGATATGTTTAGTCTATGAAGGAACAACCACTAATTCAATCTAAGCGTTCAGTGCTGAAAATACATTATTGTTCTGTAAAGAGCATTGTCATTAGTGTTGAGTCAGAAATGTTAATGTTTGTTAAGAACCTTCAATCTTATGTAAATGTGAACACTCAAAGAAGTCAACTAATAATAATTCAAAGTTGTTTTCAAGTAGATAAAACTGGAAGCATCCTTGGAGTGAAAGAGGCTTGGGTGGCCTTACAAAGGTTTATAAAATCACAAAGGGCACAGATAAAAATAGATTGTCACAGCTTTTTCCCCCCAAAGTAAGGTAGTCTAAAACTAAAGGGCTAAGGTTTACGATTAGAAAGGGAAGATTTAAAGTGGAGCTGAGGGGAAACTTTTTCCACACACAGGATGGTGAGTATGTGGAATGAGCTGTCAGGGGAAGTGGTAGTGGTGGGTATGGTTAAAAGACTTGGACAAGTGCATAGGTAGGAAACATTTGGAGGGATGTGGGCCAAATTGCAGGTAAATGGGGCAAGTTCAGGAAGATTGCTCAGTTGACAGACAAATTAGGTGGATAGGCCTATTTCCACACTACATAACTCTATGACTGACTCATTCAATATCTTGAATTAAATTTGATTGTGCTGTTTCTTTGAAATTGCTACAAGTGACAGCAATATATATTTTGGTGTTTCAGTTAGAGGAAATGCAGCAGTTGCGTAGCAGCAACCGGCAGCTACAGATTGATATAGACTGCATAACCAAAGAGATTGACCTATTTCAAGCTAAAGGTATGATATTACCAATTTATTAGAAATCAAACAATGTGTTACACTAATAGTGCTTCTATAATCTGTTTTGTAGTGTCTTGACAGTTTTCTGACTTAAATAAATTGCAATGGATTTATGTTAAAGTAGTGAGTTTAGAAACGTAATTAGTTCACCATTGTAAAAGGATCGTCATCAGTGACTTAAAAGTACTTGTCACCTTGTGTGTAATTAGTAACTGAGAACAAATGCAATAGTGATCCTGCAGGAATAGGCCAGTCAGAACTTTAAATCTGTTTTGTCATTCAGTAAAATCCAATCTTGGCCTCCATCCAGCTATCCAACTTTGTAAGTACTTTTGATGAAAGAGTCATACAGCAGCACATGGCAGAAGTGAGCAATGCTGTGAGAAACCTTTGTAAAGAAAATATTAAATAGGAATCTTGGGATAAAGTCAAGTGGAATGTTGTTTTGAAAATGGGCAAGTTTCAGCCCAAGGCAACGGTTGCATTCAGATGTGGAATCATGGATTGGTGTGTGATTGAAACTACTCTTTTCTCTCCTGGTCTTTAGCAAAAGGCCATTGCGGTTTCTTCAAGACTAACAATCAGTCTGACAGCACGGAGGCAATGAAGTTGTTTAGATTGGTGGCACTGCATATCGTGAGTGGAGCTTCACCCCAGCTGTGCAGATTATTTTCTTTTAGGACAGATGGTAATTAACTGGAAGCTCAAAGTCCTTGAGAGGTTACAAGTATAGCAGTGTTAAAAGGGACATATCTGAGTTGTCCTGGCTATGATTGGTTAAGTGGCAAGAGTACCAAAAAAAGGCATCCTATTGATTGGGCTATGTTGTGAAAACCCTGTTGAAAGCTGCAGAGGAAAGTCACGTTGAAGAGCAATTTTTGTCTTTGATTAGCAATTATTTTTCACCGTTGGAAGAGCAGAAACTTGATAGAAAGATTCAGAAAATGAGTGTGAACAAGGAATGAGATGTTTGTTTGCAGGATGGAGATTTGGAGCTGTTGTGGTTAGGATAATGGTGATGTTTTCAATATAGGGACATTTTAAATTACTGGCTCAGCTTAGTATCAGGAATGGACATTTTGTGAGCAGGGAAGATAGTGTGCTGATTTACCGCTTTCAATTGTTAACTCTCCATCCTTCATAGTCTACACTACCTTCAATGTCGTATACTGCAAAGAAATATAAAGCACGTTCATATATTTTAGTCATTGAATGTTTTAATGGAAAATGACTTGTCCAATAAATGTTGCATTTCATTTTAAATCTATAAATTCTCTTTCTAGGACCACACTTTAACCCCAGTGCTATCCACAATTTTTATGACAATATGGGATTTCGAGGTCCTGTGCCACCAAAACCAAAAGGTAAGGTACAGATTTTGTATCACAATTGCGTGATGTTTGTGTAAGGACTAAATTCAATCAGCTGTAGTAATTTAGCTGTGATATATTTTACATATATGAATGTTAAATTCCTTAAGCCGATGATCATCCACTGTATTCAAAATGATGTGTATCATCAAAAATATTTAGTAAGAGTTGATTAGTTATTTAGTGAGAAAATCAGTTAAGGTGGTGCAACTGTTTCTTCATGGCCAAACGCCATCACTTAACTATCGGATCCCCAACAAACATCCTTTGCAATTCTGACTAGCAATACATAAATAATGTCATTCCACGGAAATTGACCATTTGAGGTTACTGTGTCATCCCCATAACAATTTCCTTTGCAACTTGTGTAAGGTTACTAAGGTTTCAAAGATATACTTAACATCAGAGAAATGTATACAATATGCATCCTGATATGCTTTTTCTTCACAACCATCCACGAAAACAGAGGAGTGCCCCAAAGAATGAACGACAGTTAAATGTTAGAACCCCAAATTCCACCCCCACCCCCACCCCCCCGGGCAAAAAAAAAGTATCGGCACCACCACCGAGCACTCAAGCGTGAGCAAAAGAAACAGTAAACGCACAGGCTTGCATTACTGCAAAGACCACATTCGACATACCGCAGGCGCTCTCTCTCTCTCCCTAAAGGGAGAAAGAGATGTCTCTGTTTCACAGTGAGAAGGGAGATATAACAAACAACTCGCTGGTTTACAATGTTAAAAGTCTGTTGCGTCGCTTTTCTTGAGCTTTGTGCCCAAAGAATTCAGGTCTCTGGGCACACAGCCAAAGATGTTCCTGCTCCCACGACACACCCGTCTGGGACGCCGACCTTTGATCTGCCCATCCAGAGCCCCAAGATCCTAGGCCTCCAAAGGCTAGCTGAACTCTTAGGCTGAGCCCTTGGCGTGCCGAACAATGGCCAATTGTGAAACCTCGAGCAGGTCCCATTCCCACAAAGGACCATTGTCAGCATGTAACTCCAGGTCAGGGTCTTCAAAAGAACCTTGAAAGGGAAAAATAGAGATATTAAAGATGGAAATAGAGCTGTTTCTGAAGATGCAAGCAAAGGAGTCGCTGTTTAGCACCATCATCACTTCGCTGCGCCTCCAGTTACTAATGAAAGGATCATGTGAAGGTTGGATGGCCTGATGGCAGTGGTAAATTAAACTTCGAGTAATATCTTAATTTAATGCACACAAAATGTTGGAGCAACTCAGCAAGTCAGGCAGCATCTGTGGAAGAGTAAACAGCCGAAATTTCAGGCCAAAACCCTTTATCAGAGATAATGAGTCCTGATGAAGGGTTTCAGCCAAAACGTCGACTGTTTACTCTTTTCCATAGATGCTGTCTGGCCTGCTGAGTTCCTCCAGCATTTTGTGTGTATTACTTTGATTTCCAGCATCTGCAGATTTTTTCTTGTTTGAAATTTGTTTGAGAAACAGAACAATGAGTTCACAGAAATTTGCTGTGGACTGACATTCTTTGGATAGCTAAAGTACAGTTGGTGTAATGGCTCAGCGATGCAAAGTCCACCCTTTAGGTCACCTGAAACCCTTTGTACATGTTTGTTAATAACTGCACCTCTTTTCTCCAATGCCATTCTTGACTGTTTTCTTTATATACTCTGACAGGGAATCTTGCAAGAGATACAATTTCGTTGTGATAAATATTGAAAAGACATAGTTGTCATCAGTGATCTGATGTAACTTTGAGAAACAATTCCAGTCCCTGCCTAGCTTTAGTTTGTAGAACAGTTTGTAGCAGTTTGTACTGCTACTGGAACTTTGACTCATGCTTGTATTTATCTTAAGACTCAATTACTTCAGAACTCTCACGTTTGCCTCCAACTTTAACACTTATAGGCTTCCACTCATTCATAGCTCTGCTGCCCAGAGAAAGTATTTGTTCTGTTCAGCTTATGCTGATTCTCATACTTTCCTAAATTTAAAACTATTCTCCTTCTGTTGTTGTCTCTATCAGTGCAATCAGTTAACTCAAAGTTGTCCTATTACCTGTACACTCCTGCTTAAGCTCTTTCTCTTTGCTCCACCTATTCCCCTCATCTTGTCTGACAATAGGTAACTTCACAGTCAGTCACCTGTTCAGTGAAGTTAACTTGTTTCATGCAGAACTCCTTTCCTGCTTGGTCTTAAGAACCATTCTATGTGCCATCCCATTTTAATATGATAACTGAAATCTACTTTCTTGACTGGGCATTTAGAGCATTTAGAAGGATTGTGAAACTTTAAGACCAAACAGTCAAGGGAAGTGCAGAAAGATAATATTGAAAGGCCTAGGTACAGTGGACATGGAGAGGGTGCTTCCTATAATGGAGGATTCTAGGACCAGAGGGCACAGCCTCAGAATAGAAGGACATCCTTTTAGAACAGAGTTAAGGAGGAATTTCTTTAGCCAGAGGGTGGTGAATCTGTGGAGTTCATTGCTACACATGGCTGTGGAGGCCAGGTCATTGGGTATATTTAAAGTGGAGGCTTAAGTGGAGGTTCTTGATTCGTAAAGGTGTTGAAGGTTATGGGGAAAAGGCAGGAGAATGGGGTTGAGTGGGATAATAAATCAGCATGAAAGAATGGTGGAGCAAACTAGATGGGCCAGATGGTCTTATTCTGGTCCTGTGTCTTATGATCTTCAGGAAAATAGGATAACTTTCACCACTAAAATCAGTGAAGATGGAGATAAGCTTGGGCAGGAAGTGAATACGGTTAATAGGAGAGGGTGGCTAACTTAAAATGATTCAAATTCTTAACTATTTTACTTCAGTTAATTTGCAAATATATTCAACAGTGTATTTGAGAAAATTGGCAGGATACATTTTCATTCCAGTCTGATATTTTGTTTCTAACAGAGCAGAAATCTGCAGTTAAACCGTCAAAGCCAGTGCCAGATCAAGAGGAGGATGAAGGTGCTCAATGGAACTGTAGCACATGTACCTTCCTCAATCATCCGGCCCTGATTCGCTGTGAACAGTGCGAGATGCCCAAGCATTTCTGAGCCATAACGCTCCCAGTGAAAGGAGGAATGCCCCAAGAAATAAGCAAATTGTTTACAAAGACTGCAGTGACTCAGCAGATGCTATGCTGGAAAGAATTTTGATCTGGACCAGGTGGTCTCAAATGGAAGTTGTTGTTTCAGCACAGTGTTTTTTGAGATTAAACACACAAGCTTTTAGAATCTGCAGGCAAATGCTGGAGCCTGAGCTGGTGTTGGATTTGTCTGTTCCAGAAGTATTGTTACCAGCTGAGAAGGATTTCGTGAAGCCACATTTACATGAACCTCTGTGGGTCTTACTGCCTTTTGCTCTCTTTCCCTCACTTTCCATCCCAAGATACATTTTAATGAGAAGTTATGCAAGTTTTTAGAACTGCAGGTGAGAATGAGGGGGGAGGGGGAAGGGCGAAGTATGACAAAAATGAAAGGAACGAAATCTTCTGAAGGAAGGGCAGAGGGTGATTGAATGCCAGCCCTGAAGAAGTGCCTGTAGATTGGGTTGATAGAATGTGTGCATCACTAATGAACCTCACCACTCAGTTCATCTTTCTGCTCTGCAAAATTTTTTAAGATTCAGCGTTGGAATGGAAAAAAACTAAAGAACCATGTTACATATACTGAACACTTTCCTACAATGCACACAATCTACTCTTCAAGCTTCCTGTACTGAGCCCTACAAATTGAAGATTCCCTTTGACTTCTTCCTGTGTGCTCAGTTAATTTAGGTCAGCAGAAACACAATAGGTACAAGAGATGGCCAGGAAAATGTCAGCAAGAATTGCTGCTAGTTCCTTTCTGTTGACTCCCAATCTTCTCCCTTGGCCATCAACACCCACGTTCTTTCCCTTTTTGCTGAAAAGAGATTATATTTTTTCATCTGGTGAGTGCAAATTTGAATTGGGTTATAATGTTACCATAGTTCAATGGCCTTCTTGCACTCTCCATCTTAAATTCACTCGTGAAGAATGGTAATTGTATGGGTGCCATTACTTTAGTGAAAAATAAGTAAAACTTGGGAAGTGTAACGTCTTTCTTCCTCTACTCCTGAGTTTCCTGTATTACCTGTATGTATCATGCTTTAGACTTTGGTAGCTAACTTTATTGAGCGTTTTTTTAGCAAAATCTTTCTCAATTGACATGATACCTATGGGAAGTGAAGCCTTAATTTAACTTAAAGCTATGTATAAATCAGCTCTCAGTGGCCTTTCTGTACAGCATTTCTATAAATTATGCTCTTGAACAGACCTGTGAATGCAGTTCATAAGACAGTGTGACAATCGTGTGAAAATGCACAATTTATTATTTGAGACTTGATTTTATTTTTAAAATATATTTGTAGGTTTCCTGATTCTGTAATTATACAGTGCTTCATCGCACCCATTGAAATGCTGAAGATGAATTTCAAATCAACAGCTGAGGTTTTTAAATAGACCAGTTACACTCAGCTGCTGTACTATGGTTCTGTGTAGTCTGTATGTAATTTGAATTTGCAGATTCAATTCATCTTCTAATTCAATTTTTTCAAACCATCTGTTATTTATATTGCTTAAATTGACCTTGTTGGATAATTGAACATTTTCAGTGGAAAAAAAGGACTGAATTAAGAGTAGTGTGTATATAAATACAATTATATTGTTACATAGTGATTCTGAGCTTCATCTGCAGGTCTAAATAAAATTTGACTGGTTTTACGTTTTATTAATAAAACATAATGGGATATCTTAAGCGTGATGCTTTACCCTTTTAATTAGATACATTGTCTTTCTGACAAAAGCTATTTATTAAAAGTGAAATTGAACTTCATAAATCCTTTGGGTTAGTGTACAGTAAACATGAGATAGGTTCCTCATTTATGATTCTGTAGTATTTGAGTTACTATTCCATGCATTGGAATCTTAAGTAATGAATATGGCAGAGAATTCACCTATTTCTGCTCTATAGTAGAGTACTTGTCTATGTTGCTCATATGCCGGATTGATATACATAAGGTGAAGATTTTCATGTCTGATGCTTCAGTATCTGAGTGATGGATAAGATACCCTTGTTGTTTTTTTAGTATTAATTACAGTATTTGGCTGAGAGATTTCTCTGTCTCCACTCTAGTTCTTCGGACAGCATTAAAGTAGCCCCTGCCTTGCTTTGTTATCTAAGGTGTAAATATTACATGGAGATCCCAATTATTCTTTTTAGTTAGAGGAAAAGATAATATACTTAATATTCTGAGGCTATCAGAATCAGATTTATTATCACCAACATGTGACATGAAATTTGTTGTTTTGCAGCAGCAGTACAGTGCAAAAAAATTATAAATTATCTGCCAGAGTCTTTGGTGGCATACCAAATCCCATGAAACTCCTAATGAAGTATAGCTGCCGATATGCCTTCTTCATGATTGCATCAATGTGTTGGGTACTGGATAGATCCTCTGGAAGCTGCTCATCCTTTACACTGCTGACGCTTAATGAGGACTCTTATTTCCCAACTTCCCCTTCCTGAAGTCAACAGTTAGTTCCTTGGTCTTGATGATATTGAGTGTAAGATTGTTGTGACACTGCTTGTTGCCATCTGAGGTTCTACAAACAACTGCATTGGTGAATTTATAGATGGTCTTTGAGCTGCTGCACTAAGCGACACAGTCATGATGTAGAGACATTAGAGCAGTGGGCTAAACATTCAGGTGTTTTTGTGTGGGCAGGAGATGTTTTTACCAATTACACCAATAATTCAAGGATTGGAAAAATGGCACAAATGCTAACCAAAATCTAGGACCTGATGTTTTCTACCTGATCATTAAAGAAAGTACACATGGTCTAGCTATTATCTTCCATTGTGTCCACAATTTAGAAATTGTTCCTTAAAAGTGAAAAATCTGAAAAGCATCTGCAGTATTTTTGGAAAGTGAAGGTACAAAACCAGAAAATTGTACATAATAGTTTAGTATTTGCAGCGTGAACATAAAAAAATAGTAGCAGGAGTAGGCCATCCGGCTTGCTAAGCCTGTTCTGCCATTCAGTCAGATCATGACTAATTTGAATCCATAAGGGCAAAGAACACTGGACACCTGGGGAAATCTGAACACATTAAGATGTGGATTTCTAAAGAGTTACTGGCGTTCAACAAACTTAAATAAAATTTTTGAGGAACTAAATAACCAAACTAGTTGAAGAATATGTGTGGATAAATTTATAAAAACTTCCAAGGTAAGTTTAATAAAATTTTGTTTGAGATTATTATCTACATATAAATCTAATACAATTGAATGCAAAGAATTGGCCTGGGTAGGTGGTAAAATGCTGAAGTGGAAGGAACATGGGTAAGTATTTGAACTGGAGAGAACTGTAGATGGTTGTCTACAAGGAGTCAGCAACCATGAATGCTATTAACAGAAGTTGTGGCAAAGTGAGTGATGTAGACAGGAACATAGAATTACGAAGGTACACTCAGCAGGCAAACCACAGCATGATTTTCAATGCAAGTTTGTGGTCACAGATCTTATTCAAAGAAGAATAGATCTATTTAGTTTCTTTACATTATAAAAAAAAGCCGGAAACAATGAAACACTGAAGGTTTGTGTGCCTTGTTTACCCAGAAATGTTAGATTGACAGAAACAAAGTAATTGCAAAGGCTATTGCAACATCAAAGGGTGAGAATTTTAAGGCAAATTCTGATAAAGCATTACTAAACTTAGTTGAATGTCGAGACTTGTACTTACTATTGGAAGGAAGCGTGTTCAGATTTTGATGATTACAAGGATGCATTATTAAGTTTTTCTTTAAAAGGTAATTTTTATTTACTAATGCATATATTTGATCCTTAAGTTTATATTGTCACTATTTTACTTTTTAAAGAATTTGAGAAGCATAGTTTGAACAAAACTTCAATACTGGGAAAGGTTAGGGTATAGAAAAATGTAACTACAAAATATAAGTGCCAATTTAGGAGAGTCACTTTGCAAAGAGGAATGGAATTCTGATACAGTATGGAATATCAATTCACTTAAACGATACAAAGACAAAGTTTGCTAAAATACATTGTGAGTAGGTAGATAGATGAGGATTATTCTAGAATCAGCATTGAATAGTGCCATCGGGAAATTAATATTCATATACTCTTAGTTCTTAAAGAAAATTCTATGTCATTATGCTGGTTTTTAAGAAATGATGGTTTTTAGAGATAGTGTCCATGAGAAGAAAATTGCATCATCTTCCAGGTTGGATGTAGTACCTTAGTTTGAGCAGTGGAAGTCTCTCCCCATCCACAGTACCATAGATTTTAGAACACTACGTTTGTGTTTACTGCTACTAATGATTTTTGTTGTGATAAAACTCTAGAATATTGCTCCTTATGGTTCTCAGTCTGTTACTCATCTTTGAAGCAGCTGACCACAGCACCCTCCAAATGACTGTGTACTCACCTAATTCCACTCTGGTGAAGCTGGAGCCAAAAGAGTCATGTGCATTGTATTTTCCCTGCTTCTGTATTGTTGTCTGTGTATATTGCACATGGTAATGTCAACATAAACCACACTCGTGCATTCTCTTAAGCACTAACATCACCCCAAAATATCTTTATATCACCGCATTTGACCCTTGATCCTCTGTAATTTGTCAGCTTACTTAGCCAATCCAGGACTGAACAGAAATTTTCCAACTAAATATTTGGAAGGCTGACATTCTTGACTTCAACCTCTGCCGCAAGTTACCCCCGCGCTGCCCACTAAGCCTTTTCCCTGACAACTGAGGTAGACTCTCTGAGAAATCATAACTTGACCAAGTTGAGCTGCTTACCCTCATCTTTATTAACACCACCTATTACCAGTTCCATAATATGATTTAATTCTGCCTCAGCTTGTTTACTGCTGAAACCTTCATCCCCACATCATTGATAGCCAGACTACTTAAGTATCAAACTGTCACAATAATTATCATGGGTTATCAATCAGGAAAAGAAAGGTTGCTAACTGAAGATATTTCATTCAGTCCAGTCTTTTTGTTTCTTGATATGCAGAGTTTTAAACTATTTTCCTCTTTTATCTGTCTGCTTAAGTTTTCTATATTTAACAGAAGTGGAATATGCAAATATCATAAACTTTCAAATCTCACATGGGATTTTTAAGGAAACTTGTTCATTTCAGGTTAAATCAAGAAACCCCTTGAGTCTTGCTCCTAGCATAAATCAGGGAATGTTTCAGGAAACTGCAAGCAATTAACTATTTGATGCACTTATTTTTTTCAAAGAAGTCTTTAATATTATCATCCATGACTTAGTTTGCTAGCCCTTTTGTTTCTTAAGTGAAGTAGTTGGGATTGTAAGGGTTCTGGTGTCCGGCCAGTATTTATCCCATCAGAAAACACAAGAATGAACTTGAGGTTCCAATCACCTGTCACCTTAAATAACGTTTCACTCTCTATCTGGTCTCACTCTTTATCTGCACCCCTCTATCCTAAGTTTGAACTAAGCTCAAGGAGCAACTCCTCATCTTTGTAGCCTAGACTCGTCAGAGTTTAAAACTTTTGCATGTTCATCATTTCTATCACTTTTATATCTAAAAATGATTCCAAATTTCACTAAAAACATGCAACTGTACTGCAGTTACACCACCTCTGGACAGCTTGTTTTCTAAAACCTTTAATTTTTAATAAAAATGCTTACTTTATTCTTTAACTAATATCAGTTCTGATGAAAAATTATCAACCTGAAATATTAACTATTGCTCTCCCCACAAATGTTACTTGACCCTCTAAGAGTTCTGCCATTTTTTGTTTCATTTTGCGTTTGTACCAGCAGTAAGCAGTTGATCTGAACATTAACTCATTGATATCTGCGAAAGTTTGCTGTGTGATCACTACTCTACCTTACCATAGTAACCTGAGAAAAGTTTGCAGCAGCAGGCTTGAGTAAGTTGCCGTTAAGTTCAAAGCTGGAATGGCCTACCAGAGGTGCTGACTTTGTATTTCAGGTTCAGTTGGTGAATAATACATTCTGAGGCTAAACAAATCTTTGGTCGAAGATGTTTGGTTGAATAATGTTGATTTGTTTCTGTATATATTACCTCTTGCTTCCTCCAGGTGGCAGTGCATGCTTAATTTTTAGCTGCTTCCTGCCATTTTCTCTCCCTTTGGAAGTTGCAGTAAGAAATACTGTAGTTGAATCTTGTGGCTAAGGTTTTTGCTCTTGAGTTAATATAGAAAGAAAAAAAAAGTCAATTACATTTATGTATGTTGGATAGATTAAAAGTAGTGCAAAAATAATATATATTTAAAAAGTGAGGTAGTGTTCATGGGTTCAATGCCTATTCAGTAATCATATGGCAGAGGGGAAGAAGCAGTACTTGAATTGCTGAGTGTCTACCTTCAGGCTTCTACCTGACGGTAGCAATAAAAAGAGGGCATGCCCTGGATGATGGGGGTCCTTTATGATGGACACCACCTTTCTGAGACACCACTCCTTGAAGATGTCTTGGGTACTATGGAGGCTAGTACCCAAGATGAAGCTGGCTAATTTTATGACTTTCTGTAGCTTCTTTCGGTCCCCTGCACTAGCACCCATCACCCATACCAGTCAGTGATGCAGCCTTTCAAAATGCTCTCCATGGTACATGTACAGAAGTTTTCTGGGGTTTTAGGTGACAAACCAAATCTTTTCAAACTCCTAATGAAATGTAGCTGCATTGATAAGTTGGGACCAGGTTAGATCCTCAGATCTTAACACCCAGAAACATGAAATTGCTCACTCTCTCCACTTCTGATCCCGCTATGAGGATTGGTTCGTGTTCCCTCATTTTATTATTCCTGAAGTCCACAGTCAGCTCTTTCACCTTACTACACTGCAAGGTTTTTGCTGTGACACCATTCAACTAGCTGGTATATCTCATTCCTGAGGTTCTACCAACAATGGTTGTATCAACAGCAAATTTATAGATATCATTTGAGCTATACCTAACCACACAGTCTTGGGTATAGAGCAAGTAGAGCAGTGGGCTGAGCAAACACCCCTGAGGTGTGCCAGTGTTGATCATCACCGAAAAGGACATATTATCACCAATCTGGACAGACTGTGGTCTTCTGGTCATGAAGTCGAGGTTTTAATTCCAGAGGAAGACACAGAGGCACAGGTTCTGTAATTTATCGATTGGGATTATGGGAATGATGGTGTTAAATGCTGAGCTATAGTCAACGAACAGCATTCTAACAGGTGTTTGTATGGTCCAGGTGATCTAAGGGCTTGTAAAGAACCATTGAGATTGCATCTACCATAGATCTATTGTGATTGTCAAATTGCAGTGGGTCCAGGTCCTGGCTGAAGCAGGAGTTCATTCTAGTCATGACCAACCTCTCAAAGCTTTTCATCACTGCAGATATGAGTGCTACAGGGCAATAGTCATTAAGGTAGCCCACACTACTCTTCTTAGGCATTGGTATGATTATTACCTTTTTGAAGCATGTGGGAACTTCCGACTGAAGCAGTGAGAAGTTGAAAATGTCCTTGAATACTGCTGCCAGTTGGCTAGCACAATTTTTCAAAGCCTTGCCAGGTATTCCAGCAGGGCCTACTGCATTATGAGGATTCACCCTCCTGAAAGACAGCCCGACATCGGCGTCCCTGACAGATCTCAATATCACTGGGTGCAGCAGGGATCTTCATGGCTGTAGTTATGTACTCGCTTTCAAAGCGGGCATAGAGGAGTTCAACTCATCTGACAGTGAAGCATTGCTACCATTCATTCATGCTGAGGGTTTGAGTAACAGCAGCAAACCTGGCATTTGTTATACAAACCTCGGCACTCAAAATGATGTGTGTCTCCTCTGGTGCTGAGGTCCACCATCCCACATGTTCCACTGTGCAGCTTAATAAAAAGATTAGCTTTATTTGTCACGTAAATTAAAACAGCCAAACCTACAGTGAAATGTGTCCTTTACATCGAGGATGTGCTGGGGCGCCTGCAAGTTTCACTATGCTTCGGATGCTAATATAGCATGCCCACAACCTACTAACTCTAACTTGTAAAATTTTGGAATGTGAGAGAAAGCCCATGCAGTCACAGGGAAAATGTACAAACTTCTTACAGACAGTGGTGGGAATTGAAACCCAGTCTTAAAGCTGGTGCTGTAAAGTGTTATGCTACACGACAGTGCTGCTAGGCCTTGTTTGGTAACAAGGTCCAGTGGTTATGAGGCTGTGATCATTCTGGTCTGCGAAGAATAATAAAGTCATACAATACATAAATAGGCCCTTTAACCCACCAGGTTCATGCTGACCCTCTACTGTCCATCTAAACTATTGCACACGGTCTTTTGCCTCCAGTGCCATGTCAACTCAAGTTCTCATCTAGATATTTGTTAAATGTTATGAGAGTACCTTCTTCTACACACTCAAATGTGAAATTCAAACCAGTCATCTTTGTGATTGCGCAGTTCATATCGGTATCCAATTAGTCTCATCCGCTAAGTTGCCCATCCTCTGTCCCTTGTCCATTTACAACATGGAGCGCCACACTAGCATAGTGGTGAGCACATTGCTCCTATAGCTCGGGCGTAGCGGTGAATTAACATGGAGATGTGGTCAGAGTGGCCAAGATGAGGGTATGAGATGTCTTTGTAAGTACTATGCCTGTTTGTATAAACATGGTCCAGTCTGTTTGTTTCCATAGTGACCTTGGTGACACGTTGGTGGAATTTGGGTAAAATGTCCTGCAGGTTAACATTATTGAAGTCTGCGGTTATGAAGAGACCAACCAGATGCTTGTTTTGAAGAGAGCTGGTGATACTGTAAAGCCCTCCCAGTGCAACTTTAGCATATGTGCTCAGGAGATGTAGGCAACAGTGATGAACACAACAGTAAACTCCCAGAGCAGGTAATGTTGTCGGCATTAAATTGTAATGTGCCAAATTTCCCCAGAACAGTGACCGCTAACTGCAATGAATTTGTGCACCTGTCTTTGTTAATATATATACTGATTTCTCCCTCTGAGAGAAACCAGTCGAGATCTTTTTTTATCTCCTCCCAGGTTGTTGCAGTAATCTTATCCAACCATCAGCAAAGGTCCGTCTGCTTTGTGAAGGACCATGACCATTTACATTCATCAATGTATAATTGCACTTTACCCATTAGCATAGAAACAGGGCGAAATAATTCCCTAGTCAAGTTTTTTTTCAGAAACGGACTTTGGGTGAATGTAAGACACAAGACTACAGGTGTTGTAATCTGGAGCAGAAGTTAAAGTGCTGGAAGATCTCAGTGGCTCAAGTAGCATTTGTGGAGGCCAAGACCAGCTGACATTTTGGGTTGAAACCCTACATCGGGATTGAGAGATTAGAGGAAGGTAGATGTTGTAAAGATGTGAGAGGGAAGGATGAGATGGGTGGTGAGGTGGTGGGGGGGGGAATGAGTAGATGGAAACTGGTAGGAAGAGGGTAGGTGATAAGTAGAACAGATAAGGCAGGGATGATGCGCAGATGAAACTAGATAGTGGAGTTCGCAATCGCCCATTCTGGTTGCATGTCATTTCAAGTTCCCTCCTCATTCCCACACCTATCCTGTTATGTCCAAGGTTTTTGTATTGCCACAGTGGGGCCAAATATAAACTAGAAAAATGATACCTCATCCCCAGTTGGCTAGCCTGCTGCTTAAGGGTATGTACATTGAGTATGTAACTCACACTCCCTAAGTTCCTTTCCCAGTCCTACCAGCCCATTTGTGGTCTCTCTCCCTTGGTTCACCTTTTCCATTACCCCCCCCCCCCACCTTTACTTGGATTTATCACCCCTCCCCACATGGTTCCGCTGCCCGTCACCAGCACACCTATTCACCGGGTTTCTTCCTTGGCCTGCCTTTCTCATCCTCCCCTCTGTCAATTCCACCTGCTCGACTTTTTCCACCTAACATGCAGTAGCATCTGCCTCCAAACCTCCTCCTCCCCCTCTTCCCTACCTGGCGCCATCTGTCCATCGTCTCCCACCTCAATAGTTTCCACCTGTCACCAACCAGCCCCTGCCTCACTGCCTCTCACTTCTTTCACTTTTGGAAAGCCAGGAACAATTTGTTGGAGGGAATTGAAAAATAATAGCTTTTATCACTATCCATCCTCAGTCCTGATGCAGGATTTCAACCCTTTGCCACCAGAGATGCTGATTGTCCTGTTGTGTTTCTTGGGCAATCTGTTACTGAATGGATTAATCTGATGACAGTGTTAAAATAATGTGGACTCTGATCTGCAGTTTATACTTCAATCCACTTGTATTTATTTTAATGCATATGCTCCTAATGATGATTTGCTACTTGGGGGCAGAAGGCTGTGATTGAAATTCTAAAATTGTGAGTATAAAATCCAGGGTAATACTCCCTTGCTCTATTGGAGGAGTGTGAAATGTCAGAGGTGCAATATTTTGGTGGAGGTGTTAACCAAGGACCTGTCTGCTCTATGAAGAACATTGAAGTTCTCGGCTACGTTGAGCTGTCAGTCTGAAAAACAAAACCAAATTATTGATGTCACATCTCTGTTGTGACATTTCTGTGAGTAAATTGGCTGCTGCATTTCCTATGTTACCACAGTGACCACACCACAGAAAGTGCTTAGGAAACATCCTAAGGTCTTAAAAAGCTCTCCACAAATGCAAATTCTTTAATTTACACTTATTACTCACTATCTCATTGGCGTTTATGGAACCTTGGTGTACACAAATTAATTACTGTGTTTCTGACACTATGAAAGTGGTAACCTTTCAAAAATGTTGCCATTGGTTTTTAACTGTTAATGAGAAAGTCCTTGCTAGAGTTCGATTCACTCTCCCAAAGGGGTTGCTCTTTGCCTCAGAGCCTCAAGTCTACCTAGTTTTTGACTGAATCTTTCCTCGGTTTGTGAAGATTCTGCAACCATCTCACTTTCTAAAACTGGCATTAGCCATATGGAGGGGGCAAAACTGAGCAATTTGGATGTGTGTTTGCTCACATTACTGGTCCCTGGGGGAATAATTTTAGAAGACAGGCTACCCAAGTCAATCTACTTGTGATTGACTTTCAAGTGGCAGACACAGTACTGATGAAGGGTCCAATGAGGTTTGCTCTCTCAGCGGAAAATTACAGGAAAGAGCTGGACCTGGAGCAGCAGGCTGTATGATTGACTAATGTACATGGTTATGTGTGACAGGGTGCATGGGTATTATAACTTACTTGAAAAATCTCACTGCCGTTGCTCATTACAGTCACAGAGTGAAACAGACCCTTCAATCCATTGACTTGAATACCCTCCAGCCTCCGCCCCCCAACCTCAATTACTTTTTATTTTCCCTGTGTTCCTATCAACCCCTCCAAGATTCGATTTATAGTGGCTGCCAACGGGCAGTAGATGTGGGAGGAAACTCACACAGACACCACCAGAGATCAGGATTGAATCTGGGTTAATGGAACAGCTGTACCCTGCTCTGCCCCTAAGCCATCCCAAATCGTCCATTTCAATAAGTGAATACAACAGGAATGAAGTATGTTCCAATTCCCAACAACAAATTATTCATGGCTTTTCAGTTAGTTCATTAAACAGCCATGATCTGTACCAATTATAAACAAAATAAACTTTGCTTAACATAATTAATACTCAAGTTGTTCCTGTGAACGGGGTTTCATATATTGTTGATGATATGGTTGAGTGAGGGTGTATCTTGTCTGGTGATTGTGGTTTATAGTGTGAAAGTCTTCATGGGTGAATTGATGATGTGACAAAGCTAAACTTTTATCTTTAAATACGAACATTGAATCATACAGAGAAATGCGCTGTTTTCGACAACGACCAACATATTCCAAATACGTGCTGGGGGCAGCCCACAAGTGTCACATTCTTCTGACATCAACATAACGTGCATATGATTTACTAATCCTAATCTTGTATGTCTTTTGGTCTGTGGGAGGAAAGCAGAGCACCCAGAGGAAACTCGTGCTGTCACAGGGAGAACGTACAAACTTCTTATAGACAGTGGCAGGAATTGAACACCAATCTTCCAATTGCTGGTGCTGTAAAGTGTCATCCTAATCGCCACACTGCCATCCTGCCCACAGGTGCAGCATTGAAAGTGTGTGGGAATCTGGTGATGTGGATTGCTGATAGTGTATTTTTCATGAAAGGGTCTCTTTTCATTTCTGTGTTACTATCTCTAGTAATTTGAGGGTGCACGTGAATTAGTAATTGTCCTTATGTGTAATTCAGTGAAGATGTGTGTAGCAGTTAAGGTTGTGTATATGGCACTATATTTAGCAGTCTGATTGTGTTTAACAATGTGTGTGGCGTTTCAGTTATGAAGTGTGTATGTGGGTCTGTGTGGTTTACAGTGGTTCTCAGGATGGTGTAATTTTTTTACACTGATTACGGTGCAATGTTGGTGTGTCTGTTTAGGTATGTTTGGAGTATATCAAATGTGTCTGCAGCCTGTGTTGTCTCTATGGGGTGAAAGTGGGGTGTGCAGAGGACTCCAGTAGTGTGAATGTGTGGGTGTATGCTTTGTAGTGCACTTTCCCAGAATCTTTGACTACATGAAGCTCAGCTTTGAGGATGGATTGACTTGGCAAATTATGTTAGGCAATAGCTTGGAAAGATCTAGTCAAGTCAAAGATTTAACATAATGGTTTCATTGTGGGAGGGAGGGAAGGTTTGTCCCAATTGGTAAAGGGTCTTCAGGTCAGCCTTGATTAGATACCATAGCTATCTTTGTAAAAGAAAGGAAGAGGTTACCTCTGACATAGTCAAAATGAAGTTTTCAATTTTGCCTTAATAGAAACACTGGCCCCTGTGGCCGAAGGTCATGGGTTCAGGCTGCACTCCATCAGCTGCAGAATTCCTTAGAACATTGTGGAAGGTTGATGCACCATCAATAACTCTCTGAGACGTGGGTTAAGGTAGGCTTTGATTGACTGGAAGAAAGCACAAGCAGCAAGCGACCACCACACAACATCCTGGAGACTGAGGAAGGAGCAGTGTCTCCAATCGCCTTTATACCGGGGTCTGTGGGAGGAGCCAAAGGAGCAGTCAGCCGGGGGGGCGTGTCCAGACAGGTATATGTAGTTCACCACAAAGGTGCTATTAGATATACAGTACATCTTTGGGGAGTCTCACATAGGCACATACTGCTGTGGAAGTCTAAAGAGACCAGAGGTTCCAGAAACAGAGATCATTAATCTGGCATGGATAAACACAGAACATATCATCAGAAAGGCAAGTGCAATGCTGCCTTTATATGGAGAAAGCTGGAAGTCATGGTATTAAAAAGATACTGGGTTATACTGAAGGAGTGTTGAACTATCAGTGGTCCTGTATTTTGGGTGAGGTATCATCACATAGTAGCTTTGTCTGCTTTCCCAGTTGAGTGTGAAGAATCTCTGGCAAGGTTTTCTGGTCAATATTTATCCCTCAGTGCATGCCTTAATTTGCTAATCTGGTGCTATAACACATTGCTGTCTGTGGGAGGGTAGCCTTTTGCTGCCCATTACAGTCGCCACACTTCCCAATATTGCTGAATTTGACCGTAAAGCATATCGAGATGTCCTGAAGTCAGTAACATTGCTATATAAATGCGAGTTAAAACAAAATGCTGGAGAGGTCAGTGACCTGAAACATTAACTCTTTCTCTCTCCACAGGTACTGTATGACCTGCTGCGTATTTCCTGTATTATTTCAGATTTCCAGCAGGTTTTTCCTTTTTGATGTAATGTGGTTTTTATTTTAAAACTAGTATGAGTTGTTCTCTATTTTCTTCCTCCTTATATCTCTTTCAGTCTTGTTTTTGACTTCAACCCATGCATCTCTGAAGATGAGGATGTTTCCAGTTGTACATTTTTTATAATTGCAGAGCTGCCTCTCTTCGTTCAGTACACAGTGTAGTCTTCCCTGCAGTGCTACATAGCCGGCTGTACTGGTATGAGCCAGATGGGAAATAACTGAGTTGTGTCTTGTGATAACATATGGTGAGGAAAAGGAAGCAGCTGAGGCTCTTACTATGATTGTTAAGCTATTCTAATTACGTCTGCAGGCTCTGAATGGGTCACACTTCCCTTCATCCCCTTTCCTTGTCACGGAGCCCCCATCAATAGTTCGATCTTCATAATTTGTTTTGTTCAGGTTAATTCAGCTCCCATCTTCATCTCAGGATGACTGATTCCATGAGGCATCTCTTTTGGGGTTTTCCTTTGTTCCCAGCTCACCTCTTTGTTACACATTCTTCAGACACAATTACTGTGAATGGGAGGAACCAGGCCTTGGCCCTCACTTTGTATTTGACTGAGGCAGCCATTCGCCTCGACATAAATCAGGGCTGGACTATGGAACAGGAGTTTGGGAGGGGTGAGGGAGAGGAAGCATCTGGCTCTCAATCAGTGCCAAATTGAGAAAAGCAAACCAAGCGTGAATAAGGAAAGAATAGGTCATTGTTCTGGGAGAGATGGATATTTGAAAGCTAGTGCAACATTAAGCAAGGACCCTTAAACAAAACTGCTCCTCTAAAGATAAGTATCAGTACACTCACTTCAGTGGTGGAAATAAGTTCAATTTACAGGTCCCATTCTCACTACAAGCGTTCAACATTTAACTCTTGCTGGTTCCCATTATTCTGTTCTGTTGCTGAGGGTTTCTTTGCTAAGTCTTCAGACCGCTATTAGAGCAGTTTCCAGCTTCATGCTTCTGATTAGAAAAGTATAAACCAGTCTAACCTGGAAGGTTTTAACTCAGCAGAAATAGTTTCCATTGGCAGGACTGTCAGTGCCACTGATTTAAGATAATATGCAAAAAAAAGGGCAGAGGGGGAAATTTGTTGTATGAATAAAGATATAAAGAGCAAGAAAGCACCCTCTGAGATGATAGCAGAGGTAGTTTCTATATTTTCCAAAAGTGAATTTTACAGGGAACCTAAAAAAGGAGAATGTAATGGTAAGGGGAAAATGAGGTGATTGAGGCTAATTGGGTAGCAGTTTCAAAGAGGCAAAACAAGGTCGATAGGCCAAATTTCTGACAGTGATAGTTTGGGGAATCAGGATAATTGAAGCGTATCGGATCAATTGTGGCTGATTGATTGTGTAGTGAATCGATTGGCTCTCTTACACACAGAGAGTTCTCTCTCTCTCTTCTCTCTCCCCTCTCTCTCCCCCCTCTCCCCTCCCTCAGTCTCATTCTTTTGGAGTGGGTTTTTGAGTGCACTTTTTTTTGTCTCATCAGGCCCAGTTCATTGCTCCCACACTGTAAGTTGCCCAGTGTGTACTGTTACTAACATGACTCAGTAAAAACGTTTAATCATACTACTCCTGGCATTCTTGCTCTGTGCAGACATGATAGTAATGATGTGTAAGTGGGACTATCAGCTAGAAAAGAAAAAAATAACTATTAGCACTGGAAATTCTTGAACAGTTGATAAAGGACAGTGCTTGATAGCACAATACAAGTTCTCATAACTAAACAAGGCCTTGTAATTAGGGAGTTTAATTCTATGCTTTTCGTAGCTTAACTACGTGGTCTACTGTCTCCTCAGTGTTCATCTAAATACAAATGAAATGCTTAAAGGTGCTCACCTCTGCCAATCGTTCTGAATCTAGAGAGCTGGACCTAGACGTTCACAGGTCAATAAAGGTGGAATGACAATACTATCTTGTACACTGCATTCAATCCTAGTAGAGAAGAAAGTTTAATCTTGCTCTGCTCTCAGACATTGTGGAAGACGCATGTCTTTTCATATTCATTGATTATCCTGATAATTGAGGTGATATCTTGGATCATCCTTCCCTCCCCCCACCCACAGTATTAATTGCATTCATCTCTATTTATTAACCTGATTGTTCTCATTCCTCAAAGTCAGAACATTGTGGGTTCCAACCTTGTTCTGGGACGAGAGCTCACACAATCCAGGCTGGCATTGTGGAGCAGTACATAGGGAGTAGAACATAGAACAGTACAGCACAGGACAAGTCCTTTATCCCTCAAGGTCAGAGCCTGCACATGATCCATATCCCTCCATTCCCTGCACAGTTATACAACAGTGCCTAACTGAAAGCCTCCTGAAGGCCACTATTGTAAATGCAGAACCCGGACAGTACTGGCAGGATTCTGCACTGCCAGTGCAGTGGATTCCCTTTGATGAATCCTTAACAGTCTGCTTGTTGATGTGGAAGCTGAAGATCTCAGGAGCGCAGGAAGTTCCGGTGCTCTGGCAATATTTCTGGAGTGAAATTACACTTTCAGTCCTGAGGATAATAGACTTGCTGGGTAGTGGTATGAAAGGATATGCAGCAATCGCAGATAAGTGGCTTTGAGTTGTTAAAACAGTTATGTTCTCATCAAAATACTTAAATATCGTGATGGTAGCTGGATCCACCACCACCCTTAGCACTGTGTAGCATATTGCAACCATCTGGGTGGAAAAAAAATCTTTCCCTCTAAATCACTGTCATCGTGGCTATCACTCAAGGTCGAGGATGATGGTCTTCGTTCTGTTTCCGAAGAGCAAAGACGCCCATACGTATATTTGTTTAACGTGTACTTGATGTTGCACTCCAAGAAGCACATGATACTTCACAAATCAACCAACGGATTCCA
Source organism: Hemitrygon akajei (assembly GCF_048418815.1). Lineage (NCBI taxonomy): Eukaryota > Metazoa > Chordata > Chondrichthyes > Myliobatiformes > Dasyatidae > Hemitrygon > Hemitrygon akajei. The sequence continues at coordinate 93,574,723 of NC_133130.1, read as the reverse complement.
ATGGCATGGAAACCACAATGATTGGAGCTGATGGATTTGCTGCAGCTTTCATCCACCTTCACAGCCGTTGAGTTTGAGGTGGACCGCCTGTTCCACAGTTGAGGTCTTGGTTGTATTGTTCTTTGTCAGTGACCTCACCCTTGACCTTACCGCCATGGGTGACAATACCAGGAGCATAGCTCCAGATGTCATCACTCTTGGGATCTCAGGACTACACAAGCTTCTCCACCATGACAAGGTGACAATCCACGGAGAAGATCACCTATCCCTTAAACATTTCACCCTCAGGTCATACTCTGCTAAGAGTAAAGGTTCCTCATTATCTGTCCTATTCATGCACCTCAAATTTCATTTACTTCATTTGGATCCCTCTTCAACCTGCTCCCCTCCAAAGAAAGCAGATCTTCCAGCCTCTCTTCATATTTAACACATCTTATCCCAGGGAACATCCTTTTCACCCTCCTCAGTGGAATCGTGTCTTTTCTCTGAAAGACATATTCCAGGCAGTATTCCAACTGTTGTCCAACCAAGTTGTACTATAACTTCCTCTCTTATATTCTGTGTCCCAGTAATGAGAGCTTGTCTGGCCAAGTTTACCACTATGACTTGTGATGCGAAATCAGTTACATACCACACACTGAAAGTCTTGGTTGTATCTGACAGCCCTCCAGCTTGTGGTTTGTAACATCATGCACACTCCTCAATTAGGCTGCCTTCCAAGATGGCTGCTGCTAGTTACGTTCTGTGTTCCTTTAATTGTAGTTTATTTTGAGATTTGTGCCATCTTCTCTGCTTTGCGGTGGGAAAGAATTTCAAAGGACATAAAATTGTCAAATATTCCAAAATCTTAGAACAACCAAAGCACTTTCCATTCGGTGAAGTAATTTTCAAAGACCAAGCTGTGGAAGAACGCAGTAGGTCAGTTAGTATCTGTGGAGGCAGAGTAATGGTCTGGTTTGTCCAAATCATCCACCATCCTTCTGCTTCCACTGGTGTTGCCTGACCCACTGAATTACTCCAGCATTTTGTTTCTTCTGCCAGACCTTAGCATCTGCAGTATTGTGTCACAAGTATTTTTCAAATGCATTTACTGTTGAAATGCAGCAACCAGTGTGTACTAAGATAGTGTGATAATGATGAGATAGTTTAACTTGTATCCTGACTGGTTGCATCAAGGTCACACATGGAAACACCAATCCCAGGAGCGGAAAAGCCTACAAAAAGTAATGGATGCAACCCAGTCCATCCCAGGAAAAACCCTCCCCACCATTGAGCACATCGACAAGGAGTGCTGCCACAATAAAGCAGCATCCATCATCAAGGACTCCTACCATCTAGGCCCTAATCTTCTCGCTGCTGCCATTGGGAAGAAGATACAGGAGCCTTAGGTCCCACACCTCCAGGTTCAGGAACAATTATTACCCCTCAACCATCAGGCTCCTGAACCAGTCTGGATAACTTAATTCACATCAACACTGAACTATTCCACAACCTATGGACTCTATTTCAAGGAATCTACAACTTGCGTTCTGATGCACCATCAATAACTCTCGGAGACGGGAGGCAAAAGATAGGCTTTTATTAGCTCCAAACGTGACCACGACATCTTGGAGACTGAGGGAGGAGCAGTGCCTCCAGTCGCCTTTATACAGGGGTCTGTGGGAGGAGCCACAGGAGCAGTCAGCAGAGGGGTGTGTCCAGACAGGTATACACATAGTTTACCACACGTTCTCTACTTATTTATTTACTTATTCATCTTTTTTTTTGGTATTTGCACAATGTGTCTTCTTTTGCACATGGATTGTCAGTCGTGTGTAGTTTTTCATTGTTTCTGTTGTATTTTCTTGCTCTACTGTGAATGCCTGTGAGAAAATGAATCAGGGTGTGTATGTGGTGACATATATGTACTTTGATAAGAAATTTACTTTGAACTTTGATTGAATATTGACAGGACACCATAATCCCCTTCCTCTGTGGAAACAGTACCATTGAGTCATGTACTCCATCTGATGGGGCAGACAAAGACTTGATTTGCAGTCTCATCGAAAAGACAACAATAGTATCACACTCTCTCTTTGCGTATTAGTGGAGTTTGCCCCTTGCTGAGGCAGAGATAATTGGGATCTTAGAGTTCCTAGGTGTAAATATCACCAACAAATCGTCCTTGTCCAGTCACAAGGAAGCTATGTCCAAGGAAACACACCAGCGCCTCAACTCCCTCAGAATGCTGAGGAAATTTGGTTATACCCAATGATTCTTACCAAATTATTACAGATGTACCACAGAAAGTAACAGCTTGCTGCTCCCTCTTCCCAAGACCTTGAGAAATTGCAGAGTTGTGAACACAGTCCAGTCTATCATTGGAAACAAGCTTCCCCTTAATTGACTCCAGGAAGGTGGCCAGCATAATCCAGGACTCTTCCCACCCCAGTCATTCTCTCTTCTCATCCTTCCCATGTGGGAGAAGCCTCAAAAGTTTGAGAACTTTTGTAAGTTGGATAAGTCGCTGGGACCGGATGAAATGTACTCCAGGCTACTGTGGGAGGCAATTGCTGAACCTCTGGCGATTATCTTTGCATCATCAATGGGGATGAGAGAGGTTCCGGAGGATTGGAGGGTTGCGGATGTTGTTCCTTTATTCAAGAAAGGGAGTAGAGATAGCCCAGGAAATTATAGACCAGTGATTCTTACCTCAGTGGTGGTAAGTTAATGGAGAAGATCCTGAGAGGCAGAATTTATGAACATTTGGAGAGGTATAGTATGATTAGGAATAGTCAGCATAGCTTTGTCAAGGGCAGGTCGTGCCTTATGAGCCTGATTGAATTTTTTGAGGATGTGACTAAACACATTCATGAAGGAAGAGTAGTATATATAGTGTATATGGATTTCAGCAAATCATTTGATAAGGTACCCCATGCAAAGCTTACTGAAAAAGTAAGGAGGCATGGGATCCAAGGGGACATTAGACGGGTCATATTCTGCATGGAGGTTGATGACCAGTGGAGTGCCTCAGGGATCTGTTCTGGGACCCTTACTCTTCATGATTTTTATAAATGACCTGGATGAGGAAGTAGAGGGATGTGTTAGTAAGTTTACTGATGAAACAAAGGTTGGGGATGTTGTGGATAGTGTGCAGGGCTGTCAGAGGTTACAGCAGGACATTGATAGGATGCAAAACTGGGCTGAGAAGTGGCAGATGGAGTTCAACGCAGATAAGTGTGAAGTGGTTCATTTTGGTAGGTCAAATATGATGGCAGAATATAATATTAATGGTAAGACTCATGGCAGTGTAGAGGATCAGAGGGATCTTGGGGTCCAAGTCCATTGGACGCTCAAAGCAGCTGCGCAAGTTGACTCTGTGGTTAAGAAGGCGTATGGTGTATTAGCCTTCATCAATTGTGGAATTGAATTTAGGAGCCGAGAGGTAAAGTTGCAGCTATATGGGATCCTGGTCAGACCCCACTTGGAGCACTGTGCTCAGTTCTGGTCGCCTCACTACAGGGAGGATGTGGAAACCATAGAAAGGGTACAGAGGAGAGTGAACTTGACCATTTCTCCTTGTAGTGACGGAGGATGAGAGGTGACCTGATAGAGGTGTATAAGATGATGAGAGGCATTGATTATGTGGATAGTCAGAGGCTTTTTCCCCAGGGCTGAAATGGTTGCCACAAGAGGACGCAGGAAGTGGTTGGAAGTAGGTACAGAGGAGATGTCAGGGGTAAGTTTTTTTTACTCAGAGTGGTGAATGCGTGGAATGGGCTGCTGGCAACGGTGGTGGAGGCAGATATGATAGGGTCTTTTAAGAGACTTTTAGGTAGGTACATGGAGCTTAGAAAAATAGAGGGCTATAGGTAAGCCTAGTAATTTCTAAGGTAAGGACATGTTCGGCACAACTTTGTGGGCCGAAGGGCCTGTATTGTGCTGTCGGTTTTCTATGTTTCTAACACATACCACCATGCTCAAGCAGAGATGCTTTCAATGCTGTTACATAACTCTTGCACAGACTTCTTGTGCAACAAAGATGAACTCTTCATTTTCAGACTACCTCGTCATGACCTTGCCCACTTGCCCTGCACTTTCTCTCTAACTCTCACTGCCTTCTGTTTGCTCCCCTTTTGTACAGCCTCAAAGTACCAAATGGAATAATCTGGATGGCATGCAACCAAAAGCGTTTCACTGTATCTCGGTACTTGTGACAAAATTTATCCAATTACCTGATCCAAAGGCAGAGGAACTACCAAATAACCTATCACAGTCTTGTAAAAGTAGCTCATGCCTGAGGTTATAATTGAAAAAGATGAGCCCTGAAGTTGCTACAATAGACTTCAATTGTTTCTTCCAAGTATGAAGTGTACTGTAGACACAAATCGCTTTCTGATCATTGCGAAGAGTTTCCAGCTACCTCATTGCAATGTGCAAGTAGACAAGTGCACAACTTAATTTAGTTTTTGTATATTTCTTACTGTCACTTATAGTTTCTTTATGTATAGCAATGTACTGCTGCTGCAAAACAACAGATTTCATAACATATGCCAGTAATATTAAACCTGATTCTGATTTTGATTTTTGCTCATAAGACATGGTTTGGGTTTCAAACCTCCAAGGATTATTTTTGTACGTCTAGAGAATGGAAAAACTCTGACAGACATGAAGTGATGGCCCATCTCTTAACAGGTTAAAAAAAAACTTCAGAGGAATCCTGCTTTTGGTTGAGCTGGGAAGTTTGTTACGTGAGCACATTCCGGTACTTCACTACTTCATTTCCCAGGAGAATGATCAGGATGTAGTTTTTCCAGTTCCCTTAGTACGTGTGGCCCTGTGCACATCCTTGAGCACTTTGTCAAGGCTAGCTTGACAGGCATGCTAGATTCAAGCAGCTGTGATTTAGGCTGGATGTTTGCTCTATTAGATAGGTAGGCATTTGTATTGAAATGACTCACTTTCTACCGCTGGTACATAATGACTAAAACCTATGTGCAAAGTACTGCGTAATGTATTGTTTTACAGCCAGGCCTGATGAATCTCTCAAAGTATGAGGTGCACGTCAGAAACATCCTGGAAAAGGTGGCCTTCTCATTCTCAGAGCAGACTACAGTTGCTTATGTTTGTAAATGCTCTGATATTTATTATACTGTACCTTCAAGTAATTGTGTGAATTTACCTTAAAGAGGAAGTGGTTTCTTGTGGAATCATGGAGCAATGTAGGCCCTACAGCCCATCGAGTTGGTGTCTGCCATGTAGCACCCCCTTGCACTAGCCCTTCCCAAATCCCATTTTACTCTCCCCACATCATCATCAGTTCCTTCAGAATCTATGGCTGCACATCAGGATCGAAACCAAGCCTCTAGCAAGGAGATGTAAAATCTACAGCTGCACCACTCTGCCCCAGGGACCACCTGAAATCCCAGATATGTATTTCCCTTCTATTTTCCATGCGATGTTACAGTCCAGAATGTGCTGGTGGAAAGGGCACTGGTGATGCTCAGAAAGGATTGTATATTAAGGATTGGAAGGAGAGGTATCTATAGGATTGTGGAAAAACTGCAGGAAAGCAAGAGAAATGGGACTTTCTTTCAAATAGCTGGATTCTAAATGATAGGTTAACAAATCTACTGTGAGCTTAATTTTCTTTTCATTCTTGATGTGTGTCAAGTTATTGATGAGCCTTGCCTAGAATTTCTGAGTGGTCTTTCCTCTCTCTCCATCATTTCTTCCCAATCAACTTCTACTGGGCACTCAGATAGGACAACAAGCACTGGAAACAAGGGGCAGCAGTGGTATCAAACTTTGGTGCATGGGCAGAGATAAATTTACAGTTTAGTAGGCTTCACAAACGATTCCTCCAAAGGTACAGCGGTCCATCAGTGCTACACTGGAGTGCCAGCCTGGATTATGAACTCAAGACAGTAAAGAGGGACTTGACCTACAACCATAAAGATCAATATCATTCCACTTCTAAAGCGGAAACAGGACAAATCATGGGCAACATAAAAGACCATAAGACATAGGAGCAGAATTAGGCCATTTGGCCCATCCAGTCTGCTCCACCATTCAATCATGGGTGATCCTTTTTTTCCCCTCCTCAACCCCACTCCACGGCCTTCTCCCTGTAACCTTTCATGCCATATCCAATGAAGAATCTATCAAACTCTGCCTTAAATACACCCAACAACCTAGCTTCCACACCTGCCTGAGGTGACAAATTTCACAAACTCACACCCTTTGGCTAAGGAAATTTCTCTACATCTCTGTTTTAAATGGACACCCCTCTATCCTGAAGCTGTGCCCTCTTGGCCTAGACCCCCACCATGGGAAACATCCTCTCCACATCTTCTCTGTCTAGGCCTTTCAATATTTGAAGCATTTCAGTGAGCTCCCACTCACCCTTGTAAATTCCAGCAAGTACAGACCCAGAGCTATCAAACATTCCTCATATGATAACCCTTTCATTCCTGGAATCGTCCTCGTGGACCTCCTCTGAAGCTTTTCCAATTCCAGTACATCTTTTCTTAGATGAGGAACCCAGAACTGTTCACAGTACTCAAGGTGAGGCCTCACCAGTGCCTTAGAAAGCCTCAGCATCACATCCCTGCTCTTGTATTCTAGACCTCTTGAAATGAATGCTAACATTGCATTTGCCTTCCTCACCACCAACTAACCTTTAAGGTATACTGCACAAGGACCCCCAAGTCCCTTTGTATCTCAGATTTTTGGATTTTCTCCTGGTTTAGAAAATAGTCTGCATGTTTATTTCTACTACCAAAGTGCATGACCATGCATTTTCCAACATTGCATTTCATTTGCCACTTTCTTACCCATTCTCCTAATCTAAGTCCTACTGCAGCCTACCCGTTTCCTCAACACTGCCTGCCCCTCCAACAATGTTTCCACCTATTCCATCATCTAAATCATTGACATACAGCATAAAAAGAAGCGGTCCCAACACTGACCCCCTATGGAACACCTAGTCACTGGCAGCCAAACAGAAAAGGGTCCTTTTATTCCCACTTGTTGCCTCCTACCAATCAATCAATGATCTAACCATGTCAGTAACTTTCCTGTAATGCCATGGGCTCTTAACTTGGCGAGCAGCTTTTTGAGCACCTTCTCCCTTGTAATAGAAACTGCACTCACTTCTCTTCCCCCACACCCTTCAACATCTGGCACACTGCTAGTGTCTTCCATAGTAGAGATTGGTACAAAATACTCATTTAGTTCATCTGCCATCTCCTTGTCCCCATTACTATTTCTCCAGCCTCATTTTCTAGCAGTCCTATATCCACTTGCTGCTCTCTTTTATTTTTTTTTACATACTTGAGAAAGCTTTTACTCTCCACTTCGAGGTCGTTTGCTAGCTTGCTTTCATATTTCATCTTTCCCTCCTAAAGATTCTTTTAGTTGCTCCATGTAGGTTTTAAAAGCTTCCCAATCCTCTACCTTCCTGCTAATTTTTGCTTTGTTGTGTGCCCTCTATTTTGCTTTTACATTAACTTTGACTTCCCTTGTCAGCCACGGTTGTACTATTTTGCCATTTGAGTATTTCTTTGTTTTTGGAATACATCGATCCTGCACCACCTACATTTTTTCCCAGAAACTGATGCCATTGCTGCTCTGCTGTCATCCCTGCCAGCACCTCCTTCCAGTTTACTTTGGCCAACTCTTCTCTTTCACCATTGTAATTTCCTATGTCAGACTTTACTTTCTCCCAATCAAATTTCAAGTTGATCTCAATCATATTGTGATCACTGTCTCCCAAGGGTTCTTTTACTTTAAGCTCCCTAATCACCTCCAGTTCATTGCATAACACCCAATCCAGTATAGCTGATCCCCTGGTAGGCTCAACGACAAACTGTTCTACAAAGCCATCTCTTAGGCATTCAACAAACTCACTCTCTTGGGATCCATTTCCAACCTGATTTTCCTAATCAACCTGCATGTTGAAATCTCCCATGACTATCATAACATTACCCTTTTGACACGCCTTTTCTATTTACCATTGTAATCTGTGGTCCACATCCCAGCTACTGTTGGGAGGCCTGTATATAACTGCCATCAGGGTCCTTTTACGCTTGCAGTTTCTTAACTCAACCCACAAGAATTCTATATCACATCTTTCTAATGATTTAATGCCATTCTTTACCAGCAGAGCCATGCCTCCCTTCCTATTCCTCCAATACAACGTGTAACCTTGGGCGTTCAGCTCTCAACAACAACTATCCTTCAGCCATGATTCAGTGATGGCCATGACATCATACCTGATATAACCAAATCATCCACCTTAGTCATTATACTTTGTGTGTTGAAATATAACACTTTGAGTACTGTATTTACTACCCTTTTTGATTCTGTATCCCTAATGCACCCCACTGGCTGCAATTTTGTCCTATCACCTGCCTGCCCTTCCTGACAGTCCGACTGCCTGCTCTCTTTGCTTTTTTTGCCATCTGTCCTATCCTGAGTCCCTTTACCCCAGTCCCCACCCCCCCAGCCAAATTAGTTTCAACCCTCCCCAACAGCTCTAGCAAACCTGCCCGTGAGAATATTGGTACCCCGTTGGGTTCAGGTGCAACCCGTCACTTTTGAACGGGTTATACCTCCCCCAGAAGAGATTTCAATGATCCAAGAGCTTGAAGCCCTGCCGCCTGCACCAGCTTCTCAGCCAAATCATCCTGTTTCTACCCTCACTGGCATGTGACACAGGCAGCAATCCAGAAATTACTACCCAAGAGGTCCTGTTTCTCAGCTTTCTACCTAGCTCTCTGAATTCTCTTTTCAGAACCTTTGCCTTTCCTTCCTATGTCATCAATACCATAAAATACTGTGGATGCGATCCAAGTCGTCCCTGACCCTGACACCTGGGGCCGTTCACGTCCACAGAATCTCCTGTCTGCTCCCCTGACTATTGAATCCCCCAATTACTTCCGTTCCTCTCTTTTCCCTCTTTTCCTTCTGCACCACAGAATCCATGCTCAATGCTACTAACGTCATCCCCCACAACAGTATCCAGAGTGGTATACTTATTATCGAAGGGAATGGCCATGGGGTGCTCAGCATGAACTGCCTTTTCACATTATCATTTCACCTGATGGACATCCAGCTACTCGTCTCCTGTAACTTCAGGAAGACTCTGATCGATTTATCTCCTCACTCTCCTGTACAAGCCGAAGATCATCCAGCTGCTGCTCCAGATCCCTAACACGGTCTTCAAGGAGCTGCAGCCGGATGCACTTCACACAGATGTAGTCCCCTCGGAGACTGTGCTGGAGTCAGAAAGAATTTTTATGGTACATCTTTCACACTTTTAATCCAATTTAATTGTTATAATTTACATTGGTTACTTTCATAATTTTAAAATATTAATAATAAATAAAAATACAAATGGTGGTAGCAATGTCTGGTAAAGTTGGAGGTGGTAAGTGTGATTTGTGTTTAAAGCCTTACCTAGGAGACATACTAATACTAAGTTTATCTCATAGCACCTGAGTCCACAGATATCAGGCACGGATAGGCGTGATACCCTGATTTAGAAGTTTCTATACCTCCTTTAAAACTAAGGTGAAAACCATAGTGCAGTTTGCTCCACGTTCCAGATTGTTCTGCCTTGGGAGTTTGACCTAATATGGAAGATTCTGGCCTTACAATTACACAGTGGTGCTTTTCATTCATGCAGTTGGTTGTGTTGACTGAATAAAAGTTGAGAATAATTACAGTATGACTAGAAGAACCACATGCAGCAAAATTCACAGATCCTCCAGCAGTTAGAGCTGGCCAGCACTCTGGGACAATGGACTAGTCCCAGATAATACAGCCACTGAGCCCAGCTATTTACTTGCACACAGGGCACGGGATCCAATGGCGTGAGCAACCGTGTGAGTGTGTGCTGTAACAGGATGAAATGGCTGCTGCCACATGGATGAGGTGAGCCATCTCAAGTTTTCCCGGACTCCCTGGTCCATCAGGTGACGGCCTAAGGGATGGAAGTACTGTCACAAGCCCTGCTGGCTTTGCACCCGTATTTATTAATTGTCTTATCTAGAATTGTTTAACCCTTGTGCTTCCTGGTTAACCTTGTCGAGTTTATTGTGATTGGCACGGGTTTTCTGCAAACTGCACTTATTTAAAGTGGATTCCTAATTAGAATCCTAATTAAAGTGGATTCCTAATGACCCCAGATCGCGGGGTCCTTGTGTGTTTCGAGAATGATTTATCTTGTAGTATTACTCAGACAAAAGCCACCAGTGTTCTGCTGGCTATCCTATGAAAAATATTCTTGTTTCTGTCTCAGTTTGGGCGTCTGTCATTCCTTTGCACCTGGGTTAAGCTGTCTGTCAGTGCACACCGTGACAGGTTTGAGATCCTGATGGTTGTAGTGTAATAACTGTTCCTGGACCTGGTGGTGTGGGACTGAAGCCCCTTATCCCTTTTGCCTACTGGTAGAAGGGAGAAGAGGGCATGGTCTGGATGGTGTGAGAGTATCTGAGGCGGTGGACAGAAGAGCTTCTGAAGAGGTGAGCATGGTGGCAGACCAGGAAGCAGTTAATGATTTGATATCCAGCACCCTGGTTCAGCGTGAATTATCGGAGAACTGTCTGGGTTTACCATGATGCTCAACTGTGACTGGAGTGACAAAATAGTGAGTCCATGTACCCGAGTCTCTCACTGCCACTGTGAAGGTGAATGAAATGCAATCCTTTACTGCAAGGGAATGGGAGAGCCCAGGAGAGTGGCTCTTAATTTCCAGAGAATGATTTGGAATACTGGCCTTCCCCAAGTAATGAATGCCCAACTTACATACAGCTCATACTCTACATACAGTCAAAATCAGTGGGATGGGTTTGTCAGCTGCTATGGGCTGTTCTTGACTCCAGCTGGAATTTTACTACTTCAAACCCAAGAAAATATTCTAGTTAGCATATTGATGTGCATTGTAATGACACAGCATCCAAGCCAGCAGCAGGGTCCTGTTTAAAAACGTCAGTAGCATTTAAAACCTTATCTGCAGTAAAGTCTTTTTCAAGAATATTATTAGCCGGACATAAACTTGGGTTAAATTTAGAAACATAGAAAACCTACAGCACAATACAGGCCCTTCAGCCCACAAAGTTGTTCCAAACACGTTCCTACCTTAGAAATTGCTAGGGTTACCCATAGCCCTCTATTTTTCTAAGCTCCATGCACCTATTCAAAAGTCTCTTAAAAGACCCTATCATATCCACCTCCACCACCATTGCCGGCAGCCCATTCCACGCACTCACCATTCTCTGCGTTTAAAAAAAACTTACCCCTGACATCTCTACCGTACCTACTCCCCAGCACCTTAAACCTGTGCCCTCTTGTGGCAGACACTTCAGTCCTGGGAAAAAGCCTCTGACTATCCACATAATCAATGCCTCTCATCATCTTATACACCTCTATCAGGTCACCTCTCATCCTCTGTCGCTTCAAGGAGAAAAGGCTGAGTTCACTCAACCTATTCTTATAAGACATGCTCCCCAATCCAGGCAACATCCTTGTAAATCACCTCTGCACCCTTTCTGTGGTTTCCACATCCTTCCTGTAGTGAGGCGACCAGAACTGAGCACAGTATTCCAAGTGGGGTCTGACCAGGGCCCAATATAGCTGCAACATTACCTCTCGGCTCCAAAATTCAATTCCACAATTGATGAAGGCCAATACACCGTAAACCTCCTTAACTACAGAGTCAACCTGCACAGCTGCTTTGAGCGTCCTATGGACTCAGACCCTAAGATCCCTCCACACTGCCAAGAGTTTTACCATTAATACTATATTCTGCCATCATATTTGACCTACCAAAATGAACCACTTCACTCTTTTCTGGGCTGAACTCCATCTGTCACTTCTCAGCCCAGTTTTACATCCTATCAATGTTCCACTGTAACCTCCAACAGCCCTCCATACTATCCACAACACCTCCAACCTCTGTGTCATCAGTAAACTTACTAACCCATCCCTCCACTTCCTCATCCAGGTAATTTATAAAAATCACAAAGTGTAAGGGTCCCAGAACAGATCCCTGAGGCACACAACTGGTGACCGACCTCCATGCTGAATATGACCCGTCTACAACCACTCTTTGCCTTCTGTGGGCAAGCCAGTTCTGGATCCACAAAGCAATGTCCCCTTGGATCCCATGCCTCCTTACTTTCTCAGTAAGCCTTGCATGGGGTACCTTATCAAATGCCTTGCTGGAATCCATATACACTACATCCACTGCTCTACCTTCATCAATGTGTTTAGTCACACCCTCAAAAAATTCAAGCAGGCTCGTAAGGCACAACCTGACCTTGACAAAGCCATGCTGACTATTCTTAATTATACGATACCTCTCCAAATGTTCATAAATCCTGCCTCTCAGAATCTTCTTCATCAACTTACCACCACTGAGGTAAGACTCACTGGTCTATAATTTCCTGGGCTATCTCTACTCCCTTTCTTGAATAAAGGAACAACATCTGCAACCCACCAATCCTCTAGAACCTCTCCTGTCCCCATTGATGATGCTCAGCAATCTCCTCCCTCGCCTCCCACAGTAGCCTGGGGTATATTTCGTCTGGTCCCGGCGACTTATCCAACTTAATGCTATCCAAAACCTCCAGCACATTCTCTTTCTTAATATCTGCATGCTCAAGCTTTTCAGTCTGCTGTAAGTCATCCCTACAATCACCAAGGTCCTTTTCCATAGTGAACACTGAAGTAAAATATTCATTAAGTACCTCTGCTATTTCCTCCGGTTCCATACACACTTTCCTACTGTCACACTTGATAGGTCCTGTTCTTTCATGTCCTATCCTCTTTACTAAATGTTAGCTTTATTATTAGGAATGGCAAAAGGAAATTTAAAATTCTTTTCTGATGGTCTATTTCCATGGGGCATCTTCTGGCAGGTGAGAACTCAGTTCAGAGCTGCATCTCTGGCTTGTGAACTGTTTGATTTGCAATTAGTTGTCAGGGACCAAACTGTGTTGCAATTCTGCATTCTGCCGCTCAGGAAAAGAATATTGTCTTGTGAGGGACAATCGTGACTCCCAGACTGATATCAGCTTTTAAAGGGTTAAGTTATGAAGAGTGATGCCATAAACGTGGCAATTATTCCCATGAGTTTAAAAGGTCAAGGAGGAATGTGCTCAAAATTATAAAAAGATTCAACAGGGGAAGTGCAAAGGAATTATTTTCTCCAGTGGGGGAAATATCCAGGTTAAGATGTCAGAATCCTAAAATTAGACCCAGGCCTTTTAGAAAAAGGATACTAGAAATATGGAATTCTTCCCTAAAAGGCTGTGAATGATAAGAAGTAATTGGAGCATTCAAGATTGAGATTTTTGTTTGGTTAGGATATCAAGATTTATAGATTTTTAAAAATGCCAGGAAGTGCAACAAAGGTATAACTCAGCTGTGACCTAGTGGAATGCTGGCCACAGTCCAAGAAACTGACTGCTCTATTCCTGTTCCTGCGCTTTCAGCTCCTGGTCATCTGCTGCACATCGGCATTACTGACACTCCACAGCAGTTGGACGATATGTGCAAGTTATTATAAGTGACACGTGATCACCGAGTTAATCTCTCCAGTTTAGAGAACATTTAATAACAGGCACTTCCACAATAGGGCAATGACCATTCAATATCCAATGCACCATATCATCATGCGAAACACTTCTGTAAGTCTTTTGCAAGACTATCAACTGCAATGTAAAATTCTAAATTTAGTAACCATACTGAAATTTCACCATCTTAATTATCTTTCAAGAATGAGAAGTATACTCAGATATAAACTAATTAAAAGTTAAATTGGGTACCTTTTCCCTGTAGTGACATACATTTTGTGAAGGTCACATTAAGGAATAGAGCTGATCCTATACATCTTTTAAACTGAATCCAGAAGTCAAAAGGCAGCCTGCTCTGGAGGCTGAGATGTAGAATCTAGGTTGTCATCTTGGTGCAGTACTGAAAGAGTGCTGCAATGCAGGGATAGATCTGACACTGAAGTCTCACTAAAACTTGGCAATCGTTTATCCTTCAGGCGCCATTAATAAATTTGTTGGTGTTGCTGATGGTGGGATCTTGCTGTGCTCAAATTGTTTGCTTTGGAGCTTAGAAGAATGAGGGGTGACCTTATATAAAACTTATAACATCCTAAGGAAATCTGACAAGGTAGAGGTTGAGAGATTTCCGCTGTTGCAAGAACCTTGAACAACAGGATGTATTACAAAGACAGAGAGATGAGCTTTATTTGTCACATGTGCATCAAAACATAGAGTGAAATGTGTCGTCTGTGCCAACGACCAACACAGTCCCAGGATGCGCTATGAGTAGCCCGCAAGTACCACCACGCTTCTGGTGCCAAGTAAGCATGCCATCAATTCACTAACCCTAACTGTATGTCCTTAGAACGTGGGTGGAAACTGGAACACCCGGAAGAAACCCACACGGTCACAGGAAGAATGTACAGACTCCTTACAGACAACGGCAGGAATTGAACCCCGATCTTACAGCTGGTGGACTAACTGCTGCACTATACAAAGTAAGTTGGCAGTCTTCTAAAACAGAGCTGGCTTGCGAATTTTCTGCAGCAAGTGGTTAATCTCAAAGTGTGAGTGCAGGTCATAGATTTTGAACCAGGTCTATAAGTTTATTAAGAATGTGTTCTTTATGCCCACAAACAGTGGTGATGAGGCTAGATCACTGGGGGCATTTCAAGAGAAGATGTATACATTTTTGAAAGGTCAGGAAATTCAGTGCCATGGGGAACTGGCCAGTTTGGCCATGATTATAATGACTAACAGGGCAGAAAGGAAGGATCAGGTGGTTCAGCGAAGCACCCCTTTTCCGTGCATTACCAACATAATGACTTTAACTCTTCCTATTTGTATGGAAGACAATTTGGGAGGTCCTATGATTGTAAAAGGTACTATACAGATATTCTGCAGACTAAAGCTTGCCTGATTCCTGGCTGACAGAAACTAATTGACATAAGGTTGTTTTTGACCACCCAACGCTTTTACTATTCATGATCTTACTTGAAATAATTCCTATTCCATAGAAAGCAAAAATCAACCTAAATATTATTGCAACACACACAAATGCTGGAGGAACTCAGCAGGCCAGGCAGCATCTATGGAAAAATGTACAGTCAACTTTTCAGGCTGAGACCCTTCTTTTTTGCTTTAAGATTGTTCAAACAATTCAACAAAGCAACCAATTTCCTAAGATGTGGGGGATAGTTGCAGAATTAGAACTAGGGCCATAAGTTTATATAGTATGTGTTCTTTCATCGGGCACCCTCTCCACCCACAAACATATGGTCCTGAGCTCCAGCAAGGCTGCTGGATTTATCTACATGTGTCCAGTCTAATGCCTCACTGAGTATCGGCCTCAGCTGGTAACTGGCATACAGATGATAAGTGGAGTTCAGGAGATGGTTCCCCTGCTTTAGAGTCCGATTCAAAGGTCTAAGACCTGAGTTCAAGACCAGTCCAGATAAAACGTCTTAACCTAAATGTTAACCGTCCATTTCCCTCCACAGATTCTGCCTGACCTACTGAGTTCCTCCAGCTGCTTTTTATGGTCTAGGTTCCAGCATCTACAGTCGCTTGTGTCTCTAATTTACTAACACATACCTTATTTCTCTTCTATGAACTGTTGGCCAAATACTCCCTATACAAGGAACCCTTGCTTCGAGTTGGGATAAGAACAGCTTGCACTGCAAGACAGGTAATCTGAAATTTTTGACGGAGGGAAAGTCTTCAGCCGCTCACTTGCTCCTTCTAGTGGTTTGCATTGGTGCTGCGGCATTTATGGGTACCCTGGGGTGCAGCCTGGTGCCTTGCTCTGCCACTTAAAGCAGCGTATAAGCCCGAAATTGAGCAACTTGAAGAAAACAAAGTGATTCTGATGTATTAGGCACGAGTGGTCGAGGCACCAGGAGTCAAAAACCCTTTCGATGACGTGTTTAAAAATATACTTTGGGCTCTCCGGAGATAGTTGTGGGGGAAAAAAAGTAAGGTGTTTAAGACCCAGGTTAGCGCCCAGGGACGTTCCTGGTTATTGCTGCATTCTGAACATTGTGGTGATGTGATTGCTACTCAGCTGTACGGCTGGCTGACAGCCAGGGAGGCCGATCCAAGCCCTTTCAGTAAGTGTGCAGCTCTAGCCAGCGGCTGTACTGTAGCTAGGGAGTGGCGTCAGTAGGCTGGAGGATATGCACGGTGTACGGGGCTCGGCTGTCGCACCATTCAGAAGTACCTCGTTGTTAATCATCTGCAGGAGCACGGCAGAAACTGCGGACGGAGTTTAAAAAGTTGGGTAAGTCTGCAGCGATTTTTATTTTCCGAGTGGCTGCTTAATCACGGTAGCATGCATGGAGTGTTTTGTAAAGGGGGCCGAGAAATGCAGGCTCAGCAGTAACAGAGAAGCTTTCTTGGGCGGGGGGGTGAAGATTTGCTTGATGTTTGTGGTTACAAGCGGTGATCCGTGGAACGAATCCCTTTCTTTTTGAAGACATTGACGGTTTTAGCATGAATCACTTTACAGAAACCCCGTTGAGTTCTCGTGGTGTTACCTATCTGCTCACGAACAAGTAGAACCGGCTACAAAATGTTTCAGTGCGTCAGTTGATGGGCTAAGTTTGGAGCCCCGAGCCAGTATCAGCTCTCGCTCCGGGGACAGGTTTCTGGACACTGCTAGGCGATTTAAAAAGATGTTTTTGGAAACCAAAGAATTTTTTAAAACAGTTTCATCTCTTCCAACTCATCGGAGGCTCTGATTAAAAAAACTTTACTTGCTGCAGGTTGTGAGCTGCGGCTGTTGATCTCATTCAGAAGGTTTTGAGTTCAAATCCTAGTTCAGAGACTTGAGCTCGGAATTTAGATTAACTCTCTTGAGGGTGCAGAACCCTGCCTGAGGGGTGTCTCGTCAGTGAAACATTAAACTCTTACTTCATCCGATGCCTAAATTGGACAAAGCAAAGCTATGGCAACAGGCAAGGTTTACATAAAAGAAGTTTTTGTACCTTCATAGCCGCCATATACAAAGGATTGTCTGGTCATTATCCTGTTATCATTTGTGAGATCTTCTCCAAACCACTGCTCAAGCAACTCCACCCTTCACACAATTTATAATGCAAAGCAGACTGTAACTCCAAGCATCCTCTCTCTGTTCCTGAAGCTTGCTAACACACAACTCCAGGTCCTGTGTACTCCGATCAGTTTCCCTCTCCCTGATTGAAAGCCATGTTCAAGATTGTTTAATATCATTTCAAATACGCAAGTGTAAAGGAGAACAAAATAATTGTTTCTTTGGACTCTGGAACGACAAATGTTGTTCCCTTTGGTGTCACTTTTCACATTTTGCACCCTTAATCATTGGACCAACATTATCCCATTCATCTCTTTATGCAAGTTGACTGGCTTTATTCAATGTGTATTACCCACAGTGTCTTGGCACATGGTCAAGTGGTTTAAGGCGTTAAGTGATCTGAAGGTTGCTAGTTTGAGCCTTGGCTAAGGCTGCATGTGTCCTTGAGCAAGGCACTTAACCAGACATTGCTCTGCGACGACACCGGTGCCAAGCTGTTTGGGTCCTGGTGCCCTTCCCTTGGACAACATTGGTGGCGTGGAGAGGGGAGACTTGCAGCTTGGGAAACTTTCCAAGATGCAAATCCATGGTCTATCAAGACTAATGGAGGCCTACACACAGACCCACAATAGCTTTTGCTTGCACCTCTTTGCCATCATCTCTGGACTTCTCTGCAGATGTCTTGTCTACTCGCCTTGCATCATCATCATGTTGATCTTTGGAGATGTCATTAATAGACATGGTGGCCCAATCCACATACCCACCTAAAATGCCTAGCTCCACTTCCAGAGTTTCTGTCTTGGCACTTCATTGCCACTGTGTTGTCAGCCCAGTCGGCCTCTTGGAATTTGCACTTGCTGAATCACAAGCATGTCCTTCCTTAAGTAGGGAGACCAGACTGATATATAATTTCCCAATTACAATTTCAGCAGGTTTGGATATACTGCAAACAAGAGAAAATCTACAGATGCCCTGCTCTCAATTCCTCTGTCTACGCTGCATCTGCTCTCAGGATGAGACTTTTCATTCCAGAACGAAGGAGATGTCCCCCTTCTTCAAAGAAAAGGGCTTCCTCCACCATTAACACTGCCCTCACCTGCATCTCTTCCATTTCTTGCACCCCACCAGGGATGGGTTCCCCTTGTCCTCACCTGCCACCCCACCAACCTCCAGATCCAGTATATAATTCTCTGTAACTTCTGCTATCTCCAACGAGATCCCACCACTGAGCACATCTTCCACTGCCCCCACTTTCTGCTTTCCACAAGGATCTATGCAACTCCCTTGTCCATTCGTCCCTCCCCACTAATCTCCTTCCTGGTACTTACCCTTGCAAGCAGAACAAGTGCTACACCTGCCCCTACACCTCCTCCCTCACTACCATTCAGGGCCCATTTTTCTCTCTCTCACACTTTATCTTCTTACTTGCCTATCACCTCCCTCTGGAGCACCTCCCCCTTCCCTTTCTTCCAAGGCTTTCTGTCCTCTCCTATCAGATTCCCTTTAATCTCTTTCACTAATCAACTTCCCAGCTCTTTACTTCACCACCTCCCCCTCTCCCAGTTTCACCTAGCACCCACTGCCTTGTGTTTCTTCCTCTCCTCCCACTCCCACCTTCTCATTTTTTTGTTCAGTCCTGATGAAGGGTCTCAGCCTAAAACATCGACTGTTTACTCTTATCCATAGATGCTGCCTGGCCTGCTGAGTTCCTCCAGCATTTTCTGAGTGTTGCTTGGTTAAACTGCACCTCCCTCCAATTAGACTTTGGAAAATGTTAAAACCATCAGCATTAGCAACGCCTCCTTTTCATCTCTGGACTTTTATCACGGATTTCTTCCCCTTCCCTGACTACTCAACTCTGGATGAACCATCCTTTACCCTACCTTCCAGTCTTATTTTGTCTTTAGTTGTGATTATTGCCTTCTACTACCTCTGTCACACTGCTCAGTCCCTGTTCAACCACTCGGCTTTCTTTCTGTATCTTGAGCCCTGACCTTCCAGGGTATCCCTGGCAGTTCCAACTTTAGCAGGTTCTGGTACATCCTCAACCACATGAGGACCATCACCTATTTATTCCATACTCAAATTGTCACTCCTTGCTGACCTTAGCCGCACCAGCCTGCAACCACCAGTTCACATAACGTCCATTACTTTCTGCGTCAAATATACTCAGCAATTGAGCATCAATGAATCAAGCATTCCAAGAATTCACTGCTCTCAGAGTGAAAGATGTTCGCTTCTCTGTGCCTGATGACTGACCCTTTGTTCTGAGACCATGATTATTGTTTCTATAGAGCCCAGACAGGTAAACATTAGCCCTCTTTCACCTCTGTCAAGCTCCATTAGAATTTTGTTTGTTTCAAGAACAGCATCTTTCCTTATCCTAAACTCAGAAGAGCCTTGAACCAGTACCCTTAATCACTCCACGTATGATAAATACTCTTGGAATCTGCACTTGTTGAATTGTAAGTAGATCCTTCCTTGGAGGGATGGGGGGTGGGGAACAGTAGCAGACCTTTACAGAATAACCATGATGCAATCTGTTTCTGGTTCTAAATGTTTGAAGCAAGCCATCTGTAGTAGTCAATTTCTCCTGAAATGCAGACCAATATTGTTTGTTTTCCTAATTGCTTACTGGACTTGGATGTTAAGTGATCCATGTACAAGGACATCCAAACTGCACTGAACACCAACACATTTCAGTCTCCCCATCATCCCTACGTGTAACACTTCCAGCCCTACAATTCCCCAGCGAGATCTCCATTATGCCTACTTTGACCCCCTTATACATCCCCTCTCTTTTGGCCTGCCTTTGGCAATTGTAGATCAACCTCTTTGACTCCACCTCCTAATATCTAATTCTTTGGTGGTTGTCTTTTTTTTGTGTAATGTAAAACCTATTGAAATGTTTTCCTAAATTAAAAGTGGAATCTATATATAAAATGATGTCAACATTGCTCAATGGTACCCCTTCTGTCCGGCTTTAATTCACACAAGCATTGAGCACTAGCATCTAAATGGTTCTCCATTGCTGCAATATTAATCTGGGTCAAATGTTAAACCAAGGGTTAATGCTGCTTTTTTCCTTCTCTCAGATAGGTGAGCTAAGTTATTGCCAAAGTACTAATAATAATTGAACACCACCAAAATTCTATCTTCATCGGATACTCCAATGAAGACTAGAGTGATAATGACCTGATCCCCATGTTGACCAGCTCAGTATTACTTAGCTTTTTTTTTTGTGAGCGTCCCTGTTCCAGCTACATTTTCAGGAATGACTTCACTTAAAAATAGTTTCATTAGCTGCCAAGTACTTTGTGAAGTTCAAAGCACAGAGCTATATAGATGAATTTTTTTGCTTATAAATGAAGTTAGTCAACATTGTTTGCATGGGAAATGGAAGTACAACTTAATATGTTTGTTCCTGAGCTGGAACAGTGCGTGACTCTGTTTCAGTTTATATTAACAAATGAGACAACTTTACACGTTGGACTGGATGGAGCTTTTAATCTCATTTTCATAATTGATATACATAATTGATTCTTGTATCACAATGTTGGTACTGTGTCTTCTGGGACATAATATTCAAAGATGTTGTCTTGATTAGGGCAGTCTACTCTTGTACACAGAGTGCATTTATGTATTGCATTTATTGTATTTATTTATTGTATTTATTTATTGAAACATTGCATTTATGTAGCATGTTTCAGGGCAAAAGGGCCCACAACACATCACAGAACATCAACAAAGCTTGACATCAAATTGTGTGATAAGGAATTAGAGCAGGAGACCAATGGTTTGGTCAGAGAGAGTGGGTTCAGATGAGTCTTGAAAGCAGTTGGAGCGTTACATATTTCTCCCCGCTTCACCTTCCTCTCCACCACAAAGAGAATGGACTTCTCATTACCCATTTTTGGGCTCATTGGGGAAAAATGCCAACTTACCCCTTGTGAATATTTTTATAATTGATAAAGAAAATTATTTCACCTACTGTGATCTCTATTTTCCTTATGTCTGTGATGAACTGATTCCCATTCAGGTAGCCTGCAATGCAATTCCAAAGCTTTGTGCCTTCTAGATATCACCCACTGAGCCCTCCCAGGTTTTCCCGGTTGAAGAACTGGCCAAAAGAAGAAATGTGAGAACTGTTCTCATTCATTGCCAAACGCCACAGAAATTAACATTGCATCACATTCGGCACATCATACATAGTTTTGAAAGGAAAAGCAGGACTTGGGTCCAGACACTGTAACTATGCCATCACTATACCCCAGCAAATTTCATAGCTAGTGATGCACTTGTCAGTTAAAGGTCATTGTTGTAATGTAATCAGCCAGGGTTTCACGGCTAGTGGGAGAGAGGGGAGACCCACTCGTTTAGTTTAACAATCTTGATGAGGATTGACCAGAACATGGGAAAGAACTTCCCAAAGGTGTGTGGGTTGGCAGGTTAATAGACCACTGTAAATAGTCTCCAGTGTATGGGTGAGTGGGAGAATCTGGGGGGAGGGAAGTGATGGGAATGTGGGGAGAATAAAATGGGATGATGGTTAGTGTAGCCTCAATGGGTGGAAAAACTATTTCCATGTTGTTTCTCTCCATAGCTACCTTCCCACTGGAACGCCAAGTTCAGACACCTTCTCCAGCTGCTACACTGAGGTGTGCAGCTTCCCCTCAGTGTAACACCATTGGAGATATTACCTTGAGAAAGAAGCATTTTTGTCAAAGTTTCTTGCCACACAATTAAGTACATTGCATAAGGTGTATTATGGTCATCTGCAGATAACTGCAACATTCATTGCTCCTCTTTGGACTATATTTTTTGTGTGATTGTATTTTACTGATTTCTTATATAGGTTTACTATTTTATACACTGCATATTTCATGTGCCTTGTGGAGTGTGTGACTGTTGGTAATGTGGTAATTTTGCATCTTGGCCCCAGAATAACGCTGTTGTTTAACTGTACTCTTGAGTATTCATGTATAGTTGAACGACAATTAGACTTGAACTTGATCCTGTCCATGTATGCACAGGTGCAGTGAAAAGCTGACTTCTTAGCAACATCGCAGGCACATAGCATCATGAAGGCAGCATTCACAAGGAAAACAAATTAAGCATAAATTATTCTAATTTTTACAAGAAAGAATACAATTACAGGAACATAATTGGAGAACAAAAAAAAAACAAAGTGCAGTGTAGTTGCCACAGGCTTGCTTGTGTGGGGGTGTTGGAGGTAGTGGCATGGGGAGGGGTATTTTTCTTTATCTTATAGTCAGTGTTGATCCCTCACCTGAAATTACTGAACAAGTTACCATTTAATGCTGCTTTCAGAACTGTGCACTGCCCAGACAGAGTCTGCACTTCACATAAATGGCCCATTAAGTCCAAACTTTTGTTTCTCTCTTTCATGTTTGCAGTTAGAAACTACACATCAAGATTTGATTTTTCTTTTTTTTTGGTATCGAGTTACACAAATGGCAGGCAAAGTCTTTGGGCAATCTGTCTGAACTGTGCCGAAATGATTCCCAGGTCAGGAGTCTCTTGTTTTCTCGTGATGTCTACAGATTCAGCCTGCAAATTCCTAAATAGCTATGTAAGAAGTTACCAAAGATCCCAGCCTCTGATCCCTATAGGGGTTCTAATGATAAGTTCCCAAATATTTGACTCAAGCCTCTGTCCCTTGCCATGAAGTCCTGTAAATGCTTTTACTTCACAGTAGAGTTTAATCCAAGTGCTTTTTATTTCTCAGAACTGTGTAAAGCTTGAAAGTCAAGCCACCTGGGCAGCCTGAGATGAGGGAGAGGGATTAAGCGGGGAAGAGTGAGGGAGCACCACTGTGAAGTAAAGGAAGCTGTAGAACTGATTTCCCTCTTTAGAAATTGAAGCCAGGCATTGAAATAAATACCACTGTTTCTGGACATGCATGTGGTTTCAAAGTCAAAGCAAGCTTATTATTAAAATGCGTGTATGTTACCATATATTACCATGATATTCATTTTCTGGCCAGCAATCACGCTAGAACAGAGAAATGCGATAGAATTAATGAAAAACTGCACACAAAGACTGACGAGCAACCAACATGCAAAGTGCAGATACAAATAAATAAATAGAACTTGAGGTGTCAAGACCTTGGAAGTGGGTCCTTAGGTCGTGCAGTCAGTTCAGTGTTGACATGAGTGAAATTATCCACACCATCAGGAGCCTGATGGTGGAGGGGTGGTAACTTTTCCTGAACCTGATGGCGTGAGACCCAAGGCTCCTGTACCTCCTGCCTGATGGTAGTAGTGAGAAGAAGGCATGGCCTAGTTGGCAGGCGACCTTGATGATAGATGCTACTTTCTTGAGGCAGCGCTCCTTGTGAATATGCTCAATGGTGGAGAGGACTTCTCCTGTGATGGACTGGGCTGTATCCACTACTTTTTGTAGGCATTTCCATCCTTAGGCGTTGGTGTTTCCATACCAGGCTGTGATGCAATCAGTTAGGATTTCTGTTTTTTGCTTCTCTCAGTGTGCTTCTAGTCATATTAGTAATAATAGGGGTCAATTCATCTTATTTTCACAAGAGTTTAAAATAATTTGTCAGAAGACTGTGACAGGACTGGACAAGTTTGTGCAGAAAGGATGTTACCAATGGTTGCAGTGCTCTGGACCGGGAATCACAGTCTAAGGATGAGGAGCAGTCAATATGAGGCTGAGATGGGGACAAGTATTTCCTCTCAGAGATGGTGGGCCTGTGGCATTCTCTAGCACAGAAAGCAGGCAAAGTCAAGCCATTAACCATATTCAGGAAGGAGCTGGATATAGATTTAAAGGCCAGAGGGATCAAGAGAGAATGGTGGAGCAGTTTCAAAGGCCTGAATAGTCTATATCTCTTTTCCATTGTTTATAAACAAAAGCAATTTCTTCTCCACCTGAAAGGCCAGTGGTTACCTGCTGTTCCATAGTTCTTGGAGAGTTGCACAGATCTCCATGGATCCCAGTGGTGTCCGTGGCTGTAAATCTGAATGTGGTTACCAGTCTGTGGCACTCTGATCCAAGTAGACAAGGAACTTGGCTCATCCTGTGGATCCTCCCCCGTCCTTTGATCAGCTGACCTGTGACTGAGATAATAAGTATTTGGCATAAATGTCGCCCAGCAACACTGGCGAGGCAGGTGTAAGGCTCTGGTAAATTGAGCACAAGTAGTTCCTATTTGACTCAGGTTCGAGACATTTTCAGAAAAACAATTGAACTTGAACCAAGGGGAGAACAGCTCTTAGAAAGCATCTTAGAGGATAGTAACGGATGGAACTTGGAGGGGCTGAGCAGCTGGAAGCTTGGCTACTAATTGAAAGAGACATGAACCTGAAGAAGCCTTTGCTTTGGGAGAAAGGTTACAGTCTACAGGGATTGGAAATGAGTCTGTGGAGTCATTACATCAGATGTACTCCATTATCTTTTTTATCATCCAGTAGGATCTTGGTATCCCTTTGAAATCAAAATTCAGTCAGGTAAGCAGATATTAATCGAGAGCGAAAAATATTGGTCAGGTCATCACTGATCTTTTGATTTACAAAGGTGCCACGGGATCAAGTCTCTGGAAAGGAGATTGAAGCCACAGTCTTCCAACCCCCACTGGCAGCTGTTATTCCTATGATCCGTCACTGACACCTTATACATAAGATGTGATGAGAAAGAGAATATTGCAAGGAATAGGTCCCATGAACCTCAGAAAATAAACCTCTGATTTCTCATGAGAACATTAATTGCCAGCCATCTGCAACATGGGTCCAGTGTTAGAGGTCTGGATTGTATACAGGTTCTGTAATGCAGTGGTCTAGGCTGGAGTAGGGATCCTGTAACAGAGGTTTGTACTGTAGACATAGGGGCAGATTAGGCCATTCAGCCTATCGAGTCTTCTCCGACATTCCATCATGGCTGATCCCGGTTCCCACTCAACCCCATACATCTGCATTCTCGTCTTATCCTTTGATGCCCTGACTGATCAGGAAACGATCAACTTCTGCCTTAAATATACCTATTGACTTGGCCTCCACTGCAGTCTATGGCAGAGCATTCCACAGATTCACTACCCTCTGGCTAAAAAAATTCCTCCTTACCTCTGTTCTACAAGGTCACTCCTCAATTTTGAGGTTGTACCCTCCAGTTCTGGATACCTCACACCATAGGAAAAATCATCTCCACATCCACCCTATCTGGCCCTTTCAACATTTGGTTGGTTTCAATAAGATCCTCCCCACTTTCTTCTAAATTCCAGTGAGTACTACCCCAAAGCTGCCAAATGCTCCTCATATGTTAACCCCTTCATTCCCAGAATCATTTTCATGAACCTTCTTTGGACTCTCTCCAATGACAACACATGCTTTCTGAGATATGGGGCCCAAAACTGTTGACAATACTCCAAGTGCAGCCTGACTAGTGTCTTATAAAGCCTCAGCATTATCTCCTTGCTTTTATATTCTATTCCAGTTGAAATAAATGCCAACATTGTATTTGCCTTCTTTATCACAGACTCAACCTGTAAATTAACCTTCTGGGAGTCTTGCACGAGGACTCCTAAGTCCCTCTGCACCTGTGATATTTGGACCTTTTCCCCATTCAATCGGCAGTATTGTTCCTTTTACCAAAATGTATTATCATACATTTCCCAACTGTATTCCATCTGCCACTTTTTTGCCCATTCTTCCAATTTGTCTGTGTCCTGCTGCAATCGCATTACTTCCTCAGCACTACCTACCCCTCCACCTATCTTCATATCATCCGCAAACTTTGCCACAAAGCCATCAATTCCATTATCCTGAGGAACACCACTAGTCACTGGCAGCCAACCAGAAAAGGCCCCTTTAATTCCCACTTGTTGCCACCTGCATGCCAGCCATTCCTCTATCCATGCCAGTACCTTTCCTGTAACACCAGCCTCTAGGCTGTAGGTAGTGTATAGATCCTATAAAGGAGAAGTCTGGAGCGGTGAATGATAGATAGGGGTCCGGTAAGGGAGGGCTAGGGTAGTGTAGATGTGCTGTAATGGAGACGTAAAGAGTGGTCCTGCTCTTCTTTACGTTGACATGATTAGGTGAAACTTTATGTAACTGAATAGAGTCTGTTTGGCCATCTTTGTGTGATTACATTCAGGTCCTCCCTTCTTGAGCGAGTGAGGATTCTGCATCTGTCTCTAGAGCTTTCAGTGCATTTACAAAATCTCTCTGGAGAACATTCACTAGACTAAAGTGTTGTTGTTGGATCCTTTATCTGGTGTACAAGATTTCATGAATTCTCGCAAAAATGCTGGAGGAATTCAGTAGGTCAGTCAGCATCTATGGAGACTTAAGTAAACATTTGATGTTTCAGGCTAAGACTCTTTGCCAGGATCAGGTCTGAATGAAGGTCAACTATTCATTTTCCTCCATAGATTCTGCCTGACCTGCCGAGTTCCTCCAGGATTTTGTGTGTGTTACTCCAGTATCTGCAGAATCTCTTGTGTCTTATTGTCCATGAATCCTCTCATTTTCTCTTCTGCACCCATTCAAGGGTCATGGGAACATCTGAAATAGGAGCAGAGATTGGCCTGTACTCACCAAGCCTGCTCCTTTTCCCAAGCATGGTCCACCACTTGTCTGATCTGCTGCTACCTCTGCCCTATCCTCCTGTGCTTTGGTTTACCTTGGATTCTCAAAATGTTACTCTTGAACGTATCCTGCTCCTCAGCAATCTTGTCCCTCTGAGGGTGAGATGTTCACAAACATCTGAATGATGAAATTCCTCCTGGGCTCTCTCTTTGGAACCCCTTGTCCTG
Organism: Hemitrygon akajei; assembly: GCF_048418815.1. NCBI lineage: Eukaryota > Metazoa > Chordata > Chondrichthyes > Myliobatiformes > Dasyatidae > Hemitrygon > Hemitrygon akajei. Next base: position 93,547,839 of record NC_133130.1, on the reverse strand, counting down.
AGATCATGGTAACAAGTTCCTGACCCTCCAGTCAAAGAGGAAACACTCCTCAGTCCTAACCCTGGCAGATCCCTTTGGAATCGAGTGTGAGAGCAGTGAAATTATTGACTGCTGCCTGATGGCCCTCTCCTCCACCAGGGCAGTCAGCCGAGTTGTTTTCCATTTCAGCTGGGGATGCGGGATGGAGCAGGTTTGATGGGTCACGATGCAGAGGTCCCAGAGAGCAGAGGGGTTGGGGGGGGGGGGGGGTTGTGGAAGTGAGGACCCCATCTGACATTGCTTTTGTCCTGCTAGCCGCCTGTGTGTGCAACAGGCTGTGTGTAGAAATCTCACATAGTGCTTAGCTTCTGTCTATTCCTGGTATCTTGAAGGATGGACCTGTCCGCATTACCGTGCAGTTGTCCCATTTTAGCTGGACGTATCCACACTACCTGTCCTTCATGGTAAAGTCCTGGCTTTTGTCTCAAGCGATAATTCACTTATAACTCTGCTATGACCTTACAGCAAAGAAAGCGGCCAGTTGCCTCAGCATGATATGTTTACTTGTCCATGTATCTATCCAGTTCAATCTGCAGCTCCTCTAGAGTCCATTGTAGTCCACTGTAAAATCTTTGACAGGGAAATGGAGTTGTTATACCATGCACTAAAGTAATTTGTTTAACTAATTTTCACTGATATTATCTCGCTCCATACATCCTGATTCTTTTACATAGATTTTAAACAATTCATGTTGTTTCACTCGGTATACAATCTCCCTATTCCAGTCCAGCAAGTTTTTGGCAAACTTTCCCTGTTCTCTTTGAACTTGTGGCCACCATAAAATCCTGCTTCCTTTGCCCAAATGAGCACCAATTCTTGTTTGCCCTTTGACCCTGTGCTCACTCACCTTCATTGGTTTCTGTTTAAGAAATGCATCGATTTTGAATAATTTAAACCCTGTTTTGAAGAATCCCCCTCTGTAATTACCATCTCTCTTGAGTCAGTGACAACCTCCAATTCTGACCTTGTAAGATCCCAAAATTTAATTGTTCCCCCAGAGTCTTCAACTCTGAACCTCTCTTGTTCTCTGCCTTTCTCTACTAATCTACTAATTTAAGATGCTCTTCCAAACCTCCTCAGACCAAACTCCTTGCCACTCAGCTTGGTGGGTGCTCCATGCTCCTTGATAGCGTTCCTGTGATGATTATATGAATACTCTGTTCTGTTAAGGAAGCAATAGAAAGGTACTTTAATGTGTTGACAGATACATCTTGGATCATATACATATTACAAAAAAGGTGGAACTTGCAGCCTTGAAGTGCATTAAGGTGGGCAAATCCCAGGGCTTGACCAGATGCACCCATAGGCTTTATAGGAGTCTAGGGAAGAAAAGTTGGAGGCCCTTGTAGACATAGTGGTTCATTGTTTGCCACTGGAGAAGTTCCAGAAGACTGGAGGGTGGCTAACATTGTTCCATTGTTCAAGAAGAGTGGAAAGGACAGGCCAGCAAGTCTGACTTCATTTGTAGGCAAATTACTGGAGGGAATTCTGAGGGACAAGATCTCTCTCAATGTAAGCAAAATCAAAGAACTTTAGGGGATTGGAGGTGAAAAGCGTCAGTAACTTTAAATCCTTTGGTATTACCAGTCAGAGGATCTCCCCTGGGACCAGCTCACAGGTGCCACCATAAAGCAGGCACAGAGGTGCCACTACTCTCTTAGGTTCGGAATGTTATCTAAAACTTTGACCAACTTCTACAGATGCACAGTGGAGAATAACCTGACTGGTGCATCACGGGCTGCTGTTGAAATGCCACTGCCCAAAAGGCCTTTCACACCTCTGAGCATAGAGCGCTGTCACAGCAAAGCAGCATCCATCAGCGAGATCTCCGACAATTCTACTGTATTTCTTTGTTCTACTGTGAATGCCCACAAGAATCTTAGGGTAGTATATGCTGACATATACGTACTTTGATAATAAATTTCCTTTGAGCTTTGAAGATCTACCACCACTTGGATAGTCGAGGCCTGATCAGCAATAGTTAGCGTGGTTTTATGAATAGTAGGTAGGTCATGTCTGAAGAATATTTTGGTGTTTTTCGAAGAGATAACTAAGGGAAGGGAACAGATGAAAGTAGGGCGGTTAATTTTGTCTTTATGGACTTTAGTGTAGCCTTTAACAAGAACCCATGTAGCAATCTGATCTTGAGGATTAGGCTGCATGGGATTCAGGGGGATTCAGAATTGACCTGATGATAGGAAGCAGAGGATAAAGGTTGAGGTTTGATTTTTTGACTGGAGGCATGTGACTAGCGGGGTTCTCCCGACATCAGTGTTGGGACCTCTGTTATCCATTGTATATATAAATGTCTTGGATGCGAATAGACAGTACATAGCACGTTTAGCAAGTTTGTTGAACATACTAAATTTAGGGGGTCTTGTTGATAATAAGGCAAGTTACAATGAATTGCATAGAGATCTTGATAAGGTGAGGAATGGCAAATGGATTTTGGATAGTCAAATTAGTGTAGGACTTGTACAGTAAACGGCAAGGCACAGTTCATTGAAATTGACCATGCAAATAGACAGGGTGATGAAGAATATGTTTAATATGTTGGCCTTCTTCAGTCAGGGCATCGAGTTTAGGAACAGGAACATTATGTTGCAGTTACATAAGTCATTGGTGAGTCTACACCTGGTGTTGTGTACAGTTTTGGTCACCCTGTTATAGGAAAGACATTAGCAAGCTGGAGAGGGTACAGAAGAGATTTACAACGATGCTGTCTGGACGAGGGAGGCTTGAGGTACAGGGAGAGGCTGGACACACTGGATCTCCATTCCTTAGAGTGCAGGAGCTTGAGTGGTGAACTTACGGAAGTTTATAAAATCACGAGTAGCATGGACAAGGTGGACAGTATAGACTTTTCCCTGGGGCTGGGGAGTCCAAAACAAGAAGGCACAGATACAAGATAAGAGGGAAGAGATTTAACAGGAATCTCAGAGGTAACTTCTTTACACAGAGAGTAGTGAGTATCTGGAGTGAGTTGCCACAGGAAGTAGTCAAGGTGGGTGCAGTAGCAACATTTAGGAAGCATTGGAATGGGTACATGGAGGGAAGGAGCTTGGAGGATTATGGGCCAAACAGGGTAACTGGGACCAGCAGGGAGGGTGCTATGGTCGGCATGGACCAGTTGGCCTGAAGGGCCCGTTTCTAAGCTGTATTATTTTATGGCTCTGCAACACAGGATGTAAGAGAATCTTTACAAGACAATGCCTGTAACATTTTCGAGTGGATTAGTCCCTTTCAACCATCGGGTTCCTGAATTAGTGTGGACAACTTCACTCACCTGAACCCTCTACTGATCGTTAAACACAACCTATGAACTTACTTTCCAGGACTCTAGCATTCATGTTCTCCATTTGTTTGTTTGTTTATCTATTTGTAATTATTTGTGTTTTTATGTATTTGCACAGCTTGACTTCCTTTGCACATTGGTCCATTGTCAGTGTTTGTTTGCAGGTTTTTCATTGATTCTATGGTATTTCTTGTTTCTACTGTGAATGCCTACAAGAAATGTAGTATATGGTGACATATACATACTTCTTACTTTTAACTTTAATGTTGGATTGTGAGTTTGGAAAAGACGTAAAGAGGCTTCAAGGAAATATAGGTAAGTTGAGTGAGGGGACCTGAACATGGCCGATGAAATATGATGTGGATCAGTGGACATGATCCACTTTGGTGTGTATAGAGTCATAGACTTATGCAGCGTGTACCATAGGTCCATACTGACCAATTTTCCAAGCTAAACTAGTCTCAAAAGCAGCCAACCTTTCAGATGTCCTACAGTGATCAGCTCTGTAGGTTCAGATGTTGTGAAAATAGATCTCTGGTCATGAAGGGAATGAAGGAATGTAGGGATAGTGATGGAGAATGGTGCAAAAGATTGATGATTGATGGAGCAGGTTCAAGGGGTGGTTGCTGTACTCCTGCTCCAATTTCCTCTGCACTTGTGGTTGAGGGACAAAGACTGGCTGGAACACTGAGGGAAAACTCACCAGCTCCTGATCAGAACAGCTTCATCGTGTTTCGCTTGGATCAGGTTGAACTGTGCCTCTGTAAAACAGCATCTCTGACAGTGTGGTACTCTGGAGTATCAAAGTCAGTGCCGTCAGTAAGTCCACTGCCTCACAGCTCCCGTGACCCAGGTTCGATCCTGATCTCCAGTGCTCTCTTTCTGCAGTTTGCACATTATTCCTGTGACAATGGTTTTCCCCAGGTGTTCCGGATTCCTCCCACATACCAAAGATTAATTGCCCCTGTAGAATCTAGGGGCAGTTGATAGGAATGTGGAGAGAGTGATGGGTGAAGGACTAGGGTATGTGTGGTTGGTGCAGACTCAGTGGGCTGAGGGGCTTGTGTGCATTGCTTTAATTTAAATATACAACAGCAAATTGCTGCATTGGGATCTCACCATAAAGCATTTGGGGTGACAGTGTCGCTTCCCTGTGAGAAGGCCTCAATAAGGCAGGAGTCTGCTGGTTGAAAGTAAGCAGTGAACCAGTTGATAGCTAATACTGGCCTGTCAGTTGGGTTATTCATTTTGTTATTTATCGATGTTTTACTGTTTACTTAGCACGAAAGTCCTTGGTGCTTGCTTGGCCATGGATGAAATATTTCTCAAGATGCCAACCATTTTGCAAGTTCGCCTAGATAATTTGCATACTTGTTTGTCCACATCCCATTAATGTTGTCAGCTCTCCAAGTGATTTCTCATTTTCCATGAACCAGGAGCTTTATTTCACGTCCTTTCTAATTGGAGTTCTTCTCCCGGCTAAAATTTCTTGTGCCTATTTACATCTGGCGCCTTGTCACCTTGGCAACTCATCTGTATGCCAACCCTAAAGTGCACAAAAATACCTTTAGGACCAGCTCCGATTTAGTAAAGGTATTTTTTCCCGACATATCTTCTAAAGTTTGGAGCTTAATGAAAACTGGGTGGTGGTGGTTGTAATTAGGAGAAATTAGTACACAATCAATAACATAACCTCTAGAACCTGAGGTGTCATTACCAAGAATTCACTATGATAGGTATTTGTTTTTGAGAAGGGTGCTACAAGTTATTGGCAACTTTAGGTGCTTATTTGCTTGTTGGAAGGCATGCCAATAACAGCAATTGGAAATGCTAGTAGCTTCTACTGGAGTGGGGGAGATCAACAAGGTTTTTTGCAATCATGTAAAACAGAACTGAACATCTGGTTTCCTTCTGCTGCCCAGAAAAGGCTGTGGCGGGGGTGGTGGCGAGAGGAGAGGAGCTTGTTAAACTGCTCCGGTTGATTATTAAAATGTTTTGCACAAGGAGGGGAAGAGAACACAGAGAGAGGGTGGGTACACGTCTGATTGTGCGCTGCTAAAATGAACTGGAGTGATGAGGTGCAGAGGCTGCTAAACGTTGAAGAAAGGGCGTCCCGCGTCTGCCTGCCTTTTACTGGGTTCATTCACAGCCCGCCCTACTGTTGCTGGTAAAAATAGGTTTTGTTTTGAGTCACTTTGGGAGTATGAAAGCGGTCTAATTTGTGACCGGTAGAAACAAGGCGCTTAATCAAACCAATTCCAGACAAGGTTGCTGAAAGGGCTGCAAGAAAGCCCAGTTACAAAACTGAAATAAACTGCAACATGATGGATTAATTGACTTTGCTCCATGAGTAAAGAAAGAGCCATTGAAACCATGTCCTGCACGCAGGCACTGCAGCAGCAAGAGGGCATTCAGCCCCTCGAGACTGCTCACTGCACATTCGCATTCTGGCTGAACGGCTTTTACCTACTCTGTGTGTTCCTTTATCCCTGAGCACATCTGAGTAACAAAAGTCTGTTTGTCCTGTTACAGAAAGTCTTGATTGAACTTTCCTCTGCAGCTTTTTAGTGGGGCACATTGCTGACTTCCATTAATCATTGCGCGGTGAAGCACCTCTGACATCACTGCCAGTCAAGTGTATTTAGTTTGCAATTGTAAGCTCCTTCTGCAGAAGGTTTACAGGGATACGGTCCTAATGCAGGCAAATAGAGATATGGAGACTGTTTGGCATAGGTCTGCTGGGAATTCTGTAATTCTATGGTGGTCTGCCCCCTAAACCTCCTATATCTACTAATCATCTTCATTTTAGTTGGTTGCATTTTGTCCTCATAGCTAAAATTGTTAATGATGATGATGTCCCGGTCAGTGGAAAAGTCTTGAAGATATGACTCAGTATTGTACAGTTGGGAGAGTGGACTGCAAGGCGGACTTGCACGTGGATATAATTATTCCCATGGAATCATTTGATGATGTGCATGGAATCTTCCCATTATCCCGGCCAGTATTTGCCTGTCAGCAAAGATCACTAAGAACAGGTTACTTGGACTCATTGATTGAGGTTCAACTGGGCAGGTGCTGTGGTACCTTTCCTGAGGCTGGGAAAGGTGATATCTAAATGCAGATCCTTCCTTTCTTTTACAACGGACTACACTGGAGGAGTGAATTTATGTTCAGAGCTGACCATGGGAATGCTTGTCAAAGTTCCTTAATTTCACGGAGGACATTTATTTATTTATTGAGATACAGTGCAGAATAGGCCCTTCTGGCCCTTTGAGCCACGCCACCCAGGAATCCCCGATTTAATCTTAGCCTAATCACGGGACAATTTACAATGACCAATTAACTTTCCAGCCGGAGGATTTGGACTGCGAGCTGTGGGAGGAAATCCACACATTCACATGGAGAACATACAAACTCCGTACAAACAGTGGCGGGAATTGAACCTGGGTCACTGGTACTGTAAAGCATTGTGCTAGCCACTAAATCTTGCTGTCTGGAGGTCTCTACAATGGCAGCATTGATATTTGTTGCTACCATTGGGCCATCTCCTTAAGCATTTCATATAACTGTTAACTTCTGTGGGGCTTTTAGCCCCAACGCTTTGCAATTCACTTATCGGAGCAACAGGTCAATGGCAGATGCCATCTCTCTGGCACTACATTCCTCCTTAGAACACCTGGAGAATAAAGACGCATATGTAAGGCTCCTTTTCATTGACTACAGCTCTGCCTTTAATACCATCATTCCAAATAAACTGATTCCTTAGCTCCGGCCCCTGGGTCTTAGCACTCAGATCTGCAGCTGGATCTCCAACTTCCTCACAGACAGGACCCAGGCTGTAAAAATAGGGGACAAGCTCTCCTCGATAATCAATCTGAGCACCGGTGCCCCACAAGGCTGTGTACTCAGCCCTCTGCTGTACCCACTGTATACCCATGATTGTGTAGCCAAGTTTCCATCGAACTCAATATATAAGTTTGCTGATGACACCACAATTGTAGGCCGTATCTTGGGTAATGATGAGTCTGAGTACAGAGAGGAAATTAAGAACCTGGTGCCATGGTGCAAAGACAATAACCTATCCCTCAACATCAGCAAGATGAAGGAATTGGTTGTTGACTTCAGAAGGAGCAGCGGACCACATGACCCCATCTACATCAGTGGTGCGCAGGTGGAACAGGTCAAAAGCTTTAAGTTCCTCAGGGTTAATATCACAAATGACCTGACTTGGTCTAACCAAGCAGAGCCCACTGCCAAGAAGGCCCACCAGCGCCTTTACTTCCTGAGAAAGCTGAAGAAATTTGGCCTGTCCCCTAAAACCCTCACTAATTTTTATAGGTGCACCGTAGAAAGCATTCTTCTAGGGTGCATCACAACCTGGTATGGAAGTTGTCCTGTCTAAGACCGGAAGAAGCTGCAGAAGATCGTGAACACAGCCCAGCATATCGCACAAACCAATCTTCTGTCCTTGGACTCATTTTACACGGCACGCTGTCGGAGCAGTGCTGCCAGGATAATCAAGGACACGACCCACCCAGCCAACACACTTTTTGTCCCTCTTCCCTCTGGGAGAAGGTTCAGAAGCTTGAAGACTCGTACGGCCAGATTTGGGAACAGCTTCTTTCCATCTGTGATAAGACTGCTGAACGGATCCTGACCTGGATCCGGGCCGTACCTTCCAAATATCTGGACCTGACTTGCACTACCTTACTTTCCCTTTTCTATTTCCTAATTATGATTTCTAATTAAAATTTTTATTAGATTTACTATTGATTTGTACTCCAGGGAGCGCAAATCGCAGAATCAAATATCACTGTGATGATTGTACACTCTAGTATCAATTGTTTGGCGACAATAAAGCAATTTTCACATGGGTAAAGGTAAAGGCCGTGAAACTTCTGAGTGTGAAATACACATTGAATCAACCACGCATGGTTAATTTGGTGTTCGGCCTCAAGGGAGTTTTAGGTAATGTGTGGTGAGGGAGGTTCCTTTAAGAGCCAGTGTGTTGCAACCTAGAGACAAAATGGCTCCACACACAGAAAACCATTGAACTGCAGATGTTTTTGCATAACATTTGCATATATAATATTGATTGGAATGATATAAAAATGGGCAAGATATGTAAATTATCATGTGCCCTTCAATCAGTGCATCATGGGGCACGTACACACGTCAAAGGGTGGGCAACAGTTGTGCTGGTTTAGTGACTGTTTTCCAAGATGGCACTTTCTAGGGTGGTGGCTCCAGTGGGAAGACTGTGACAAGGTGTGGGGCAGGGCATGGACACGGGTATGATGGAAATGAGGGGGTGCCAGCCTTCAGAATCGGTACATGGGGCAAGGTCAACACACTCAAAATAGTCAGCAAGTCGGGCGGCATCTATGGAGGGGAATAAACAGTCGACATTTCCGGCTGAGGCTGTTCGTCAGGACTGGAAAGCGAGCAGTTAGAAGCCAGAATAAGAAGGTGGGTGAGGGAGAGGAGTACTAGCTGGCAGGAGATAGGTGAGACTGGGAGAGGGGGAAGGTGGGTGGGTATGTAGGGGAGGGGAGATGAAGTGAGAGGCTGGGAGGGGTCCTTTGGAAGATGCAGAGGGCAGAAGAAGAAGGAATCTGACAGGAGAGGAGAGTGAACCTTCAGAGTAAAGAAATGAAAAGCACCAGAGAGAGATGATAGGGAGGTGAGGAGAAGGGTGGGACAGGAGCAAGAATGGGAAATGGAAAAAGAGGGGGGAGTAATTACTGGAACTTAGAGCACTTGATGATCATGCCCTCAGGTTGGAGGCTACCCAGATGGAATATGAGGTGTTGCTCCTTCAACCTGAGTTTGCCTCATGGCAGTCGTGGACCAACACGTCGGTATGGGAGTTCGAAGTTGAATTGAACTGGGTGGCCTCTGGGAGATCCTTCACTTTATTCCATTCCTATTAAATTCCTCCTTCATTAGCCCTTTACCTCTTCCACCTATACCCTCCCAGCTTCTTGAACCCACCCACACACCCACTTTCCCACTCACCTGGTCTCACATTTCACGGCCAGCTTGTATTCCTTCCCATACCCCGACTTTCTTAATCTGCCTTTTGCCCCTTCCTTTCCAGTCCTTTTGAAGGTCTCAACATGAAACATTCTCCTCCATAGATGCTGCCTAATTTGCTGAGTTCTTCCAGCGTTTGTGTGTGTGTGTGTGTGTTTTGCTCATGGATTTCCAGTATCTGTAGAATCTCTTGTGTTACAGGAGGCGAGGCAATAGAGTCATACAGCACTACAGCACAAATAGGCCCTTCAGCCCATCTAGTCCATGCCAAACTATCGTTCTGTCTAGTCCCATTGACCAGCACCTGGACCAGCGTTTATATACTTATCCAAACTTCTCTTAAATGTTGAAATGGAGGATGAGGATCAGGTCCCAGGGAACAAATACAGCACAACCTCACCTGAGAAGGATTAAGTGCCCGGGGAGTTCTTCATTGCTGGACTCCCAGCAGCAGCACAGGTAGGCAGAGGTATTTCAAGACCTAAGCCCTAGATGTGGGTGCAGCCTCTTTAAGGCCTCTCCTTATTCCAACGATTGGACCCAATGCTCCAGCTAACCCTGGATTTACTGCTGCTTGGTGGAATGCTGATGTTTGTAAAAGCACAAACTTTGTGCATTTGTTGTTTTGGGAAAAAAGAGATACCTCTGTTTATTCTTCTACCTTTGAAAGTTTGCTGCATGGATTGCTCTGTCACCCCATTCCTGCCTCTCTACCCCCATTCAGTTAGGAGTGTCTCTGATGCTCCCTAAACCATACATTCCGATTTCTTCAGCAACACACACAAAATGTTGGAAGAACTCAGCAGGTTTGTTAGCGTCTATGGAAGGAAGTGAACAGTTGATGCTTCAGGTCCTTCATCAGGGTTGGAAAGAGAACAAGTGGAAACCAGAATAAAAGAATAGGGGGGATCCCACTGACTCCCACACTTACCTTGACTACACCTCTTCCCTTTCTCTCATTTCCTTGTCTCAAATCTCTCTCTGCCGCATCTGTTCTCATGATGAGTATTTCCATTCTAGGACATCCAAGATGTCCTCTTTTTTCAGAAAACAGTTTTCCCCCTCCACTGCTTTCATTGCAGCCCTCACCTGCATCTTCTCCATTACCCATGTGTCTGTCCCCACCCTATTCCCCACTCCAACAGAACTGGAATAGGGTTCCCCCTGTCCTCACCTACTACCCCAAGAGCCTCTGCATTCAGCATACCATTCTCCCCAACTTCCAGCATCTCCAACAGGATCCTACGACCAGACACATCTTTCCCTCCCTACCCTTCTCTTTTCTCCGAGGGATTGCTCTCTCTGTGACTCCCAAGTCTGCTCGTCCCTCTGTAGCAATCTCCCTCCGTGAATTTATCCCTGCATGACAAGTGCTACACCTATCCCTACACCTCCTCCCTCACTACTATTCTGAATCCTTCCAGGTGAGGCAGCACTTCACATGTGGATCTGTTGGTATCATTTAATGCATTCAGTGCTCCCATTGCAACCTTCACTACATTGGTAAGATCTACCACAGATTTAGCGATTGCTTCGTTGAGCACCTTTGCCCTGTCTATCGCAGTAGCCAGGATCTCCCAATGGTCAACCCTTCCATTCCCACACTGATGTCCCTGTCCACAGCTTCCTCAATTCCGTGTTGAAGCCAGGCACAGAGACGAGGAACAAGACCTCGTATCTCATCGTAGTATTCTCCAATCTTACGGCATGAAGACAGATTTCTCTTACTCCCAGTAACCACTGGCCTCTCCTCCCTGCGCACATGCTCTGTTTTTCCTTAGCAACACACAAAATGCTGGACAAACACAGCAGGTCAGGCAGCATCTCTGGGGAGGAATAAACAGTCAATGTTTCGAGCCCAGGTCCTTCATCAGGACTGGAAAGGAAGGGGGAAGAAGTCAGAATAAGAAGGTTCAGGTAGGGGAAGGGAAATGTTAACAGATTATTCCTCGCTGTAGATACTGCCTGCCCTGCTGGGCTCCTCCAGCATTTTGTGTGTGTTGCTCTGGATTTCCAGCATCTGCTGAACCTCTTGTGTTGTTTTTCCTGATTACTGTGGCCCAGTTACCCCTTCTCGTTCCCACCTTTCACCACAACTTGCCCATCACCTTCAACTCCCTTTCTTTGATTCCCCACCCCTTCCCTTTATTCCATGGTATATGATCCTCACCCATCAACTTCCTTCTAATTCAGCCCTTTGCTTCCTCCACCTCTCACCTCCCAGCTTCTCGCATCCTTTTTCTCCTCCACCATCTACCTAGCTTCCCCGTTCACCTGGATTCATCCATCGCCCACCAGCTCGTGCTCCCCCCACTCCTCCTGCCTTTTATTCTGTCTTCTGCTATCTTTCTTTCCAGTCCTGATGAAAGGTCTCATCGGCCTTTCATTTCCCTCCATAGATGCTGCCTGACACACCGAGTCCCTCCAGCATTTTGTGTGTGTTGCTCTGGATTTCCAGCATCTGCAGAATATCTTCTGTTTCTGATTTCTGCAGCACTTTTAACTCCCAAGTGAAGTTTATTGTCATGCACACAAGTACGGTGAGGCATGGGTCCAGTGAAACACTTGATTGCAGCAGCTTCACAGGCACACAGATTCAGACCACACACAGAACATAAATTTCACAGGGTAGTGAAGATAAAGACTGTGCAAAACATTTCGGGACATTCGTGCAAAACCACAATAAGAAGCAAGTCGGTGGTAGTGCAAGAGGTGTTTGTTGGGTCCATTGCTAAGGTTAGTGTTCGCATTGTGCAGGTCATTTCAAGAACCTGATGAATGCAGGAAAATAGCCGTTCCTGAGCCAACTTCATGATTATATCTCACACAGCAGCAGATAACTCACTGTAGTGAAAACATCTGAGAGAAAATCGACCACAGTCTCCTACATCCTGTTACTAATTTAAAGGGAATAAATTGAAACCACCACCAACTGTTTCTTCCCCCCCCCCCCCAGACATTTTCCTGTTTCAGTTCTGCAGTGAGTCCCTAAGTTGTGTCAGTATGAAAACAATTATGGAGTATTTTTGCATAATTACTCTGGTGTCTGTTTAACTTGGTCATGTGTCAGTTGTACGTGCTTATGGGAGGGAAAGGTTTGGGTTTACAGCATGTACCCAAGCTTTAAAGTGATTTGAGTGCAAGAACTCTTTATAGCTCTGCCTGAAGTATTTATAAATGTTTCTGAGGATAGTACAAGGCCGGACAGGTTTTAATTATCAATAATGACTTAATACACTGGAACCTTTTTAAGAAAGAGAAGGATGTTGCCGGGACTTGAGGACCTAAGTTACAGGGAAAGGTTGAATAGGTTTGGACTTTATTCCCTGGAGTGTAAGAGAATGAGGGGAGATTTCATAGAGGTACTGTATACAAAATGATGACCGATAAAGATAGGGTAAATGTAGGCAGCATTTTCTACCCAGCCTGGGTGAAACTAGAACTGGAGGTTATAGGGTAAGTGTGCAAAGTGAAATACAAGGGGCAACCTCTTCGTTTAGAGGGTGGTGAGAGTGTGGAATGAACTGCCAGCGGAAATGGTGGATGTGGGTTTCAATGCAACATTTAACAGGTTTGGATAAGTACATGGATGGGAAGGGTATGGAGGGCTGTGGTCTTGGTGTGGATCAGTGGGACTAGGCAGTAAAGTAATTTGGTATCGGTCAAAGTGCCTGATTCTGTGCTAAAGAGCTTCTATGAGTCTAGAACCTGATGGAGGCCTTTATAAAGAACGAGAGGTTTGATTAAGTGGCCACAACTTCTGGGAGAGTTCTGAAGCAAGGCACCCACATTCTGCTGTCCATTTCATCAGAAATACTAAATGCAACAGAGAAATGGTAGTGGCTGCTGAACCCAGTGAGGAATTAGTAGTTACCATCAAACCCAATGAGGTACTGATAGTCACCGTCAAGCCCGATGAGGAATTGGAGTCACCATCAAACCCAATGAGGTACTGATAGTCGCCGTCAAGCCCGATGAGGAATTGGAGTCACCATCAAACCCAATGAGGTACTGATAGTCACCGTCAAGCCCGATGAGGAATTGGAGTCACCATCAAACCCAATGAGGTACTGATAGTCACCGTCAAGCCCGATGAGGAATTGGAGTCACCATCAAACCCAATGGGGAATTGGTAGTCATCGTCAAACCCAGTGGGGAATTGGTAGTCACAGTCAAACCCAGTGGGGAATTGGTAGTCATTGTCAAACCCAGTGGGGAATTGGTAGTCACAGTCAAACCCAGTGGGGAATTGGTAGTCATCGTCAAACCCAGTGGGGAATTGGTAGTCATTGTCAAACCCAGTGGGGAATTGGTAGTCATCGTCAAACCCAGTGAGGAATTGGTAGTCACAGTCAAACCCAGTGGGGAATTGGTAGTCATTGTCAAACCCAGTGGGGAATTGGTAGTCACAGTCAACCCGATGAGAATTTGTTAGTTACCTTCAAACCCAATGGGGAACTGGTAGTCACATTCAAATCCAATGGGGAATTAGCAGTCACCATCAAACCCAGTGGTGAATTGGAGTCACTGTCAAACACAGTGGGGAATTGGTAGTCACAGTTAAATCCAGTTGGGAATTGGTAGTCACATTCACACCCACTGGGGAATTGGTAGTCACTATCAAACCCAATGGGGAATTAGAGTCAGCGTCAAACCCAGTGGGGAATTGGTAATTACTATCAAACCCAATGGGGAATTGGAGTCACCGTCAAACCCAGTGGGGAATTGGTAGTTACTATCAAACCCAGTGGGGAATTGGTAGTCACTATCAAACCCAATGGGGAATTAGAGTCAGCGTCAAACCCAGTGGGGAATTGGTAGTTACTATCAAACCCAATGGGGAATTAGAGTCAGCGTCAAACCCAGTGGGGAATTGATAGTCACAGTCAATCCTAATGGGGAATTGGAGTCAGTGTCAAACCCAGTAGGTAATTGGTAGTCACATTCAAACCTAATGGGGAATTGGAGTCAGTGTCAAACCCAGTGGGGAATTGGTAGTTACTATCAAACCCAGTGGGGAATTGGTAGTTACTATCAAACCCAATGGGGAATTGGAGTCAGCGTCAAACCCAGTGGGGAATTGGTAGTCACATTCACACCCACTGGGGAATTGGAGTCATCAGTAAACCCAATGGGGGATTGATAGTCTCCTGCAAACCCAATGAGGAATTGGCAGTCACTGTCAAACCCGATTGAGAATACAGAAAAACTTATTTACACAGAGAGATCAGAGTCGAAATGGATCAGAGGGTAGTAATGGTGACATTAATATCTTCTTCTTAAGCCCTTCATCCCTACTGGTTCAAATGCCACATTCAACAGGTTGCCAGAGACCTCTGTCCTGCACCAGTCATTCAAGTTTTCCCAGGTGTATCCTTCCTCTCCCAGGGATGATGTCTTTGGAGCTTTTATTGGCACTTTTGTAGCACTGGGTTTATAGAGGATGGGGATGCTTTCCCCATGCCCCACCCTCCTTCCTTGTATCCGGACTTGGGACTGTCCATGGCAGAGTTGAGATATACGTACTTTGATAATAGACTTACTTTGAACTTTGAGGATGTGGAACTTGTGAAAGGATGAGGTAAATAGCATATTTGGATTGGTGAACAATTTGAGGGCGGGAAAAGCAGAAGGATATAGTGATGGGGTTGGATGAGGAGGGGTGTGACATAGACTCCACTGCGGTGGAACGTCTGGGCTGTATGACTGTCTACTGTGGAGCACATTTCCAGTATTTCTGTGTAAGTTTGCTCAAAGAAATGGGGTCATAGAACAGTTAATGTGAGGTTCATCTCTGCCAAGGAAACATGAAATGGACCCCAATGTGAAAAGGAATATTAAGAAAGATGTCAAAGGTCGAGAAGGAATGAGGATGAGATTTATTAGAATGGCTTTAGTGTTAAGAGAGAGTAAGATGACTAGAACAGACACTAGAGAGACTGTGATTTTTATTTCAAGAGAAAAGGGGAGAAATAGACGTGTTCTGTATTATGAGGGGATTGTGATAGGGTAGACGGGCAGCAATTGTTTCCACTGGATGGAGTGTGGTTGATATCAGACCACAGATTTAAAGTTCTTGGCAACGGAACGAAGGGGGATGAAGAGGAGAATTTATTTTTACACAGTCAAGTTTCTATGTTCTGAAATGCTTGGCCAATGATGTAAGTACAGCCAGTAGTCGTCGTCAAAGAGGAAATTGATACATGGTCAAAAAAATACAAAATGCAAGTCTATTGAGAAAGACTGTGGGGAGGGGGGTAATGGGAATAACTGGAGAACTCTATCAAAAAAATAGCTCAGTCACAGTGGGCTGAATTGCCTCTGCCTTCACTCTGAATTTCATTACAGAACATTGTCCATACTGTTTAATATTTCAACCTCTCAGATGCCTCCATTCAGAAGCCATTTCCTTAGTTTTTACTTCAAACCGATATTTTGGGATCTTTCTCCTGGCTATCTGCAGGTCCACCTCTTTACAATTCGACTGTAACCTCCTCGTGTTGCCATTCTGCCGCTCTCAGTTCAGATGAGATTCCTTTTGCTCTGTATTCTGTGGATAATCTGAGTGTTGAGTCTGGTAGGGTTTTAGTGCGTGGTTCATGTTGCTTCAATGTACAGCGGACGAGTATACATTTCGTCAGCTCATGTGCTTGCAATGATTACACTAAATCTGCTCCCCTCCCTTACTGCACTTGTTCACATTCCCAAAGCACTGGCATAACTAGAGTTCTCATTGCTATCTGTCAGGTGATCACTTCCTTTGACTATTACGTGGAGTTCCCCAAATTCTCAGCATTCGATCTTCCCTCATCCAGAATTTTGACTGGATGTCTCCTGGAAGTCTGGCTGTTGTACAGTTCCACAGCACATCTGGATCGTTGATTTCCCAAAAGATAGAAATATTCGGAATTATGGGATCACCTTCTGCATCTGTTTTGATTCATGGGGTTAAGATGATTTGATGTCCATCAGTGGCTGAACATTCTGTGGAATTATTCAGAGATTCAATAATAACTTCCAGAATTAGAGGACACATTTAGACTGACAGTTCAGTGGAGAACAAATGTAAAACTTGGAACAGTGCAGCACAGGAAGAGGCCCTTGGTATTGCAATGTCTGCTTTGAGCACAATGGGTGGTGTTTTCTTTTGATTGTACTGTATATGATATAATAACATATCTTGCATCACTCTTCTGTTCCAACTGTTCCTCCTGTAAATTCCTGTGTAAAAATGGACGCAGAGTGTGCTATAATTACATACTGTGATACTAGTGGTATTTTAATTCATAATTTGGTATCTGCAGGGAAAGTGCATTATCTTCCAAACTCCAATTAAATTAGTTACTTAGATTGTAAAGAAAAGATAAAATTCCATCCTTAGGATAATGACCATGGGAAATTCCTTTGGTTTCTACCAGTCAGTGGCTACAATTTTGGTGTAAGGTTGGCTGAAGAGTCAAACAAAAGATGTTAAACACAAATGGATGCTTGTTGCAGTTACTGACCTGTCATCAGACTTGGCTCAGCAGTAACGTCCTCCTGGCTGAATCACTCATAGGTGACCCTGGCTGACAAGAGAAGTCAAAGACAACATAAAAGTTAAGAGAGGGCATACAACAGAGCAAACAAAAATAGTGGAAGTTAGAGGATTGGGAGGCTTTTAAAAATCAACAGAAAGCAACTAAAAAGCCATGAATAAGGAAAAGATGGCTCTGAAAGAGGTGGCTGAAGAGATTTTGGAGACATTAGTAATGATCTTTCCAAAATCAATTGATTCTGGCATGGCTCAAGAGGACTGGAAAATTGCAAATGTCACTCCACTCTTCAAGAAGGGAGATAGGCAGAAGAAAATTAAAGGCCAGTTATTCTGACCTCAGTGTTTGGGAAAATGTTGGAGTTGATTGATAAGGATGTGGTTTCGAGGTACTTGAAGGCATGTGATAAAGTAGGCTGAAGTCAGCATTATTTCCTTAAGGGAATATCTTGCCTGACAGATCTCTTGGAATTCTTTGAATAAAGAATAAGCAGGATAGATGAAGAAGAATTAGTGGATGTTGTGTACTTGGATTTTCAGAAGGCATTTGACTTCGAGCCCATGGTATTACAGGAAAGATTCAGTCATGGATAAAGCAGTGACTGATTGGCAGTAGGCAAAGAGTGGGAATAAATGAAGCCTTTTCTGATTGGCTGCTGGTGACATTGGTGGTGTTCATTGTATGTCAGTGATTTGGATGTTGAAATTGATAGCTTTGTGGCCAAGTTTGCAGATGATACAAAGATACGTGGAGGGGCAGGTAGTTTGGAGGAAGCAGAAAGGCTACAGAAAGAGTTAAGACAGATTAGGAGAATGGGCAAAGAAATGGCAGATGGAATACAGTGTCTGGAAGTGTATGGTCATGCCCTTTGGGAGAAGAAATAAAAATATAGACTAGTTTTTAAATGGAGAGAAAATTCAAAAATCTGAGGTGCAAAGGGACTTCGAAATCCTCGTGCAGGATTCCCTAAAGGTTGGTGGTGAGGAAGGCAAATGTGATGTTGGCATTCATTTCAAAAGGACTAGAATATAAAAGCAAGGATGTAATGTTGAGGCTTTAAAAGTATTGTGAGCAGTTTTGGGCCACTTATCTAAGAAAAGATGTGCTGACATTGGAGAGGATTTAGAGGAGCTTAACAAAAATGATTTTAGGATTGAAAGGGTTATCATATGAGGAGCGTTTGATAGCTCTGGGCCTGTATTCACTAGAATTCAGAAGAATGAGGGGTATCTCGTTGAATTCTATAAAATGCTGAAAGGCCTCAATAGAGTGGATGTGGAGAGGATCTTTCCTATAGTGGGGGAAACTAAAACCAGAGGACACAACCTCAGAAATCTAAAACCAGAGGACACAAACTCAGAATAGAGAGAGATCTATTTAGAG
The DNA here is from genome assembly GCF_048418815.1 of Hemitrygon akajei. Taxonomy (NCBI): domain Eukaryota; kingdom Metazoa; phylum Chordata; class Chondrichthyes; order Myliobatiformes; family Dasyatidae; genus Hemitrygon; species Hemitrygon akajei. The sequence goes on along the minus strand of NC_133130.1, from coordinate 93,529,551 downwards.
TAAGGCCATAACACCATTAGACACAGGAGCAGAATTAGGCCATTCAGCCCATCAGGTCTGCTCCCCCATTCCATCATGGCTAATCCCGAATGCCACTCAACCCCAGACACCTGCCTTCTCGCCATATCTTTGATGCCCTGACCGATCAGGAAACTATCAACTTCCGCCTTAAATATAGCCATGACTTGGCCTCCACTGCAGTCTGTGGCAGAGCATTCCACAGATTTACTATTCTCTGACTAAAAAAATTACCTCTGTTCTAAAGGGTCACCCCTCAATTTTGAGGCTGCGCCCTCAAATTTTGGATCCCCAAGATAGGAAACATTCTCTCCACATCCACCCTTTCTAGTCCTTTCAACATTTGGTAGGTTTCAATGAGATCCCCTCGCACTCTTCTGAATTCCAGACCCAAAGCAACCAAATGCTCCTCAAATGTTAACCCCTTCATTTCCAGAATCATCCTCGTGAACCTCTTCTGGACTCTCTCCAATGACAACACGTCCTTTCTGAGATATGGGGCCCAAAACTGTTGACAATACTCCAAGTGCAGCCTGACTAGTGTCTTATAAAGCCTCAGCATTATCTCCTTGCTTTTATATTCTATTCCTCTTGAAATAAATGCCAACATTGCATTTGCCTCCTTTACCACGGACTCAACCTGTGAATTAACCTTCTGGGAGTCTTGCACGAGGACTCTGAAGTCGCTTTGCAGCTCTGATGTTTGAACCTTCTCCCTATTTAGATAATGGTCCACACTATTGTTTCTTTTACCAAAATGCATTATTGTACATTTCCCAACACTGTATTCAGTCTGCCACTTTTTTGGCCATTCTTCCAATTTGTCTTAAGTCCTGCTGCAATCGCTTTGCTTCCTCAGCACTACCTACCCCTCCACCTATCTTTGTATCATCCACAAACATTGCCACAGAGCCATCAATTCCGCTACCTAAATCATTGACATCAATGTGAAAAGTAGCAATCCCAGTACTGACCCCTGTGGAACACCACTAGCCAATCAGAAAAGGCCCCTTTTATTCCCACTCGCTGCCCCCTGGCTGTCAGCCATTCCTCTATTCATGCTAGTAATCTTCCTGTAACGCCATAGGATTTTATCTTGTTAAGCAGCCTCATGTGTGGCACCTTATCAAATGCCTTCTGAAAATCCAAGCAAGTGACATCCACTGCCTCCTTTGTCCAAGCTGCTTGTTACTTCCTTGAAGAACTCTAACAGATTTGTCAGGCAAGGTTTCTCTTTACAGAAGCCATACTGACTTTGATTTATTTTATTAGTCTCCAAGTACCCCGAAACCTCATCCTTAATAATAGACTCCAACACTTTTCCAACCACTGAGGTTAGGCTAATTGGCCTATAACTTCCTTTCTTTTGCCTTCCTCCCTTTTTAAAGTGTGGAGTGACATTTGCAACCTTCTAGTCCTCTGGGACCATGCTAGATCAAGTGATTCTTGAAAGATCATGACCAATGCATCTATTATCTCTTCAGCAACCTCTCTCAGGACTCTGGGATGTGGTCCATCTGGTCCAGGTGACTTATCCACCTTAAAACCTTTCAGTTTTCCTAGTACTTCCTCCTTTGTAATAGCAATGGAACTCACTCCTGCTCCCTGACACTCATGGACTTCTGGCACACTGCTAGTGTCTTCCACAGTGAAGACTGTTGCAAAGTACTCATTAAGTTCATCTGCCATTTCTTTATCCCCCATTACTACCTCACCAGCATATATTCCAGTGGTGCAGTATCAATTCCTACCTCTCTTTTCTTCTTTATATAACTGAAAAAAAACTTCTAGTATCCTACTTTATATTATTGGCTAGTCTGCCCTCATATTTCATCTTTTCCCTTCTTGTAGTAGTTTTGGTTGCCTTTTGTTGGATTTTAAAAGCTTTCCATCCAACTTCCTACTTACTTCTGTTACCTTATATGCCCTTTCCGTGGCTTTTATGCAGTCCTTAACTTTCCTTGTCAGCCACAGTTGCCTAGCCCTGCCATTTGAGAACTTCTTCCTCTGTGGGATATACAGTATCTATCCTGCACCTTGTGAATTATTCCCAGGAGCTTCAACCATCTCTGCTCTGCCGTCATCCCCTCCAGTATCCTCCTCCAATCCACCTGGGCAAGCTCCTCTCTCATGCCTCTGTAATTCCCTTTATTCCATTGTGATAGATACATGCTTCTCCCTCTCAAACTGCAGTATGAATTCAATCATATTATGATCACGGGTTCCTTTATGTTAAGCTCCCTAAAAAGATGTGGGTTATTACACAACACCCAATCTAACGTAGCCTTTCCCTGAGTAGGTTAAGGACAAGCTGCTCTAAAAAGCCATCTTGTAGACATTCAACAAATTCCCTCTCTTGTGATCTGACACTGACATGATTTTCCCAATCCTCTTGCATATTGAAGTCCCCTATTACAATTGTGCCAGTATCCTTATTACACGCCTTTTCCTGCTCCCTTTGCAATCTCAACCCTACATCTTGGCTACTATTTGGAGGCCAGTGTATGATTCCCATAATGGTTTTTTTACTCTTGCAGTTTCTTAACTCCACCCACAACAATTCAACATTTTCTGACCCTGTGTCACCTCTTTCTAAAGATGTGATTCCATCTCTCACCAACAGAGCCACACCACCGCCTATGCCTTCCTGTCTGTCCTTTCGATACAAAGTATATCCTTCGATGTTAAACTCCCAGCTATGGCCTTCTTTTAGCCATGACTCAGCGATGGCCACAACATCATACTGACCGATCAGTAGTTGTGCCGTGATTCATCCATCTTATTCTGAATGCTACTCGCATTTAAATACAGCACCTTCAGTCCTGCATTCTTTGCCCTTTTGAATTTTGCCTCTGTGGTACAATTTAACTGTCTGCATTTGTACTTAATCACTGGCTTGTCCTTCCTTATATTCATATTGCACCCATCGTCTACTTTTAAATCTGTTGGCTCTTCCTCAGCTCATCATACTGGTACCCATTGCCCTGCCATAATGGTTTAAACCATTCCTAACAGCTCTAGTAAATCTGCCCACAAGAATATTGGTCCCCTTCGGATTCAAGTGCAAACCATCCCTTTTGTACAGGTCCCACCTACCCCAGAAGAGGTCTCAATTATCCAGAAATCTGAATCCCTGCCCCCTGCTCCAATTCTTATCTGCCACCTCATTCTATTCCTATCATCACTGTCGCATGGCACAGGCAGCGATCCCAAGATTACTACCTTTGAGATCTCCCTGTATTCTTTTTTCAAGACCTCCTCCCTTTTTCTTCCTATCTAATTCGTACCAATATGTACCACAACTTCTGGCTGCTCACCCTCCCTTTTCAGGATATTGGGGACGCGTCCAGCACCATCTCAGACCCTGGGCAAACTACCATCCGTGTTTTCTTTTCATGTCCACAGAATCGCCTATCTGTCCCCTTGACTATAGAGCCCCCTATTACTGCTGCCATCCTCTTCAGTTCCCTACCATTATGAGCTGCAGGCCCAGACTTCGTGCCAGAGGCTGTTGCTCCCCCAATTAGATTGTCCCCCACAACAGTACTCAAAATGGAGTACTTATTGTTGATGGGTGGTCTCCACTATCTGACATTCTCCCTTCCCTCTCCTGTTAGTCACCCATTTATCTGTCTCCTGTACCTCTGGTGTGACTACCTCCCTGTAGTTCCTGTCTATCACCACTTCACTTTCCCTAACAAGCTGAAGGTCCAGTGCAGCTCCCGTTCCCTAACATGGTCTCTAAGGAGCTGCATCTTGATGTACCTGGCGCAGATGTGGCCATCAGGGAGGCTGGGATTCTCCTGGAAATTCCACATCTCTCACCCAGAGCAGAACACTGGCTCAGTAGACATGCCCCCATTCTCTCCAGAGCTAAGTAAGAAATGAGGAATGAACTTTCCTTGCCTCTGCCTGTTCTCGACAAAGCCTTACTACTCTGACTCAGAGCACTCCCGTGATGACTGCTACGCTGGGTAGTACCTTTCTTTTATAGAGACTGGGTTTTTAAAAGCTCTTAGTCAGACCTGTGTGGGGACACTCCTTTTGGGTCTGCGCATGACTCCCATCAAAAAAATAGCCAGAGAGTGATGAATCTGTGGAGTTTGTTGCCATGGTTAGCTGTAGAGTCAAAGTCATACGTATATTTACGTCAGAGGTCGATGTCATCATCTAGTCTTCATCTAGTCAGGGCATGAAGAGATCCGGGGAGAAGGCAGGAGATGGATCATGAGATCCATGAGAGGGAAATGGATCAGCCACGATGAAATGGCAGAGCAGACTCAATGGGCCAAATGGCCTAATTCTGTTCCTTTATCTTACTGTCTTATGGGTTCTATTAGCATTCTAGAAATCTGATTGGTAACAGTGCAGCCCTGTTACCAATTTTAGGACACCATGTTTTATTTCACTGGTATGCATTCCTGTCCACCTCAGTGGAATGGAAGAACAAGGTATTGGCCACATATATCTCACTTCTTTGTTGCTGACTGTAAGAAGTTTGTATGTTCTCCCCATGACCATATGGATTTCCTCCCGAGTGCTCCAGTTACTTTTAAAAGATTTCCTTTAGTTGTCATATGTACATTGAAACATACAGTTACATCAACAACCAACACAGTTCAAGATATGCTTGGCGGCAGCCTGCAAGGGTCGCCCTGCTTCCAGCACCAACATAGAGTGCCTACAACTTACTCGTACGTCCTTGGAATGTGGAAGGAAACTGGAACACCCGGAGGAAACCCATGTGACCACAGGGAGAACGTACAAACTTCTTACAGTCAGCAAAGGGAATTGAACCCTGATCGTACTGCTGGTGCTGTAAAGCATTTTTCGATCCACTGCGCTACCGTGTCACCCCATGTGTGGTTTTCTCCGGCATTCCAGAATTGTAGGGTTAGGGTTAGTATGTTGTGGATATGCTATATTGGTGCCAGAATTATGGTGACACTTGTACATCTTTGGACTGTGTTGGTCGTTGACGCAAACGATGCATTTCGCTGTATGTTTTGAAATAAAGCTAATCTGTCTTTGAATCTGAATCCAAACCAAAGCTAGTTTAATTCCCTTAAGATTACAGGGAGACTGTTTGATCTTTCCTGTCCTCCTGTGACCTCCCCTCTGCCATCTGATTTCTAAATGGACATTGAACCCATGGCCACTAGCTCACTACTTTTTTATTTCTGTTTTTTTTGGACTATTTATTTTAACTTAACAATTTAATAGATATATATACACTTAATGTCACTTTTTTTCTATATTTATTTATCATGTGTTGCATTGAACTGCTGCTGTAAAGTTAAAAGTTTCACAATAAATGCCGGTGATATTACACCTGATTCTGATTCATACCTTAGAGATAAATCGCAGAAATTATATTTCTATTTTATTCCTTTGGAAAATAACAATGGAGGTTTGACTACAGGGCTGATCTAGTAGCTAATTTTAACCTAAGTTCCAATTGTAGAATGGAGACACAGGAGACTGCAGATGCTGGAATGTGCAGTAAACCACAAAATACAGAAAGAACTCAATGGGTCGGGCAGCATCTGTGGAGAGAAATAGACAGTCTCAAGTGGAAACATTGACTTTCCATTTCCTACTATAGATGTTGCCTGACCCACTGAGATCTTCCAGCACTTTGTGGGTTAAACTGTAGAATGCTGGTGTGTGGTGTTTGCAAAGTGATCAGGCTGGATCATTTTCTTTGCCTTTAGCCAAGCAGCTGCACTATTTAAGAGTAATCACAGATATGTCAATAAATAATAGGTGCATTTATGTAGTGTCATTCATTATCTCAGGACATAAAATGCTTTACAGCCAATCAGGTGCATGAATTGAATTGACGTTATTCCTTACATCCTTCACATACGTGAGTAAAAATCTTTACGTTACGTGCCATGGCAATCATAGTAATTTTAATAATTTATAATAATTAGAACAGTCAGTGTAATATAGAGTATACTCAAGTCAGTGTGAGTTCTTTGTCTGATGGCCTGGTGGAAGAAGCTGTCCCGGAGCCTGTTGGTCCTGGCTTTTATGCTGCAGTACCACTTCCCGGATGGTAGCAGCTGGAATAGGTTGTGGTTGGGGTGACTTGGGTCCCCAATGATCCTATGGGCCCTTTTTACAGACCTGTCCTTGTAAATGGCCTGAATCATGGGAAGTTCACAACTACAGATGCGCTGGGCTGTCCACACCACTCTCTGCAGAATCCTGCGATTGAAAGAGGTACTGTTCCCATACCAGGCAGTGATGCAGCCAGTCAGGATGCTCTCAATTGTGCCCCTGGAGAAAATTCTTAGGATTTGGGGGCCCATACCAAACCTCCTCAACCGTCTGAGGTGAAAGAGGTGCTGTTGTGCCTTTTTCACCACACACCTGGTGTGTACAGACCACGTGAGATCCTCGGTGACGTGGATGCCGAGGAACTTGAAGCTGTTCACCCTCTCAGCCCCAGATCCATTGATGTCACTGATGTTGAGGTACAGTAGTTTTGTTGTGAAGTGAGAAAGTTTATGGTGTATGTGTACACAAACCAGCCCTTTTAATAACAGTGGGATGATGATTAGATAATCTGCTTTTGTAATGATTAATTGAGGAATTAATCAGAGGGCCAGGGAAAGCTCTCTGTTCATTGAGTGCAATGGGATTTAATGCCATGAGCTGAGAATGTTAATGTCTTTTTCAAAATACCACTCTTACTTCATCACTGTTCAAGGAAATCAGCCTGGATTGATTACTTTAAGTCCTTCTGCCTCACAGTTGCCACCTTGAGTTACATAAAGGAAACCAGCATGCAGGGGCAGCCTTGGCGACAGATGTTTACAAAGCAGTATTTGTGCTGCAGTTGGGAAAGTGTTTAACATTCTTCATTGTGGATGATAATTAACGGGGCACTGGGTCAGACCGAAGAGTGAATGGAGACGGGGAAAGAATGATAGACACAACAGCTGATAGAGTGCAACTCAGCTTCTGCTTGCAACTAAACAGCTGTGCATCGGGACAGATATCAGTTAGAAACATCTTTTGGAATACGTCCCGTAGATCAGTTCGCATGATAGAAAGAACTCTGTAGTGGTGGTGGTCTACCTTGGTAGATGTAACACAGGTCACTGTGAACAAGCAGCATGTGGTCAGCCATTGTATTATAAAATGCTCGCAATACGTGTTCTGATCAGAGCTGGGAGCTGTTGTTTATATTGCGACAGGATCCGTGCACTGTCTGACTTTATCCTACCTTCATTTCGTACCCCTACACGACAGTTTGAAGCACAGGAGAGATTTATTTGATCAAGTAAATATATCATAATGTCTATATTGCTTTCTCAATGTTGTTCCTGTTAAATAGGCAAAGATTTTCTCGTGTTATTTAAGGATTGCTTTATGACTCATTTTGCAAAAGACTAGACTAAAGAGCCTATCCTGCATGTGATTGTGAGTAACAGAGTCGCTGAACTATGTGCCTGTGATTATTCCAGCAAATGAAGAGGTCTGTAAACCTGAACAATACCCTCTTAAAGAGAACTCATAGGAGAAGTTGCACTTCACTTCAAATTCAGATTTAGAGTACTGTAGTAATTTTACGTATTGCACTGTAATGTTACTGCAAAAAAAACAAATTTCATAATATATGTGAGTGATGATAAATCTGATTCTGATATGGACTATTCTGTTGTGGACTGAGAGTGGGGAAGGGGCAGGGAGGGGGGAATCGTGGTTGGGGAGAGGGGAGGGATTGGGAAGTATCAGAGAGAGACATTCTGTAATGATCTGTAAACCAATTGTTTGGAATTAAATGACCTTCACTGGTGTCTGAGAGCTGGGTGTGTCTGCACCCGTGCCCCCAACCCGCCCTCTGCCTCCTGTCCCATGCCCCACCCATGGCGCTCCACCCTTGGCAGTACTGACATCCTTTGCTCCCACCGGATTTACAAACTCGCTCTCTGCTCCATGTTGACAAGTACTGTACTGTGTAAATGCTTTAGGCACCTAAGACTTTGGCACAGTACTGTATCACATTTGAAATATACAGTAAAAGGGAATTTCATAATACCCTCCAACTCCTAATTCCTATCCCTGGAGGGAAAGGAGATTGACAGGACTTTAAAAACGTGGACAATCAAAGCGTATGGGGTTGATTCGGAAAAATGGCATTGAGATACGCGATCAGCCTTGATCATATTGAATGGTGGAACAATCATGAAGGGCTGAATGGCCTCCTCCTCCTATTTCTTATGTCAGAATGGCCATTAAAGTAGAAGAACTGTAGAAGATAATTTGCATGCACAGTGGACCAATGTAAACCCAACAAACCTAAAAACTCATTTGTCCTCAACGACTGAAGTCAGAGGTAATTAAAGGTCGAAGGGTGTAGTGGAAAGGTGTAGACCTTGTGACAGAGAGTGCTCGGTAAACACACTCTGTACACACACACACTCTGTCTGTCTGTCTCTCTCTCTCTCTCTGTCTCTTTCTCTCTCTCTCTCTCTCTCTCTCTGTCTCTCTCTCTCTCTCTCTCTGTGTCTCTCTCTCTCTCTGTCTCTCTCTGTCTCTCTCTCTCCTCTCGTCATTCTGCTGCTGCACTGAGTACATGCATTTCATTGTCTTTCTCTGGTATGATTGTATAATGAGTTGGCTTTAGGGCGCCTTTCATGCTGTACACAGTGAAATATTCCCTTTCTTTAGTAATGGGGATGTGCATATGTATTGTTTGTATATTGTATTTAAGGTAAATACTTCTGTTTGTATGATTATAACTACATTGTGTGCTGCATCGTATTTCGATTCATGTGTAGTCTTAAGTTAACTTTGTGGGTAATTAAAGATGGTGTGTCCTGGTGCTTAAAAAAAGACAGGGCTTTGCTCTTGCAGGGAGAGAGAGAAATTGAGATTGTCAAGAGTTGACACTGGATATAGTACGTAGCTATGATTGTGTTTTCTGCTGGATATCTTTTTGTAAATATTGTAAACCTGTTTGTTATTTTCTCTAATCTTTGTAAGTTGGATTTTTGACACACTGAATAAACACTCTTACATGAAAATGCTAAGCAACTCCAACCTTTCTTTGGTCATAACCCATGATTCATAACAGACGTGTCAGGAGTGTCAGCAAGAAAAGATTTGATTGGGATATATGTGGTTCATTAAGAACAGATTGGGACCAATGAAGGTTGCAGAAGTGCCAAGTGAGATGTTTTGATGTTTCTTTACCAAGGAGAAATTAGGTAACTTACAACCTGAAACGAAGGCAGATTATTACCAGCAAGGTGGTTGAACAGCCTACAAATGTTAAGTAAACAAACCTCACAAGCCGGATAAGGATCATCTGATTATTCTTCAGGAAGCTTGGGAGGAAATTGCAGGAACTTTGCGGATGTCACTGAACACTGGAGAGGTGCCTGGGAACTGGTGATATTAGTCCTCTTCTCAAAAAGTTAGACAGAAGTTACTTGGGGAGTGGTGAGTCTGTGAATTTGTTATCCATTGAGCAAATGTTTGAAATGTCCTTAGCGATAAACGCAACATTAAATGCAATTGTAGATGAGATTCAACATGACCCATGGCCTTGCCAAGTTTGATTGACTGGTTTTCTTTAAGAGAATGACAAAAATGGTTGATAGAAATATAAGGGCAATGTGTCCAGCTTGGGTCTCTGAAGGGCCACTCAGCTTCATACATGAAGACTAGACTACACTTCCAGAGAGAGGTGAGAGTTATTGTCCTTGACATCCAGGCAGCATTTGACTGGTGTGAGCCCTGGTAATACTGATGGCCGTGGACATCAAAGGGAAATTTCACCAGCGGCTAGAGTCACACTTTGTACAAAGGAAGATGTCTGCGGTTTTTCAAAGTACAGATACAGTATGTCACCATATACAACCCTGATATTCATTTTCATGTGAGATACTCAATAAATCCATAATAGAATAATAACCATAATAAAATCAATGAAAGACTATTCAACCAGTGTGCAAAAAACAACAAACTGTGCAAATACAAAAACAAAGAAATAATAATAATAAATAAATAAGCAATAAATATCGAGAACATGAGATGAAGAGCCCTTGAAAGTGAGTCCATAGGTCGTGGGGACAGTTCAGTGATGTGGCGATCGAAGTTGAATGAAGTTATCCCCTTTGGCTCAAGAGTCTGATGATTGAGGAATGATAACTGTTCCTTAACCTGGTGGTGAGAGTCCTGAGGCTCCTGTATCTTCTTCCTGATGGCAGGAGGAAGAAGAGAGCATGACCTAGGTGGTGGGGATCCCCGATGATGGACGCTGCTTTCCTGCAACAATGCTCCATGTAGATGTGCTCAATGTGGGGAGGGCTTTACCCACGAAGGACTGGGCTGTATCCATTATTTTTTTTGTAGGGTTTTCCATTTAAGGGCATTCATGTTTCCATACCAGGCTGTGATGCAGCCAGTCAGTATACTCTCCACCACACAGTTATAGAAGTTTGTCAAAGATTTAGCTGTCATGTAGAATCTTCACAAACTCCGAAGGAAGTTGATGCGCTGCCATGCTTTCTTCATAATTGTAACTTGCGTGCTGGTGGTAATTTACTTCAATCAAAATAGCTAAAGACTTTCCTCAGTTATATCCTTAACCATCTTAAACTGCTTCATCACTGACCTTTCCTCCACCAGGAGATCTGAAGTAGTAATTTTTACTGCTGATTGCATGCACTTCTAGTTACAGGTGTCCCCCGCTTTATGAATGTTCACTTTACGCCACTTTGCTTTTACAAAAGACCTACATTAGTAACCTGTTTTAGCATTACAAAGAGGATTTTCGCTTCTACGAAAATTTTTCCCATATAAATTAATGGTTCTTCGCTTTACGCCATTTCAGCTTGAGAAAGGTTTCATAGGAACGTTCTACCTTTGTAAAGGGGGGTCACCTGTATACCTCTTCAGATAATAAAGCGTGAATCTTTAGCAAGATCTAGACAGCATGCAATCATGAAATATTAAGTTGCAAACAAAACCTGCACCGCACAAGTGTAAGTAAGGTGAGTCCTGCTTAAAATAAATTTGCTGATGATGACTGTTATAGCACAGGCCATGATCAACCCACAAATGATTTCCGCCTTAACTTTATAGACCTGTGACCACCACAGTGTGAGACGAGAAATCAGAGGATATGTGAAATTGGGAAATCTTTTTAGCTAAACTGACATGACAACGCCCAACACAAGGCTTGAGGAACAACACCTCATCTTCCTCCTGACAACACTGCAGCCTCCTGGGCACAGTGTTAAATTCTAAAACTGCTAGTAACGTGACTCCTCAGTCTGCATCCGTTGTCCATCTGTTACCCAGGCTCTGCTTGTTTTAGTTTCCCACTTCCCCTCTCTGGGAGTAGAGGACATGCCCAACCTGACCTGCTGGGCTTGTCGTCCTGCTCTGCATTTCGCAGCTCCCACATCCTTTTCTTCTCTATGTCTCAGACTCTAACTGCCTTTTGTTACCCATTGACCAGATAACTGTTTATATTTTATCCCTATGGTCCCCCCCCCCCCCCCCCGGTTTTACCCAATCAGAGACATTCCCCATCCTCCCTGTAATTTATAAAACTTCTTTTCTCTCCTTCCCCATTCTGATGGAGTGTTTTCAATCTGGAACACTATCTCTGTTTCTCTTCCCACAGACGTGGCCTGATGTGCTGAGTACTTCCAACATTTCCTGATTCTATTCCAGCATCCGCAGGTCTTTTTTGATTTTCACCTTATTCGTTCTTGCTTGACTGGTTATTTTCCTTTCTGGTAGTTCTTCACGTGCACCTTATCTACATTATTTCAGGGCTTGGTGAGCTCTCTGTGTCGCCTTCCCACGTATCTTATTTTGTTAAGCCTAATTAGTTGAATGGCCTTGGTTCCCATAAACAAAAATCAGTTGGACCATTGTTTGTTCTGTTGCTTCGCTAATCTCTGCTCTTTTAACTTTGGCAAAGGCAGACTGAAAGGCTTCTTACTGTGTCTGAATTTATTTTCCCCTTTTGTGTTGGCTACTTCCCAACCATTTGGACCACCTTAGCAACAGCCAGTAAGATGGCTCTCTGTGTGCTCAGTTAGAGTGTACACCAAGCCAGTAGCGAGAGTCTCACAATGCCCCAGCAGTCAGAACCCTTCTCTTTATCCTCCAGCAGTATTTCAATCAAGTTCAAGCACAACTTGCTGCTATTCTGGGCTCATTTCTCTCACAAGTGCCTTGTAGTGATCATCTTCAACCAGTGAGGGCCCTATCATCACAACTTGTCACTCACTGGCTCTGTCAACAACCTGGTTACCACAAACTGAAATGGATTGTGTCTACAAAAGTTGGTCGGAGATTGTGTATCCTGCAGGGAGCAAGTCACCTTTGTCTCAAAAGCCTCTATAATGAGCAGTGTGAAGGACTGACTTGCTTCCAGTTCAAAGATCAACATCACCCAGAACAAATCTGCTTTCTCAGTTCATTTCCAGCTTCCACTTTGAACACGCAATCCTCCCGTCACAAGATCAGTGTGCAGCATCTGCAAGATCTACTTGCCAGGACTTCTTTGACATTGTGGGCTTCTCTGGGGTGACACAGTGGACCAACTGGTGGAGCCACTGCCCCACAGAGCAAGCGATTTGGGTTCAATCCTGACCTCTGGTGCTGTCAGTGTGGAGATAGCCTCTTCTCCCTGTGACTGCAGGAGCTTTTGCCACGTGCTGTGGTGTCCCGCAGGTTGGTAGGTGAGTTGGACTCTAAATTGACCTTAGGATGTAGGCAAGTGGTAGAGTCTGCAGAGGGTTATTACAGGGATTAATGTAGGATTACTCTAAATGGCTGCACAATGGTCAAAGGACCTGTTTTTGTGCTGAGGGGTTCTAACACCCACGATGAGTGCAGAAGACTTGTGTGAGCATCACCTTGTCCAATTTCCTCTCCACGTTGCACATCATCCAGGGACTACCCCATTCTTTCATCTTCACTCAAATCCCCCTGACACCACCGTCAGGGTACCTTCATAGCATGTCACCTTCTCAACGGCAATAAATATTGATTAGTCAGCAGCATCCTCATCTTATGCATGAATTGACATCTTCTGTAAACTTCTCCAGCTGCAGGACCTTCCAAAATCTCCATTGCAATACGAATCTCTTAATAACCCCACTTCACATTCCAGCTGGGCCTTAAGCTGTCAGAGCCTCACCCTCCGGACTTCTTTCTGAAAGCTCTATGACTAAATTTCTAGTCACCTTTGCTTTCTGTTTCACTTAACATCAAATGCTTTCTGCTTTTTCTCAGTGAGGTGTTTTAGACACTTGATGATGTTAAATATGCTATATAAATGAAATTGTAGTAAACTGTGAGAAAATTTTTTTTTAAATGCCCCTGGGTTGCTTTGATCTTGATTCCCAGCTTATGAAGTCTAAAAGAAAGATGGTGATTTTCGTCTAACCTGTACAGTAGGTTGTCAGCAAGAGAGCAATAACCCCATGGTAATAATAATCCATTGATACTTAATGTCTGTAGGAAGTTTGATTCAATGTCCCTCCGATGCTCCCAGACAATGTTTTTGCTAAATTTGTTAAGTTTAATTTGAAACCTTTTCAATTTAAGTTTATTGTACTGTAAGAAGGAGGCATCAATTATCTCTTAATTGATGTTTGCCTTTGGTTCTCAGTACAAGAGTTTATGATGGTGGAAACTTTGATTTTCTTCAACTGTGGATGACTAAAAAGTAATTCATCGGCAATTATTGGCTCCCTGCCCGTACCATCTGACTCCTAAAAGCCATGCAGATTGTCCTGGGTTAGGACAAAAGAGGATTAGTGCATCTGTGTGGAGATTGAGGCTACGAAACAGACCTGGATTCAAGCTGAAGTGTATCTGTTTTAAAAGATAAACTGGTCTTTTTAAGGACCAGTTATATCAGGGATGGGCCTGAGGTGATTTTTTTCCCCTCTCTTTTTATTTGACAGTTATTATTTGCAAATTGAGAGGGGGAAAAACGTTTAAAAGGTGTATTTGTTGAATGTGTTAGTGTTTACCTTGGTCTTAAAAGGCCTCAGTGATTGTCAAGAGTTAGGGTTATTTCAGGTTGTAGTGGATGTATTTAATTTTGTTAAGAAGTGGAGATATCTGCTGGTGGTGGGTTGCTTAATCCTTGTGTCAATGGAAGAGGATGTCTGGATTTGTGGCAGGTGAAAGTTCTACTGTTGTTACAGGTTCCTTTGTATTGGAGGGTATGAAGCTGTATCAGGATTAGTGTGGTTCCAATTTTTTAAAAATTTCCTTGATTAACCAGAGCACTGAAATTTACAAGGTGGGGTGAGTTAAAAACCATAGGTAAAGACATCTTGTAAAGATTGCCATCTGAAATTTGCTGTTTAGAACAGCTGCTTAGTTATATGAGAAAAGGTTATAATTATTCTGGTATGACTATAAAACTGCTCTGTAACTTGAGCTGTGAATTATTTCTTTATTCGGGTACACACGCTGGAGTATCTCTGAATATTGTCTCACTCAATTAAACCAAGCTGTTTGAAGGTTCATGCCATCATAATAAATTTTGCTAGGGTGGTACTTCAAATGATGGAAAGCCCTTTTTGTATATGTGCATTGCCATTCAGTGATTGATTTAAAGGCAGTACACTTTGTGCCGAACAAGTGTAACCTCATGATGCCAACACCTAAACAAATAGTTAAAAATAACTGATTCAAGAGACTGGTCAAGCATCCTTGGTACTACTTTGTGAACGTTATTGAGATGTTAGAAAATGGAAATCCCCTTTGATATGTCCATTTGGCTGAGTTCCTAGAATGATTTGTGCTATTGCAACAATGGTCTTTTAACATGCAAGCTTCTCCAAAACAACTTCTATTTATTTTGCTGTGGAAAACAGTTTCCGTTCCAATTAAGGATGCCAACTCTCTAGGATTGGGCACACATCTCCAGGAATTGAAGATAAATCTCCTAGCTACCAGTGGAATCATGGGGGCTATTTTCAGTAAATTTCTTTAAAGTTTTGCTGATTGGTTCCAGGTTAAGCAATATCTGTTTAATGCTCACCTTTGTTTTTACATCTGTCCAAGGTCACCTCTTCTCCATCTCTGAAATCCAATCTATTCCAACTTTTCTAGTGCATGCCTCTAACTTTACCCTCTTGCAAATTCCTTGAATTTAAATGATATTATTGATTGCTATATGTTAATAAGCACATAACTGTGCAGATTTACAGCACTTTTTCCTCCCAATGAAAAATTCTTTAAATTTGCAGTTTAAAGAATGTTTTTGTCATTTGCCTTATGTGGAGAGGATATTTCCGATGGTGGACAAGTCTAAGACCAGGGGACACAGCCTCAGAATAGAGGGGAGTCCTTTTAGAATGGAGACAAGAAGGAATTTCTTTAGCCAGAGAGTGGCGAATCTGTGGAATTCTTTGCCACAAGCAGCTGTGGAGGGCAAGTCTTTATGTAGATTTAAGGCAGAGGTTGGTAGATTCTTGATTGGTCAGGGCATGAAGGGATATGGGGAGAAGACAGGAGATTGGGGCTGAGAGGAAAATTGGATCAGCCATGATGAAATGGTGGAACAGACTCAAAGGATCAAATAGCCTAATTCTTCTCCTATATCTTGTGGTCGTATTATCATGTTATATGGCTTTGCTTTGCAGTCCTGTATGCCCCATTTAGTTTTGCTCTTTTAGAGGTTGTGCTTAGGTGACGTGGCTTTTGGTCATTGGGGTGGATTGTGTGGGATTGTGATAGTTGATCATTAAACCCTTCAAGCTGGGTTTGATTAAAACTGGCGGGAACTTTGCTCTGTAATGGAGATATCAGCTGGACAGTATGGCAGAGTACAGAGAGTGGCACCCACATATGGATTCAAGTATCCTGACCAACCAGAGTTAACAAAGTTAGGTTCATGGCATACAGGAGTTAATGGTCCATTGTTTTCATTGGCATTCTCATTTTCTGTTTATGTTGAAAATGCAGTTCTCCCACTGTGCTGTTATAGAGTCGGTTGCTTGGATTATTTCAAAGCATCCTGCCACGGTTTTCAAATAACAATTATTCCTGTCTCCGGGTTCATTGTTGAGGCCATCATGTATTACTTGCTCTCAGCTTCCCTGAAGTGATGGGCTGCCCCCTTGTCCTTCTGAAGAGTCTCAGCCCTAAATATCAACTGTTGACTCTTTTCCATAAATGATGCCTAGCCTGCTGAGATCCTCCAGCGTTCTGTGCATATTGCTTTGATTTTCAGAATCTGCAGATTTTCTCTTGCTTGTGGCCCCTTAAAGTACTCATTTGGAATATCCGGTGACCTGTTGTGCCCTCTTCAGAGGGCTGCAGTTACAATTTGCCCATGCTGGTGAGGGGTCAGTTGTTTAGATTAGAAGAGCTTAGATAGGCAAGTATCTGACACTGTACTTCTCTATAGTCATTATTGCCTTTGCAGGTACTTATTGCCAATTCCTTCAACAGAATTAAGTTTCTGTCATACCATCTTAAACATGGCTTCCCAGAAGACTGCTCCAGGCCCTATAATGTAATCACTGCCATCTTTTGGGCCGAGGCAGTACTCGATACTGCCTCTTGCCTCTTGATAATGGCCTGAGCAGAGGAGGTAAGCAGAAAAGACTGTCCGAGTTTGAATATTATCTGCTTACTCGTTACAGTTAATACTTTGACCTTCAAGTTTTTTTTTGTGTGGGAATAAATACTTGATGTAGACTTTCAGTACACTGAACATATTTACAAAATAAAACACAGTTATGATGCAGTAAGTGACCATTCAGCCCATTTGAGCCTGTGCCAGCCCTCAAAACAATCTTGTTTTCCCATTTGTGTCCATCAATTTGCTTCTGAATCCCACACACTGGCACATCTAGAGGTAGTTTACAGTAGTCCATAAGACATAGGAGCAGAATTAGGCCATTCAGCCCATCGGGTTTGCTCCACCACTCCATCATAGCTGATCCCAGATCCCACTCAACCCCAGAAACCTGCCTTCTAGCCATATCCTTTGATCTTCCGACCAATCAGAAACTATCAACCTCAGCCTTAAATCCACTGTTTTGGCCTCCACTGCAGTCTGTGGCAGAGCATTTCACAGATTCACTACTCTCTGGCTAAAAAGATGCCTCCTTACCTCTGTTATAAAAGGTTGCCCCTCAATTTTGAGGCTGTCCCTTCTAGGTTTGGATACCCCAACCATAGGACACATCCTCTCCACATCCACCCTATCTAGTTTTTTCAACATTCAGTAGGTTTCAATGCGATCCTCATGCATTCTTATAAATTCTAGTGATTATAGGCCCAAAGCTGCCAAATGCTCCTTGTACGTTAATCCCTTCATTTCCAGAATCATCCTCGTGAACCTCCTCTGGACTCTCTCCAATGCCAACACATCCTTTCTGAGATATGGGACCCAAAACTGTTGACAATACTCCAAGTGCGGCCTGACTAGTGTCTTATAAAGCCTCAGCATTATCTCCTTGCTTTTATATTCTATTCCAGTTGAAATAACCATATAACCATATAACAATCACAGCACGGAAACAGGCCATTCCGGCCCTCCTAGTCCGTGCCGAACTCTTAATCTCACCTAGTCCCACCTACCCGCACTCAGCCCATAACCCTCCACTCCTTTCCTGTCCATATACCTATCCAATTTTGCCTTAAATGACACAACTGAACTGGCCTCTACTACTTCTACAGGAAGCTCATTCCACACAGCTATCCCTCTCTGAGTAAAGAAATACCCCCTCGTGTTTCCCTTAAACTTTTGCCCCCTAACTCTCAAATCATGTCCTCTCGTTTGAATCTCCCCTACTCTCAATGGAAACAGCCTATTCACGTCAACTCTATCTATCCCTCTCAAAATTTTAAATACCTCGATCAAATCCCCCCTCAACCTTCTACGCTCCAATGAATAGAGACCTAACTTGTTCAACCTTTCTCTGTAACTTAAGTGCTGAAACCCAGGTAACATCCTAGTAAATCGTCTCTGCACTCTCTCTAATTTCTCTAATGCAAATGATTTTGTGACAGGAAGGATAATGAAACCAGGCAGTTTAAGTTCGTTCTTGCGGGATCATTGGGAGATCGACTGGAGAAGGAAGATATGATGAGCCACGTTAAGGTCCACAAAAGAATTAGGATAGATTCCCTATACATTCCCAATACATGAATGTCTGATCTTCTATTACTGTAACAACGCTGATCTCTAGCCCAGTAAGTTCCAATCGGTGTTTTTCATTGAAGCTAGTATTTTTTGGGGGGGGGGGTGTGGCGGGGGAGAGTTGAGCTTGGACCTAATGGCAGCAGCATGTTTATAGACCGTTAGAGATGAAAGAGAAGCTGGAAATGCAGCATGCAATGAAGTTGGAGGGATCAAGGCTTTTTCTTATTGAGGTGTTGGCAGATTTAGACGAGGTCATTATCCAGAGGTTTTTTAATATAAAGGGACTTGCACTTCATGGTGACAAGGCTAAATATTTGCATAATTTGGAGGGTTCTCATCCAAAACTGCAGAGAGCATTACATCCCATGTTAATGACGTAATATTGAAAAGTAAACAGTGGTTTGTATTGTACAACAAGATGGAATAACGTTATTTTTCTTTGACTGCATTTCCGAATGCTTCTGCAATTTTGCATTAAACAGGAGCAGGCAAACTGCAGTGTCCTGCTGACTAGATGTTCTGACAGTGCAGATGTCTGTAACACCTATCCAGCGCTGCAGCCAGGTTAAAGCTTTTGATTGGATGGTGCCCACCTTTTTTGTTTCAGTTCGCAAAGTTTGGACTGAATTGCAGCCAGATCGGCAGCAAGTTTGAGTTTGCTCAGGTTTGTGGTTCTGAAGGTGCGATGAGGGCGTGCGTTCCTTTTGCTGGCAAAGAAACGCTTCTCCTGCTTTCCATTGGTGTGTTGGTGGCTTTTTAGAGGCACAGAAATAGGGCCTTCAAGACCACCGAATCAACCATCCATTTGTACTGATCCCATGTTACTCTTCCCATATTCTTGTCAATTAACCCTCCCACCTCCAGTTCTCCTCGGCTACAGGCTAGGAGCCATATACTCCATCTTATTAACCCACCAGCCCCCACAACTTTAGGATGTCAGAGAAAGTCAGAGCACCTGGGGAGGGAGTAGGTGGGGAGTGGGGGCTGGCTGATGGAATACCACACAGTCACAGGGAGAATGTTAGACTCTACACCGAAAGGCCGGAATGATATCCGGTCAAGATGGCACCGGGCTGTGGTTCAGACCTAGTTGTATTTTGAGGTTTGTAGGGGGATGGATTTGTGGACAGAGGGGAGTTAGGGGTCGGAATAGGGTTTAGGGACAGCGATGTGGAGTGAGGTCAAGCTGGAAGCTGGGCTTCTGCTCTGCATTGCTGTTCTGTGAGCGTGGTAGGCATGCCGCGTTGGCACCACAATGTGAGGCGACACTCGCGGCATATCCTTAGGTTGTTGACGCAAATGACACATTTCACTTATGTTTTGATGTACATGTGTTAAATAAATCTGAATCTAAACCCAGGCCACCTTCTGACAGCAGCCCTACTAACTTGTCACCCACATTGCTAATAGAGTGCAGACAAGTGGAAATCCTTCCTTTTTAATAGGAATTTTGTGTTATACCTTTCCCAATCTACCCTGAGTGTCTTTTCAGTGTTGCCCTTGTGTAGAGAAACTTGGCCATTTTTAACAGGAGCTTCCACTATGTTACCAGCCTGATGAAGGCAAATGGCAAATCTGTCTTGGGCAGGACATCAGTGGGGTTGAGGTGGGGGCAGTAGGTATTTGTGGAGACTGTACAGCTGTGAAATTGTTCTTTCCTGATGCATGGTAGTTGCTGCTAGGTTGAGTGTTTATTAGTTCTTTGAGCAAGTGTCATGGGCTTCTTTGCACCCAGCTAAGGTGAGGTGGTGGAGACCTTTTTGACCTAAACTCTCTTTTCTGACAGTGGTATTAGTAGAGAAATGAAGGAGTGCATTCAGCCCAGAATACTTGCATTCATGCTTCTGGTTACAACCTTTGCACTCGGACTTAATCATGTTGTACAGATACTGACTGTATTGCAGTGTCCTAGCGTAGTTATTGTAAGGTAATCAGCTCAATGAACTGTGTAACCTATTCATTTGAGGATGTGCTACGAGAATAAGATAACATTTGCACGGTTTAATGGAAGTTTTCCAATAACTATAACTGAAACCGATTCATTGTGATCTCAAGGGCGAAAAAAACTAAAATCAAAGATTTTACAGGGGAGAACCAGGACCTTCAGTGTTACACTGGAGATTCCCAACCTTTTTTGTTATGCCTTGGACCCCTACCATTAACTGTGAGTCCCATGGACCTCAGGTTAGGAACCCCCGCATTTACACCACTGCCATTAACATTCCCCTCACGGTTATGAATGGTTTCTAAGTTTTCAACATTCTTCTGTAAGTCATGGTCACAAGCTGAAGGAACATTGTCAACAGTTGGCTAGACAAGGAAGCTTTATTTTCAGCTAGGTTTTGGAGGCAGACTTTAATTTGTGAAGCATCTTTTTACAAGCGTACAGCACTGCTGACCCAGATTCGATGTTGTTCTGTATAGTCGGGGTTGCTTTCCTGCTCTCTTCCACTGCCTCTTGTGGCTTTTTTCCCACCTCCACAAGACATGCTGGTGGTGCAGTAGATTGGTTACTGGGCATAGGGTGGTATGAGAACCGGTGGGGAGGGGGTTGGTAGAGGAGGAGAGGAGGTGAATTGGGGAAAGAGATTGTTGGGCTTACTCTGAGAAACAACATGGATTTGATTAGCTAAGTGACCTTCCTTCACGTCATAGGAAATAAATGAAATCTTATCATGCCAGTATACATTCTACTGGTATAGGAAACATTGTGATCAATTCATGGAAAGTATGCCCATAAGGATAGGATCCATAAGAGCAGAATCAGGCCATTCAGCCCATCCAGTCTATTCCGCCATTCTATCATGGCTGATTTATTATCCCTCTCCACCCCATTCTCCTGCCTTTGAGTCCCTTAGTAATCAAGATGCTATCAACCTCCACTTTAAATATACCCAGTGACTGGCCTCCACAGCTGTCTGTGGCAATAAATAACACAGACTGACCATCCTCTGGCTAAAGGTCAATTCCTGTGCACCCTATCTACTGATTGCCAATCTAAAATTCCCCATTTATCCCACTTGTTTTATGTTATACACATTCATACTGTACCTCCAACTCATTCCGTGTTGTAATTTCCACATTTCACTACTGGCAGAAGTTAGGCTAACTATCCAATAGTTCCCTGCTTTCTGCTTGTCTCCTCTCTCGAGTAACTCATCCAATAGATGTGTCGGGTGGATCAGCAGCCAAGAGCTGCCATGCTCTTTGCGATCTTTGCCTTCACCCAAGTCCTTGACAGCTCATCTGAAACCTGGCACTCTTGGCACATTGGAAACGTTTGCTGAGATTGTGCTTGAGACTTTAGAATGTGCATGTTTTTCCACCTCCTAAGATCAGAGCATGTGTGTGTGACGATGAAGGCTCTTTCTCATGGGTCCATTATGCAGCTTTCAAGAACTCTGTCCATTCTCTCCTTCAGGTTCCAGTAGTTTGTTGTGTGCTGAGATGCCAGATAAGGCACTGGAGGAGATAGAGGCCATTTCCAGAAGTGAAGGTTTGTACTTGCTTTTTTCTGGTGTGTGTCGTTCTATGTTTGCAAGTAGCAATAAGTCTTCACCTTTAATAGATGAAGGGCAGAGTTTCTGAAGCACTGTGTCACAATGTGCCACAATCCCCTTTGGAGTTTATTTTAAAAAAAGTAGAGTTAGGCAATGCATTTGACAGAATAGGTGTTTTAATTTTAGAGCTCTCTCTCTAACCGAGAAATAAAATGAACTGTGCACTTTCAATGAAATGCAGATTTTTAATTTTCTTTTACAAAAGCTGTTTTTCTTTCAATTGGAGGGTGCCTCTGTTTTACTGATAACTGGGCATTTTATCAATTTGTGGGGGAGCTGCTTTATGCTGAGTAATTTGTTGTGAAATGTTGTTTCCCGTGGCATGACAAGTTGAATTCTTTAGTAACTGCTTCCAGCTATACTGTTTAATAATTCTTCATTTTTATCTGTGGAAGTGTAAAGTTTGTTCTTTCTTTGATTGTCTGACCATTGAGATGATCTGATGTTTAAAGTGTTTTAAAACAATTCATTCTTTTTGGTGTTTATGGTGTTCCCTTGCAAAATTGTTGCTTTTTACAGTAAAGTTTGATTGCAAAGATTCCTGGCTTTAAACTCTTTGAATCAAAGGAGCCTTGTTTGTAGGAGTGGAGATGGTACAGAATTGGCTCCTAGCAACCGAACTGCAATGCACTTGATCTGATCTTGTTTTCAGCTTAAGATAATGGGCCCAGGCAAGACTATTTTGGACAATTTGGAGTGGGGGATAATTCCTGCAGGTAGATGATATTTTTAAAGCAAAGATGAAGGGTGCATTGTGAAATGGTGTGGTAGTGAGATTGGTTTGTCTGGTCCAGCAAGGGGTCAGCACAGTTATGCTGGGCAGAATGGTAGTCACTCTGTTTATCACACTGCCATTCAACACATGGCATTGTAGTAAGAATCTTAAACTTTCTCTGCCGATTTATTTTTCCTGATTGTAAGTGATATATTGATACAAATGTAGTGATGGAATTTGATCTGAGCTGCAGAACAAGAATATTTGTATGGCAGTTTAATAAATGGCCAACGTGGGTTCTAAAGGATACAGCAGCCCTTTCCTGGATGGCGGGGTCTCCAATGTAAGTTAGACTTCGAACTTTGGGCTAAGCTCTGCATGCCACACTTCTGAATAAACTAAAGGCCAAAGGCGTTGAAAGCAAATCATGGGGATGAATATAAAGTCTGTTCCTTTTGAACTGGGAAATTGTGCCAAGAAAGAGATTGTACCCTAGTGCCTGGGCTACCATCGAGTTTGATCTACATTAACGACAATCGAGGCAATAAAAATCTGCCCGTTTCTAATTCCATAAACAGTACCAGCCCTGCCCCTACTGTCATTAAAACAAACTTAGCGGGCGGACAATTACGGGTGCAATGTTTTTTTTCCTCAAGGGAACGTTGAGCCAAATGGTCCAGACGTTGTGATGTCAGCTTTTTCAGATTCAGTCAGGAAGCCAATCCCTATTTATGAGGAGAGACTGTGTCAATTAGACCTTTGACTCACTGTCCAGTCATGTAACTGGTGAGCCAGTGCTGTTCCTTACCTCAGTGGATCTGGTCCTGTCCCAGGGGTTCAGTGACTGATTCTGACCAGGCTGCTGACCTGTTTCACTGAATCTTGCCACTGGCTGTCCCAGCAGAATCCTTCCTCGTGGGGCATGGTGACTCTGCCCACACTCTATCCCTTTCTAACTTCGACAAAGCCCAAGTACACCTCGGGCGGCCAGAGGTGCAGATTGTTGTAGAGTGAGAGTCTCAACATTAAAGCTGGAATGTTTATCGCCCAGATACACTAAGCCACTTCATGTTATCAGACAAGACGCTTGGGTATATCTTGCTGTGAGAGCTGGCATAGATTTGAGGGGCCGTATGGTATCCCCTACATTTTAAGGGATTATATTTCAGCTTTCAGAAGCTGCAGAATGTTCCCAAGTGTCATGTTCTCTGGGTAACTAAGGATATGCAGGTCATATCTATATTTAAGAATTAACTGCATTGCTACGTGGAAAATCGACAGTGGTATCTTTCTCACAATGGCAAGGTGCCATGCTCTGGTGTGAAGTCAAAACCTGACCTGATACCAGGGACTTGGAACCCTTGTTCATATCTGACTTGAACATCACCAAAAATAAGGGCCAAGTTAGTGGGAGAGGTTAGACAGGCTTGGACTGTATTCTGTGGAGTATAGGAGACTGAAATGACCTTTTAGAGGTGCACAGAGTCGTTAGGGGCTTAGGGTGAATTCACTCTCTTTTTCCAGGTTTATGAAAGTCAAAAACTACTGGGCTAGACTTGAGGGGCAGGACAGGTATGTACTGTATGTGGATTGAGGCAGATACAAAAACCAGTCAGTTGGACAAGTGCATGGATAGGAATTTTGGTGGGTGTGAACCAGTTGGGCCAAAGGGTCTATGGACCTGTGAGAAGATGGAAAGTCCAAATATTGTTCTTAATATAAGGTGCTGGAAAGAAGTACTAATTTTCAGCAGAACGCTTTGACCTGGGGAAAGCATGCCTAACCCAAATCCAACATGACTGTAACAGCCCAACTGAATGCCATGAAATCCCATAAACTACTCAACAATTCGATAATCTACTTTGCTGCATCTGTAGAGAAACAGACTGAGCTGACATTTCATGAAAAACAGTTCTAATGATTAGTCATTGGCTTGAAATGTTAACTGTTGTACTCAGCAGGGCAGTCAGCATCTGCAGAGAATCTCTTTAGCACTCTTATTATCACATGTTGTTGTAAATCCATGACGTTTTCCTTTTCATTGGTCAAATTGACCTAGTCAGTGATGAACTTCTCCCCATCCTAGCACTAGGTATTCAACTTGAACTTCAGGACAAATTAACCACATTGACTTCACCATCATTGTCACCAAGCAAATACAGTTAATATTCCTCTGCGGTCGTTCCCATGAAATTTAGTGACTCTGGGAGTTGTTTGATTTGCATTCCATTCAAGTTCTTGGGTTGTTTGTACAGGAGGAGGATCTGTTTTTGTTTGCTGTGTTTCTTGTTTCTGCAGGTGAGCAGCTTTGTAGAACCGAAAATGTGCACAAATGTAATCTAAAACTAATTCGTAGGAGGGAGGGCAGAGTTGATTTCTACCGAAGTAACTGAAGTTATTTTCTGATCAATGGTGTTGGATTTCAATGTCTCTCATCTTCCGAGCTTCCATTATGAGAGCTGCTCCTCTGGGTTCTGCAAGTCCTGAGTTGTAGAGACACCAGCTTTCTGTGGGTGAGACTTAAAATAATCTTTCACAACTTCAGCACACTCTCATCTTACCCATGGAAGTGCATTCATCACTGTAACATCGATGCCAGAGAGAAGCTGCTAATTTTGCACGGCAAGCTCTGACAAATAATCGGCCTGTGATAAACGGTTGTGGCCAGGGCACAGGTGAACTCCCCACTCCACTTTGAAGTTGTATCATTGGAACTTGAAATCTCTTTGAGTAAATGGGTGGGGCCTTGGGTTATTGGGTTATTAATCGCTCTAGCCTAGAGCCTCTTAGGCAGGGCAACGTTCAGAACTTGACAGGAACCAATGATCTTTTTTTTCTTTTTCTTAAGATGTGTGCCAACACTGACTATAACATCTCAATGCAGTCAGGTAGGAAAATCAAACTTTCTCTGGTTCCTTGGAGGTTGAGGGGGAGAGCTGGTGGAAGCTTACTTTATTTCTAAGTTGAGCTGTAGCTAGGGCAAATGGGCAGAAATGCTTGTGGGGTCAGAGGGGTACATTTTCAGGGGTAAGTCCCTGAAATGGGCTGCCACGGAATACACGAGGCTTTAAGCTGATGCTTGAAGGTGCGGGTATTGGAGGGGTGGGGTATTGGTTTAATTTGGCATAAACATAGGCTGCAGGACTTGAGCTGTACTGTCCTATGTTCATTGTAACTGGGTGTGTGTTCTAATTCCATTGAGGCAATGCACAATAATTTCCTCACTACAGACTTTGGGAGAAAAAAACACTTTAATTTCCTTGCACTTGGCCTGTCCCACAGTTGTATTTCCATATCTAGGTTCTATATCCCCTAATCTTATAATCCACTCATCTTTGTCCCAAAATGTAATTGATATTGCGATCCACCTGGAGTTTAAGCTCCTGACTTACTCCTCCTCTGTGTCACTGATGAGAGAGACCTCGCCTATATTTTTATTCACTAACACAATCTTATCTGAGGTCTAGGTGCCAAGGGCAGGTCACATGACTGCCAGCAAGCTGTCTATTTTTTTAGGAGGCAATTCACTCAAGTAGTCTGTTTGGAGAGCAAAAGACACAGACTACAGCATCTTGCCCTGGTTAAAGCAGAGTAATTTCTGCAGAAAAATTCAGTGAATGGAGGATGGTTGCATTGTTTATGTATAATCAACCTTGGTCACTTACAGAAGAATGGTAGAATATTAAAGCATAGAACCGTCCATTTGGCCCAGTTTATCCATGTTGATTATAAGTCATTTTTCTACATTAATCCCTTCACCCTGTTTCTTATGTCCAAGTGATTCAAGTGGTTATCCGGACACTTAAAAGCTGTTAATGACTCAGTTTCAACTACTCTCGTAGGTAGTACATTCTAAGTACCCGACGCAGACTGGGAGACCGTTTCGCTGAACACCTACGCTCTGTCCGCCAGAGAAAGCAGAATCTCCCAGTGGCCACACATTTTAATTCCATGTCCTATTCCCATTCTGATATGTCTATCCATGGCCTCCTCTACTGTCAAGATGAAGCCAAACTCAGGTTGGAGGAGCAACACCTTGTATACCGTCTGGGTAGCCTCCAACCTGATGGCATGAACATTGACTTCTCTAACTTCCGTTAATGCTCCTCCTCCCCTTGTTACCCCATCCCTGATATATTTAGTTTTTTTCCCCTGCCTTTTTTTTTCTTACTCTCTCTGCCCATCACTCTGCCTGTTCTCCATCTCCCTCTGGTGCTCCTACCCCCTTTCTTTCTCCCTAGGCCTCCCGTCCCATGATCCTTTCCCTTCTCTAGCACTGTATCCCTTTTGCCAATCACCTTTCTGGCTCTCAGCTTCACCCCACCCCCTCCGGTCTTCTCCTATCATTTTGCATTTTCCCCTCCCCCTCCTACTTTCAAATCTCTTACTATCTTTCCTTTCAGTTAGTCCTGACGAAGGGTCTCGGCCCAAAACGTCGACAGTGCTTCTCCCTATAGATGCTGCTTGGCCTGCTGCATTCCACCAGCACTTCGTGTGTGTTGTTAGTACATTCTAAGTACTTGCTACTTTCTGGCTGAAAAGAAAGGTCCCCGTTCCTTAAACCAATGTCCTTTTTTAGGTGTTGTTTGAGTTGATAGGAGAAGCACCAACATTTCCACTCTGGGAGGCCACAGCACTGTCACTTTGAACAGCCTTGCTACAAAGTGCTGCCTTGTAATGTTTTCCCTTTCATGTTGAAGTTTCTTTCCCTTTTGGATCTTGAAGTAGACCTTGAGCCCCTTAAGTTTTAAAATAGATGTAGATACTGATAGGTATTGACCTTTGGGGAGAGTATTAAATTGGAGCAGCACATTTAAGAGGGTATGAATTAGGAATGTTTGGGAGAGTTAGTTAGGAACCGCTGATCTTGGCAAGTGAACATCTGACATGTGGGGGATGTTTAAAGACTGACTGCGTGAGGTACGGGACAATTATGTACCAGTAAGATAGAAAGGCAAGGCAAGGGAACCTTGGACATTAAGAGGTGGTGAATATAGTCACACAAAAATAAAGCATATGTAAGGTTTAGGAAGCTGTAGTCAAACATTGCAGTAGAGTCCAAAAGGAACTCAAGAAGGCAATTAGGAAGCCAGAGGCCATGAACAGTCCTTGGTGAGTGAGATCAGAGAACAGCAAGGCATTCAAGGCATCAAGAGCGAGCAGATCACTAGTGTGTTGGGAAGACTGCTCAAGGATAGAGGAGGAATGTGTGCTTGCAGGTGGAGCATGTGGGTGAGGTCTAAAATGAGTACTTTTCAGTAGCATTTACCAAGGGAAGGATATTGAGATTGGTGTGAAATGTGCTAATTTGCTAGGGTTTTTTGAGAGAGAGAATGGGGTCTCTTAAGAATATTAAGGTGGATAAGTCCTTTGGGCTAATGGTATATACACTAGGTTATTGAGAGAGACTAGAGATGAGTTTTCTGGGCCTTGACCAATACCTTCATGTCCTCTCTAGCCACAGGCAAGGTCCTGGCAAGTAGTTAATGTTGTTGCATTATTCAAGGACAGAAACATGCATACTCCTGGAAGTTCTAGACCAGTGAGTCTCATGTCCGTGGTAGAAAGATTACTTTAGAGGATTCTTGGGGATAGGAGTTATGAGTAATTACAAAACCGTGGGAGAATTAATGACAGCCAGGATGGCTTTGTGCAGGGCAAGGTGTGTGCTAACTTGATTGAGCTTTGAGGAAGTGACAAAGGTGATTCAAGGTAGAATTGTGGATGTTGTGTGCATAGATTTTAGCATGACATTTGCTGAGGTCCCTAATGGGAGATTCATTCAGAAGTTTAATAAGCATGGGATCCAGGGTGAATTGGATATTTGGATTCAGAACTGGCTTGCAGGGTAGTGATTGATGGGACTTAGTTTAGTTGGGGGTCTTGACTAGTGGTGCTCTGTAATCTGTACTGGGACTTCTGGATGACAACACAGATGAATGGCTTGGTAAGTTTGCAGATGGTATGAAGATTGGTGTTGCGGAAAGGTGTAGAAGACCAGGGAAGCATACAGTTTTATATAGATCAGTTGCCGATTATGGGCAGAGAAATGACAGATGACCTTTAATTCAATCCAATGTGCAAATGTGAAGAGACAGTACACTGTTAATGGCAAGACCATTTACAGTGTTGATGAACAGAGAGATATTGCACTTGAAGTCCATAGTTCCCTGAAAGTGGTTGCACAGTTGATAGGGTGGCACACTTGGCTTTATTGGCCGAGGAATTGAGATCAAGAGTCGGGAAGTTGTATTGCAAATGTAAACTCTAGTCAGGCTGCAGCTGGAGTGTTGGATTCAGTTCTGGTTGCCCCATTATAGGAAGCATGTTGAGGCTTTGGAGAGGGTGCAGATGATGCCTGGATTAGAGGACGTGTGTTATAAGGAGAGGATGATCGAGCTTGAGTTGTTTTCTCTGGAGCAGCAGAAGCTGAGGGCAGTTCTGATATGGGTTTATACGATTAAGGGGCATTGAGAGGGTAGGCAACGTAGTATATTTTTACCAAAGTTGAAATGTCTAATTGAGAGGGGGTAAGTTCAAAAGGAGATATATAGGTCAAGTTTTTCTTTAGAGAGTGAGTACCTGCAACATTCCACCTGGGATGGTGGTGAATACAGATATGATGGGGTGTTCAGGAGGCTCTTGGATGGGCAGTGAGTGTGTAAGGAACAGAACAATATGGACATTGTGTAGGCAGAGGGATACGTTGTGGAGTGGTGACACAACAGCAACCTGGCACTCAATGTCAATAAGACGAAAGAGCTGATTGTGGACTTCCAGAAGGGTAAGGTGAAGGAACACATACCAATCCTCATTGAAGGTCAGGAAGTGGAGAGAGTGAGCAGTTTCAATTTCCTGATTGTCAAGATCTCTTAGGATCTAACCTGGTCCCCTCATATTGATACAGTTATAAAGAAAGCAAGACAGCGGCTATACTTCATTAGGAGTTTGAAGAGATTTGGTATGTCAACAAATACACTCAAAAACTTCTATAGATGTACCATGGAGAGCATTCTGACAAGCTGCATCACTGTCTGGTATGGAGGGGGAGGGGGGTGTTACTGCACAGGACTGAAAGAAGCTGCAGAGGGTTGTAAATTTAGTCGGCTCCATCTTGGGTACTAGTCTACAAAATACCCAGGACATCTTCAGGGAGCGGTGTCTCAGAAAGGCAGCGTCCATTATTAAGGACTTCCAGCACCCAGGGCATGCCCTTTTCTCACTGTTACCATCTGGTAGGAGATACAGAAGCCTGAAGGCACACACTCAGCGATTCAGGAACAGTTTCTTCTCCTCTGCCATCCGATTCCTAAATGGACATTGAATCTTTGGACATTACCTCACTTTTTTAAATACAAACATATACAGTATTTCTGTTTTTGCACGATTTTTACTTTATTCAATATACATATACTGTAATTGATTTACTTATTTATTATTATTTTATTTTGTGTTTTTTTCTTCTATATTATGTATTGCATTGAACTGCTGCTGCTAAATTAACAAATTTCACATCACATGCCGATTTTGATGTAGTTGAGCGTTTGATTACTATTACTAATTTAATTATTTCAGCACAATATAATTGCCTGTAGGGCCTGTTCCTGTGCTGTAGTGTTCTTTACTCTTAACTTGTCAAGATGAATTCAAGAGCTACAGAGTAAACATTTGGTGCTGCCAATGCCACCCATTATGTACACTTTCCGAACTTCAGCATGTTCAGAATTGGATGGCTTACTTGGGGTGAGAGGATGTGTGGGGTGTGTTGGTTGGCTTCGGAGTTTTCCCTCTAATTTAAAGAGTTTTTCTTTACCTGCTAATTTCCCACACCCTTGCTCCGTAATTTTCAATCCTCTCCCTTCCCAATCGCATGATGGTATTAAAATAATTATGAAGATAAGGGAGTCAAAATGGCACACAATGTTCCATATGTGGCCTTGCCAAAGAATTATTCTGGGTCAAATTGCAATCTGATTTTATAATTAATGCCCTTGAGATGCATCCTAGGTTGATTGGACTCAATTTAGTAATGACTTGACATTGACTGGTTGCTTGCAGTGGATAAAATCTTTTTATCCCTGCTCTGTTGAGATTCGTTCTTCAATCCCACTTTAAATCCTTATTCTTGGTGTCTTCTTCAATCTGTAACTGAGCCTCAATTGATCTTTTTCTACCCTCAATCGCATTCATCAATAAAGTGCACTTGCTTCTGTCCATTAACTCTCCCCTTACTCTTTGCCACTTCCCATATTTCTCAAATGTCCTGTCTGCCTGTGTTGGTCCTTCAGGGATTACACTATGCAGATTTCTGCTAGATCACCCCTTTTGCTGACTTTTATAAAGCTCATGTCCAACAAAAAGAACTCCTTCTTTCCCATGTCCATACTTTGCCTTATCCAGACCTGTTCTGCAACTCTTGTGCTTAAGATCTTAGCTTCTCCTGTCTTTGAGGTCTGTGTAATTGTCTATCTTGATCCTAATTCTTGCATTGCTTACATGTCCCTTTAAAGTCTTGTGAAGGATAAAAACTGATTCTCTGACCAACCCTTCAGTCACTTCTGATGCTGCCATGTTTGACTCTATCTTAATATTATTTTGGCCAATTACTCATGTGGAAAGTGCCTTTTTGGCTCTTTGATTGTTGTTAAAGTCAAAACTTGACTTCAATAACAGTTGAATGAAAATGTTTTTTTGTTGTTTAGCCTTTGAGGTATATTAGGCCCTTCCAACCATGAGATAAAGAGCTCTGTGATAATGAGCTGCTCTTGAGCTGAAGAACAGACACAGTTAATGTTCTGCGGGGATTTGCCTTAGAGGAGTCCCTTCCTTGCTACCTGGGTTAATGCTGAAGGCCTGCCAGAGAAACCTGAACCATGATATTCCAGCTGAATTGCTGACTGTGTTAAATGGTAACCTATTTATTAGCACAGTTGACTGCAGCAGGGGTCTGTTTTCCTGCAGGAGTTTTTAAACAATTACAACAGAACATTTTGAACCAGTTCAAAGCTTCGTTTACAGATCCCAGTGGATAACTTGCTCAAGATAAAACTGACTGTCGTCTGCACTCACACACTGGCGATATCTGTGTTCAAGGACAAGACAGAGTTGTAACCTAATTTGTAACCAGCAATGAAAACAATGGTAAGGTTGATGGTCACTCATTAAAGATCACCATTCTAACATCTGCAAGTAGCAAACTGCGAAGGAATTCCATTGGAATGGGTGGATATGACTTACTGCTTTGGAGTGAATCCCAACTTCACTATGGGTTGCAGTAACTCTGATAGTGTTACCGGAATGTGGCAACAGTTCGGGCTGCCCCTGTCACACCCTTGAGTTGGGTTGTGTTTGCTGTTAATGCAAATGATACCTTTCACTATGTTTTGATGTACTTGTGATTTTAAAAAAATGCATCTGATAAAGTAAGAGTAAGCCATTTGACTCTTTGTGCTGTTACTGTCATTCAGCAAGAGTAATAGTTGATTTTTTTGCCTCTATTGCAACTTTCCTGCATGACCCTAAATTATTCTAATATTGAAAATTTATCTCTCTTGATATACTTGAGTACTGAGCCTCCAGTACCCTGTTGAGTTTAGAATTTCAAAGATTCAGTACCTCGTGGGTGAAGAAATGTCTTCACTCCTCTATTCTGAAAGGGTAGCTCACTGTTTTGAGACAGCCCTGGTTCTAGAGACCAGGGAAACATTGTGCAATTTCAACATTGTCAAACAGAATTTTTGTATAGTTTAATGAGATCGCTTCTCATTCTTTGCTCCCTTTTTGTAAGTGTTCTTTTTCTCACAGAGAGAGAGACCAAACTTGTACACAGTATTCCAGATCTGGTCTCACCAAGTTTCAATACCATTGCAATAAGCTGTTATTACTTTTGTAGATAGATAGATAGATAGATACTTTATTCATCCCCATGGGGAAATTCAACTTTTTTTCCAATGTCCCATACACTTGTTGTAGACACATTCTCTTGAAGTAAAGGCCAAATATCATTTGCTTCAGAATTGCTCATTACTTTGTAACTTTTTTCACAGACTTGTGTGCAAGACCAAGTTCCTCATAACACCACTGTCTTTCAGATTTCCCCATTTGCAGAAAATATATGGTTTTTCCGACCATGATGACCTCATTATTCTCCCTTATTTTTTTCTGTCACATCCTTTGCAATTCAGTTAGCCAAGCATCTTTTCTATAGGCTCTTCTCATTGTCACAATGTGCACCACTGCCCAACTTTGTGTCATTGCTAAATTTGGATACTATGATACTTCCTACCCAAATCGTTGATGTGGATGGTAAATGGCTGAGTTCCCAGAGAGCACCCCTGTGGTGCTCCATTTGGCAAAGCTGCCCACAATGTGAACGGTCCACTTGGTTCGGCCATACCTGGAGTATTACGGTGGCCCCATTACAGGACAGATGTGGAAGCCTTGGTGTGGGTGTAGAAGTTGTTCACCATGATGCTGCCTGGATTTGAAGTTTTGTGTTATGAGAAGTTGGACAGACTTGGGTTGTTTTCTCTGGAATGGCAAACACTGAGGGCAGACCTGAATCAGAAGTTTATACCATTGAGGAGCAGTATTTCCCCCCAGGGTAAAATGTCTAATACCAGAGGACATGCTTTTGGGGTAAGGGGGATAAATTCAAAGTAGATGTACAAGGCAAGTCTTTTAGAGTGGTGTGTGCTTGACATACACTACTTGGAGTCTTAGTTGAGGCAAACATAACAGAGGCATCAGAGGCTCTCAGGCATGTGAATGGAGTCAGTTGGGTTTTATTGATGCATGTAGGCTGAATGGACTAGTTTAATAGGCTTTTACTCACCAGTTCAATTAGTTCAGCACAACATTGTGTGTTGTACAGTTTTATGTTCTTTTCCTGTTTTCTATTATGTTATCTAACTCTTATCTATGGCTGTGTATCCTTTTCCAAGCCCAAGTATTTGCTGTCATCTGGTCAGAGAAATCATTCTAGAAATGCTAGGACTTTGATAGATGACTGGTGAATACGCTATTACCTCAATCACCTACATTGATTTATGTCTTGTTGCCTTTGTTTTTTCAGAATTAAATTGCGTTGCTTATCTGACTCTGACTTCCTGGTATGAAAATTCTTCAATACAATCTCAATTTTTCCTTGTCAGTTCTTTGGTGTAAACCAATTTCTGCATTACAAATCCCAGCCAAGAAAGGGGGTTGGTTTAAATCTTCTGTCAGCTTAATGCAAATATTTTAAATGCTAATCCAATATAAAAATGGGGTTTAATAAATGATGGCCAGTGTGGATTTATTAATGCCAGAGCATTAAATGCTGCAGGAATATAAAATTGGTTTTGAGGTAATGGTCAGTGGTTGTTTACCAGATGGGAGTGATACACACAATTATGTGTCCCTTCAGTTAATGTATGAGAACAAGTTCAAACTAAAAAAAACATTTTAAAGGATACAACAGGAATGGGGTGAAGCTTGTACACATCCATGCAAATCTTTGAAACTACTAGGACAAGTTGAAGGCTGCAGATTTCATGTACATGGAAAAGCAACATGTACATAGCAGGCAGATGTGTTAAATCTCCAGTGCACTGGCTGGCCTTCAAATGGGATTATCGTGTTCAGTTCAGGTGAACGACATGGGAGAAGGCACGGGTGGGACTTTTTGGAATTGTTGTAGAACGTGGATGTTCATAAACCCGAAGGTTGTAGCTTAAAGTGAGATTTAATAGAAGCTTCAAAATTATAAATGGCTTTAGTAAATGAGACAAGAATAAGTCAAAGTGACTGGAATTCTGAAATAAAATAAGGGATGTTAGTTAGGTAGCATGTTTTGAGAGAGAATGTTAATGGTTCAGATCAGTGATCCTTCAGAATGGTTCTGATGAAAGGTCATTCACCTGAAACATTAACTCCGTCTCTCTCTCCAGATGGTCTGTGATCTGCAGGAGTGCAGGTCACCCGTCAACTAAGTGTTGAATAGAGGGTCACCACTATAAATGCCAGGCTGGATCCCCTCCTTTCTGGAAATCTGGTCTAGTGTATCCATCATTGTTGGCACATCTACCCAGATGAAGGTTGGAGCATTGAGAAGGTCTGTGATCCTCAAACTTTTATGTTCAAATTGCCAGACCAGAAGAAAGGTGTCCCAGGCAATCGCCCTTCAAATGTACTCATAATGCTTACTGTTCCTCATGGTCTCGACTCTATTTTCGGAAAGCTCTTTCACGTTCCTTGTTTGTTTCCATGTTTTTGTGCTTCCATTTTTGTGATTCCGTTCTAATATCTTTCAGTGTGGAGTCCAATGCGTTTGTACTTGGCATGGGGATTGCATGACCATTCCATCTGAACCCTCTTTGGTTATTTTGCTTCCAAAGCATCAGAATGAATGAAATAAAAGATCCTTTGTCAAGTTCTCCCTCCTGCGGAGTTAAGATCAGTCTTCTAGCTGAACCCATGGTGTGGAAGCCATGTATCTGTTTTCTGTCTGTCTGTATTCTTTCTTGTGTTGAGCGTTTATTAAGGGTAATTTGTCATGTGAGTTGGGGTGTGGTTAAAGCAATTGAGTATAGTTACGTATTCTATTCTTGCTTTGTCTTCATCAGTTTAGACTAGTTGAGCCAGGAGTGCTTTTTGTTCTTGACCGTTAATTTGCTTATTTCAATTATCACTAATTGGAATTATTATTTCACTTAGTTTCCTATATCGCTAATTTAAGTTTCATTGGTTTTTTTACTACTAGAAGATCATTCATCTTTAGTGGTTTCCTAATAAAGGATTGAACATACTTTTCTCGACTTGGAATTTAGTTATTCTGGAAGCATGTCATATAGCGTCAACTCCCGTACTCAGTCTCTCTCTGCGGTTTTGGTTTATTTTCAAGTAACGCTGCACATGGAAAGCATTTGGCCCAGGTGGTGTCCCTGGCCATGTCCTTAGATCCCTTGCAGGTTAGCTGAGGAAATAGACACAGATATCTTTGACCTCCCCCTGCTTCAATCTGAGGTCTAAAAAAAAAACCATTATCATCTTGGTAACCTACCTTGATGATTACCACCCAGTGGCTCTGATATCCGCCATCATGAAGTACTTTGAGAAGCTGGTCATGTCACACATTAACTCCAGCCTCCCAGATAACCTTGATCCACTGCATTTTGTTTGCCACTGAAACTCCCACCGAATGCCATCTCCCTAGCCCAACACTCACGTTTGGAGCATCTGGACAGCAGAGACTCCAATGTTAGACTATCATTTCTAGACTACAACTCAGCCTTCGGTACCATGATTCAGCAGACTCCTCACCAAGCTCAGACCTGGGAGCCAACAAGTCTCAGCTCCCGTACACATCAGTGGCACTGAGGTTAAGGCTTGAGAGCTTCATGTTCACCAGTAGCCTGTCCTGGTCCAACTATATTGATGCCACAGCCAAGAAAGTTCACCAACACCTCCACTTTCTCAGGAGGCTGAGGAAATTTGGTCGACCCTTACCAATTCTT
Organism: Hemitrygon akajei; assembly: GCF_048418815.1. Lineage (NCBI taxonomy): Eukaryota > Metazoa > Chordata > Chondrichthyes > Myliobatiformes > Dasyatidae > Hemitrygon > Hemitrygon akajei. Next base: position 93,493,599 of record NC_133130.1, on the reverse strand, counting down.
ATTGATGCACCATTGAAAGAACCCTATCTGGATGCGTAATGCTCGGTATGGCAGCTGCAAGAAACTGCGGATGCGCTCAGCACGTCACGAAAACCAGCCCTCCCTCCACGGACACTGTCAACATTTCACTTCTCTGCCTCAGTAAAGAAGCCAGCACAATCAAAGACCCCACTGATCCTATTGGTCTCTCTTTCTCTCCCCCCCCCCCCACCTTGCTATCAGTCTGAAAGCTCATACCAGCTGGCTCAAGGACAGCATCTACTTCACTGTCAGAAGATTATTGAAACGTTCCCTGGAATGATGGACTCTTAACCTCACCATCTCACTTGTTATGACCTTGTACCTTGCTGTCCACCTGCACTGCACTTTCTGTGTAGCTGTTGCACTTTATTAAGTTATTGTTTTACCTTCTTCTACCTCAATGACTGTGTAAAGAATTGATCTGTATGAAGACTATGCAGGATAAGCCTTTGACGGTGCCTCAGTAGGTGACAATAATATTCCAGTTGCAATTCCCAGGGTGTCCAAAGCTCTTCAAACCTTGTGCAAATGTTTTGAAGTGTCATTGCCCCAGAGAGGAAGCGCAGCAACCCGTCAGCACAGTGAGAGCAGAGTAGCTGATCAAAATGTCCACCTGAGTGTCCCATTTCTCTCCAGGCTTTATTATTCACGTACCCATTCAAATCTCCGTCTAGAGCACTGGAGAGAGCGTTCCCTATTCTCCCTTTGAAAACTGGCTCAAAAAAGAACACTTTATGCCACAGTCCTCTCTGCACTTGGATGTCAATGTCTTATCTGAAAGCTGTTCCCTCTGACAGTCTAGGACAGTCTGCTTTGTACAGTGTGTTAATTTAAATCATTTGCTTTTGATTGCTAATAGAATTTACAAGTGAAATAATTGTTTAGAACTAACAAATCTCACAAGGACCTTGATCTCCAAATGGCAGTGACCCTGGCTTTGTTACAGTGCTTCGGGTCACAGGGGGAAGGATTCCTTGTTGCTACAGGATTGGAGTCACCATTTCTGAAGGCAGCTGGAAACCAGGGAAATGAAAGCAACTGAGAGCATTTTAGCAGACCTGCAAAACATGGCTACTGTGTTCAGCAAATGAGGCTGTGTACAAGAAGGGCCAAAGTCGCCTCTACTTCCTGAGGAGACTGAGGTCCTTTGGAGTATACAGGCCTCTCCTTCACATGTTCTACCAGTCTGTTGTTGCCAGTACAATCTCCTATGCGGTGGTGTGCTGGGGCAATGCCGTCAACACAGGTGATGCCAACAGGGTCAATAAATTGTTGATAGGAGTTGCAGGAGTCAAACTGGACACACTGGAGACTGTGGTAGAACAAAGGACCCTATGGAAAATCCTGGCAATTCTGGACAATGTCTCTCACCCTCTGCATTCCACCTTGTCTGAACAGGGGATCACTTTTAGTAATAGACTAAGACAACTGCGCTGCTCCAAAGAGCGTTATATGAGGTAATTCTTACTCTTGGTCATTAGGCTCTACAATGAGTCAACATTTAGCTGGGGAAGTGATGACTACCACCTGTTAGACTGTTTTTATTGTTTCCACTTCTCTTCTAATATTTATATCTGTGCACATGTAATGCTACTGTGACACTGTAATCTCCTTTGGGATCAATAAAATATCGATCTTTCTATCTTTTCTTGTCTGGAAGATTTCTCATATTATAGACAATAGACAATAGGTGCAGAAGTAGACCATTCGGCCCTTCGAGCCTGCACTGCCATTTTGAGATCATGGCTGATCAATTCCTATCAATACCTGGTTCCTGCCTTGTCCCCATCTCCCTTGATTCCCCTATCCATAAGATACCTATCTAGCTCCTTCTTGAAAGCATCCAGAGAACTGGCCTCCACTACCTTCCGAGGCAGTGCATTCCAGACCCCCACAACTCTCTGGGAGAAGAAGTTTTTCCTTAAATCTGTCCTAAATGACCTACCCCTTATTCTCAAACCATGCCCTCTGGTACTGGACTCTCCCAGCATCTGGAACATATTTCCTGCCTCTATCTTGTCCAATCCCTTAATAATCTTATATGTTTCAATCAGATCCCCTCTCAATCTCCTTAATTCCAGTGTGTACAAGCCCAGTCTCTCTACCCTCTCTGCGTAAGACAGTTCGGACATCCCAGGAATTAACCTCGTGAATCTACGCTGCACTTCCTCTACAGCCAGGATGTCCTTCCTTAACCCTGGAGACCAAAACTGTACACAATACTCCAGGTGTGGTCTCACCAGGGCTCTGTACAAATGCAAGAGGATTTCCTTGCTCTTGTACTCAATTCCCTTTGTAATAAAGGCCAACATTCCATTAGCCTTCTTCACTGCCTGCTGCTCTTGCTCATTCACCTTCAGTGACTGATGAACAAGGACTCCGAGATCTCTTTGTATTTCTCCCTTACCTAACTCTACACCGTTCAGATAATAATCTGCCTTCCTGTTCTTACTCCCAAAGTGGATAACTTCACACTTATTCACATTAAACGCCATCTGCCAAGTATCTGCCCACTCACCCAGCCTATCCAAGTCACCCTGAATTCTCCTAACATCCTCATCACATGTCACACTGCCACCCAGCTTAGTATCATCAGCAAACTTGCTGATGTTATTTTCTATGCCTTCATCCAAATCGTTAACGTAAATCGTAAACAGCTGTGGTCCCAATACCGAGTCCTGTGGCACCCCACTAGTCACCACCTGCCATTCCGAGAAACACCCATTCACCGCTACCCTTTGCTTTCTATCTGCCAACCAGTTTTCTATCCATGTCAATGCCTTCCCCCCGATGCCCTGAGCTTTGATTTTACCCACCAATCTTCTATGTGGGACCTTATCAAATGCCTTCTGAAAATCGAGGTACACTACATCCACTGGATCTCCCCCGTCTAACTTCCTGGTTACATCCTCGAAAAACTCCAACAAATTAGTCAAGCATGATTTACCCTTGGTAAATCCATGCTGGCTCGGCCCAATCCTATCACTGCTATCTAGATATGCCACTATTTTATCCTTAATAATGGACTCTAGCATCTTTCCCACCACTGATGTCAGGCTGACAGGTCGATAGTTCTCTGTTTTCTCCCTCTCTCCTTTCTTAAAAAGTGGGATAACGTTAGCCATTCTCCAATCCTCAGGAACTGATCCTGAATCTAAGGAACATTGGAAAATGATTACCAATGCATCTGCAATTTCCAGGGTCACCTCCTTTAGTACCCTAGGGTGCAGACCATCTGGACCTGGGGATTTGTCAGCCTTCAGTCCCATCAGTCTTCTCATCACCATTTCCTTCCGAATGTCAATCTGTTTCATTTTCTCTGTTACCCTATGTCCTTGGCCCATCCATACATCTGGGAGATTGCTTGTGTCTTCCTTAGTGAAAACAGATCTAAAGTACTCATTAAATTCTTCTGCCATTTCTCTGTTTCCCATAACAATTTCACCCAATTCATTCTTCAAGGGCCCAACATTGTTCTTAACTATCTTCTTTCTCTTCACATACCTAAAAAAGCTTTTGCTATCTTCCTTTATATTCCTGGCTAGCTTGCGTTCGTACCTCATTTTTTCTCCCCGTATTGTTTTTTTAGTTAAGTTCTGTTGTTCCTTAAAAACTTCCCACTTAAAACTGTCTTCCCCTTAAAAACTGTCCTCCCACTCACCTTAGCTCTGTCATATTTCCTTTTTTTTAAATGCTATGCAGTCTCTGACTTCCTTTGTCAACCACTGAGGCCCCTTTCTCCCCTTTGAATCCTTCCTTCTCTGGGGGCTGAACTGAGGCACCTTGTGCATTATTCCCAAGAATACCTGCCATTGCTGTTCCACTGTCTTTTCTGCTAGGCTATCCGTCCAGTCAACTTTGGCCAGCTCCTCCCTCATGGCTCCATAGTTTCCCCTATTCGTCTGCAACACTGACACCTCCGAGCTGCCCTTATCCTTCTCAAATTGCAGATAAAAGCTTATCATATTGTGATCTCTACCTCCTAATGGCTCCTTTACTGCGAGATCGCTTATCAAATCCTGTTCATTACATAACACTAAATCCAGAATAGTCTTGTCCCTGGTCGGCTCTCGTACAAGCTGTTCCAAGAATGCATCCCGTAGGCACTCTACAAACTCCCTATCCTGTGGTCCAGCACCTACCTGATTCTCCCAGTTCACCTACATGTTGAAATCCCCCATAACTACTGCGACATTACCTTTGCCACATGCCAATGTTAACTCCCTATTCAACTTGCACCCAATATCCATGCTACTGTTTGGTGGCCTGTAGACAACACCCATTTGGGTCCTTTTGCCCTTACTGTTCCTCAGTTCTATCCACACAGACTCTACTTCTCCTGACCCTATGTCCCCCCTTGCAAAGGACTGAATCTCATTCCTCACCAACAGGGCCACCCCACCCCCTCTGCCCACATTTCTGTCCCTATGATAGCACGTATACCCTTGTACATTCATTTCCCAGGTCTGATCTCCCTGCAGCCATGTCTCCGTTATCCCAACAACATCATAGTTACCCATTCGCACCTGGGCTTCAAGCTCATCCGCCTTATTCCTGACACTTCGTGCATTCAGATATAGAATTTTTAACCCATTTCCCCTCTCTCTGTTTGAATTGCTGCCTATTGTGCTTAACCCAGCTCCCTGAACTCCCATCGGGCTATACGCCCCTAGAATTTTGTTGTCCTTCTTACATTTACTTATTCTTTCAACACATTTAACTCCATGTTCCGTCAGACCATCCCTCTGTACATGAGTCCTCCTTATCACTTGTTCTGCCCCACCTTCCTCTACTACACACAATATTCCGGAACCGTGTCATCCCCACCTGTCCTTTATTCTTCCTCTCGCTATCCTCTCTCACATTCTGGATCCCCACCCCCTGCAAATTTAGTTTAACCCCCCCCCCCCCAAGAAGCTCTAGCAAACTTCCCTGCAAGAATATTAGTACCGCTCCAGTTCAGGTGTAAACCGTCCCTTCGGAACAGATCCCACCTTCCCTGGAACAAGGCCCAATTATCTACAAACCTGAAGCCCTCCCTCCTACACCATCCTCTCAGCCACGTATTAATCTTTATAATCCTTCTGTTCCTTGCCTCACTCGCACGAGGCACAGGTAGCAATCCTGAGATTGTTACCCTGGAGGTCCTGCTCTTCAGCTTCGCACCTAACTCCCTGAACTCCCTACGCAGGACCCCCTCACTCATCCTACCCACGTCATTGGTCCCTACATGGACCACAACATCTGGATTCTTGCCCTCCCTCTCAAGAATAACCTGCACCCGATCTGAGATGTCTTGGACCCCGGCACCAGGGAAGCAACATACCATCCGAGACTCCCAACCTTCCCCACAAAATCTCCTATCTGCCCCCCTGACTATAGAATCCCTTATCACTACCGCTCTCTTCTCTTCCCTCCTCCCCTTCCTAGTCGCGGGTCCAACCTCAGTGCCAGAGACAGGACCACTGCAGCTTGTTCCTGGTAGGTCATCCCCACCAACAGTATCCAAAACGGTATACTTATTTTTGATGGGAACGGCCACAGGGGTGCTCTTCTCTCTCTGTCTGCTCCCCCTCCCTCTCTTGACTGTCACCCATTTGCCTACCTCCTGTCTTTTCGGTGTGACTGCCTCCCGATAACTCTTATCTATCTCTGTCTCTGCCTCCCGAATGATCTGTAGTTCATCCAGCTCCTGCTCCAATTCCCTAACTCGGTCTGATAGGAGCTGCAGCTGGATGCACCTATTGCAGGTGTAATCATCAGGGACAACTGTGTTGACCCTGACCTCCCACATACTGCATACGGAGCACACCACTGCTCTAACTGTCTCCCCCATTACCTGATCCCAGATTAGTCAGAATAAATGAAAAGCAGGCTTCTTGTCGAAGTCCTCTTGCGCTGAATCCCGCGCTCGCCACTGACGTCACCCGCGCTTGCGCAGCTTTACCTTCCTCCTCAGGTATTCTCCAAGTAGGTCCGAGGGTCTCGGCCTACCTACAACGGCTGATTCTCCGATCTCCAGTTGTATGTCGATCACGAGCACTCCTTACTCCCGCTCCGCTGCTCGCACCGACATTGCTGTTTATTGTTCTGTTTCATCTAGGGGTTGTGTACAACGGAGAAGTTCCTGTCACTGGCAAAATTAGAGTAAAGCCCTCAGTAGATGTTGAAATGGAAGAGCAGAAGGAAGGAGTGGGTACATATGCTGCAGGCCATGAGGAAGGAAGATGGTACTTGGTGAGAATGGGGAACAAGAGGTGGATCTTGATTCATTAAGGGGAAGATGTGTCCTGGAAAGGTGGGGATGATTGGTTGCTCCTTGGGCAAGGAGGGAGAGATGTGGTAATTGAGTCTTTTTGGCTTCAGTGTCATTGACAAAATGTACTATGAGCTGTCCTAACTTGGAAATGCGGGAGATTTAAGAGGATAGGTGGCATTTGGGGTGGGGGGGGGGGGGTTATATCAAGGGAATAGCCAGCCAAGATGTTCATGAACGGATGCTAATGAAATGGTGAAAGATTCACTTTAGCCCCGTGGGTACAGGGCCCTCACCTACAGGCCCATTGTGGTGTCTGCACCAAACACCTCACCTCAGCTCATATTCCTGCACACTGGAATGTACCAGTCAGCAGGTTAGTTTTCCTATGACACTGGAAAACCAACTGATTTTGGGCAGACCGGTGAGTCTTTCACTATTTCATCAGTAATGGGGAAGTTACTGGAGGGAGTTCTGAGGGATGGGATCTACCAGCATTTGGAAAGACAGTCTGATTTGAAAGAAACAGCATGGCTTTGTGTATGGAAAGCTTGAGTGACGTGCCTTTGAGTTTTTTTGAAGAGGGAACCAAAAGGGTAGATGAGGGTGAGGTGGTGCATTTTTTCTATTTGGATTTTGGCAAGGCCTTCACAAGGTCCTGCATGGTAGCTGTTCAGGAAGCGTAGGTCCCATAGAATCCAGGGAGAGCTAGTCATGTGGACTTAAATTTGGCTCGGAGGTAGAAAGCAGAGGTGGTGGTTGAAGGTGGTTTCTCGCAATGGAGGCCACTGATTTGTGGTGCTCTGCTCAGGTTAGTGTTGAGAATCTTGCTATTCATTACTTGGATACAAATGCCCAAGGCTTGATCGGCAAGTTTGTGCATGACACTGAATTAGGTGTCGTTAATAGTGATCATGGCTGTTGTAGGTGATCTTGATCTGTTAGGGATGTGGGCTGGGGGTGGCAAACGGATTTCAGTACATGGAACTGTGAGGAGATGGATTTGAGAATGCTTTCATTTTTCACAGTAGCAAGTGTAGCATGTGGCTTGATGTGGTCAAGATGCCTCGGAGTATATTACCGGTAGGTCTGTTGCTCTTGACCAGGGCAGCCAAAGTATGAACCTTACCACGTGAATGACAAGGTCAGAAGAACTTGTGTCTTTGTTTAGACTTTTGGGTGGGCACTTGTAATTTGAGCTGAGTGCTTTCACAGGTGATGTGGAATAGTGCTCGCCAGCATTGCAAAGGTGTACCGTGCATAAAGTTACAACCCGCAGATGCCAGAAACCTGAAGTGAATTTTGAAAATACTTGAAATAATCAGTGAGGTGGCATGTGTGGAGAGACAGAGTTATTTCAGAGTACGATCACTCATCAGAATTGGAAGTGAGAAGAAGAATGTGTTTTTTTTAAGTTGTGTGTGGGGGGTGTGGGGGCATGGATGGAGAGAGCAAAGTGCCCATGATAGAGACCAAAGTTGCTCGGGTAAGAACTTTTTTTGTGTGGGTGTTAAAAAAGAGAATGTTACAATTTGCTGAAAATCTGACCATATTTTTTTTTAAATTCTAGAAATATGCAGCAGATTGGGCAGCAGGTATGGAGAAAGGAAACAATCTTTTACAGATTAGTTAAGGGACATGTGTAAGCTTGAAAACGAGGACACTGTCCTGCTGTGTCATCATAGAGCCAGGAGATAATCTTGTGTTATTTACTCAAGTCACTGGGGTTAGACTTGCCCTCAACCTTTAAACTCTGAGTCAAGACTGCAAACTACTCTGCAATATCATGGAAACTGGTGCTGAAACTTCAGCCCGGGCTGTCTCCACTCTAACTATGGATCATTATAACCCTGCGCTGTTTAAAATTGGGAACTGTTTATTCTTGGGGTAGGCTGTGCTCTTAGATAGGTGACCTGCCCTATCCCCTGGCTATACAAGGCTTAATTTTATTTTGCCGGCATTGTGATCTTGTATTTCTCTTCCTCAAACAGCAGTGGAGACAGGTTTCAGTGTTTTTAGCCTAGAGGTGACAGATACTTGACTAACAAGGGTGTGCAATGTTATCGGAGGCAGATGAAAATACACGGTTAATGTAACATTTGGATCAGCCAATAGCTGTATGGCAATAGGGGGCAAAATGGTATTTACGTTATGCTCCGACCCGTGACTGGTATGTTGCAAGGGGTACCACTGGTGGGAATGAAGTGCAGGAGGAAATGCACCCTGGGAAACTAGTCCTGATTAGATTGATTGTTGGTCTATACGCAAGTGACTTCTGACTCCTTCAGGCTGTAATCTATGTCCAACTGTATTCACCACATCCGGCAGAGTTTGAGGTAATGGGTGTTTTTCCCCTCTTTCATAGTGAGTGACATAATGCTGCACCACACCTTCTGGCTGAATCACTATTGTCAAACCAGGAAGTTTCGGATCCTGAAAAGCTATTCTTAGGAGGCTCTGAAGAATTTTTCACAGACTTAGGAGTGCCCCGATTAGAGTGCTGCTGTTCATGTGGTTGTTAGAGTGCTTTCCTGTGAAGTGTTGCGTTTGAGGGTTGTTTCTGTACACATAAGAAAGCAACTATCATCTAACTGAAACTCATTCAATGACCATTCCCTATCTTGGAGATGCATTCCTCGCTCTGCAGGTCAGTGATGAAGAAATGTTCTGGTGCAAAGATTCCTACATTGAGTTTTCTTCCACTGCTGCTTCAAGGTGGTTGGGTGTGTTTTGGACTTGCCCACTGTATTCAGTTTTGCTGTCCCTATATGTACAACAAAGTTCCTGTACAAAGATGAAACTTCAATGATTACATTTTTGGAAAACATCTTTTTTACCTTCAGTTTAAATCAAATCAAATTGGAAAATGAATACTTTGAAATTTTGGTTGGCTCACTTCCCTCTGAAACTTGACACATATTGTTTTCCTGCTTTGACATACCCTGATGTTGATTTCCCAACCCTAATCTGCACTATCCATTCTTGGAATAGATGTTTCCTTCTCCGGTGTCCTTTTGAATGCTGATGTGTAGCCAGCTATTAAAAGTCGCCTGACATCTTATGAATTATGTCAATCTAGGTAACTTTTATTTAATATTCCTTCCAGGAAATTCTTGAGGTATGTTTACCATTTTCGTTCCCAACCCCCTCTTCTTATCCTTTCGATTCACATTCACTTTGTATTTGGCCTTCCTGTCTCTCTGTATCTACCTCCTGCCTTAAAACCTCCCTCTGACACTTTCCCCCAATTCTGCCTGCTTGGACAATTCTACTTTCAATTGTCCATCTCTGCTCAAGTTCCAAGCACTGAAATGCCCTCCTTTAGTTGCGTATGTTTCTCTGGTTTGTAAGTTATTCTTCGCTACGTTTTGTCCTAATACCTTTTATGAATGAGTCCAATTACACCTATTGTTCAGTGGGTCCTGAAGAAGGATCTCGGCCTGAAATGTTGACTGTCTGACCTGCTGAGTTCCTCCAGCATTTTGTGTGTGTTTCTCTGAATTCTATCTATGTTTTTGTGAAACATTTTGGGAAGTTTGTGGTGTTGAACATGAATTGGTTATCTACTGATTTGATTTCTAGCACAAAGAAGGCTTTTGTGTCTGTTTTCTTGGCATTTCTAGAAAACAAAATGGTGGTTCCTACTTCTGTTCCTAGCCAGCGCTGTAAGGTCACTAATTTTAAATTTTATTCATAAATTTGTGTAATATCTACCTTTATCATTCAACATGAGCAGAATTATGTGTTTGTTATCTAGCAGTCAGGATGGAGAGGCAGAAGTCACAATGGCTTTGCCATTGGGGAACAGTCACTTCTTTATCCTCACCTGTCTCTTTTTGGTCCAGCTATGATTGAGAACATGAGGTCCAGAGAAATTACCCATTCCTGTCAATCCTGACCATAGAGAACTTGTTTTAAAAAAAATCACATTGCATCATTTTGGGCCGGTTAAAAGAAAATGAAATTAAGACTAGTGTTAGGTAGGTAGAGGAAATTTTCCATCAATCCATCAGGTAATTAGATTTGTGTAGTTTAGATTCCTACGTATTGCCTCTTGCAATTCAGTATGTGGTGTGATAGTTCCAACAGGTATGTCCCATTCACATGAAGCTGGATGAACTCAGTTTGGTTCATTGCGACCAGATCAGTCTGTTATCATTCGAGTGATGACAGGTATAGTGAGAGGGTGTTTATGCACCAACAGTGAGTTCATTGCCCATTGTGGGGTTGGCCAGAATCACTTCACTCCAGACCTCACCACAGACATGGTCCAGACATGGACTATACACGCTGAATACCAGAATTGGGATGAGGTGCCCTTGATATCAAGGCAACATTTGATCAACTGTGGCGCTAAAGAGCCCTGGGAAAACTGAAGGAATTGGGCATCAGGGGAAGAAATGTTGCCAGTCATTGGAGTTGTCAAAATGCATTTGGGAATTTTGGATTTTTGGCTACCTTTCCCATGCTCCATTTTCCTTTGAAGAAAATGGAGAATCTCCTTATAGATTGCTTGACACGGAAGGAGACCATCATTGTGGTTCTGGGTGATTAAAACCCCAGCCCCATCGCAGAGCTGTGCAAGTTTCTCTGGGAATAAAGCCCATAGCCCAAACATCTTCAGCCATTTCATCAATGACCAGCCCTTCCATCAGTAGGTGCACAAGGTTCAGATTCCATTCACAACTCCTGCTGGCTGCAGGCATGGTTACTTGGTATTTGGTCATAGATTATTGCAAATGTTTCACTGAAGAGTCGGGTAATGACTGTCTCCAGCAAGAGAAAATCTAAACGCCTCCGCTTGGCATTCAGTGCTTTACCATTGTTGCAGCCACACCATCAAGGCCTCCACTGGTCAGGGTCAACCATGGATGTTGTGTCCTATCTCGGTATGATATGGGAAGCAAGCTGTTGCTCCTGCAGCTGATGAACCCAAAGGAATGGCAGAGACTGATAGAGTCTGGCACCAGTAGTGTCGCTGTTGTTGCCAGTCAGCTTTGAAATCATTGTACAACTGCCTTAGGGAATCCAGCTCTGGATTTACTCCTGAATCCTTCCCCATGGGTGGGTATAGCTGTAAGGCGGCAGAGGTTTGAGGTCCTGATGAGCTGTCAAACACAGCTGATGAGCCCCATCTGTCTGAAGTGATTGGTTTTAAGATGCCAGTAACCCGCCTTTGCCTCTTCTCCTGTCAGATTCTGCTGGACTTATTAGCAAAGCTCCACGTGAAAGCCAGGAATTAGACTTGGTTGCCAGAGGCTCTTTGAGACGCACGCTATTGGGAGCGTTTAACAGATAGTGGGAGTTTATCCCCTCCCCCCGACCCTACCCACTGCTATAACAACCTTAAGGAATCATCAACATTCAAGCAATTGTCATTGACCTGAAATTCAACTGGATGAATAAGGAATAAAATTGATTTCAAGAGCAGTTTAGAGGCTGTCTGTTGTTATAAGTGACTTCTTGTGACACCCAAAGCCTTTGCCTCATACACTGGCAGAGGCTGGGAGTCTGATGGAATGCATTCCACTTGGCCAGTGTTTCCAACCTTTTCTATGCCCCACGCCCCTAGGAAATGTTTGATTAATGTTCGCACCCCCTACAAAAGTAATATCACATTTGAAGATGAAGAAGTCTAATTTCTAATTCTTGAACCACAAATTGAACCACATACAATACTGCGGGTGAACAAATTGAACTTTAAAAAAATAAGCTTTTAACTCAGTGCATAAAATGCAAATATAAATTGAGCAATTAGATTCTAATTTATTCAGAAAAAATTGTAAACAGTAAAATCAATCCCAATTGTGAACATAAAATTCAATGACTTCTTTGCTCCTGCTTCTCATTCATGATTTGGTCAAAACGTGGAACTTTCTTGCTGACTCCGATCCACAGGTCTGCCTGTGGATTCAGGCGATTCCTAGATTTTGTCTTGATTGACCAAAGAGAACTGAATCCAGATTCACACAAGTATGTTGTTGCAAATGGAATGAGGACACGGAGTGCTTTTCCACCAAGTCTTGGGAACATATCCAGTGCTGCACATCAAAACTCCTCCAAAGTCTTGCTTTCAAATTGCGTTTCAAGAGCTCGATTTGTCCACAAATCAATAAGATCTTCCTTCAGCTCTTCATCATCTGACATTTTCTCCAAATTGTAGGAGTATGGATTCATGATCCATTCTTCTGAAATCTTCAGGTCTCCAGCAGCAAAATATCCATCAAACGATTCTGACAGCATTTCCAAATGAGCCACAGTTTCTTCACGCACAGTAGGAGTTATGGATCCAGCATCATCAACCATCTCCTCTAGTGAGAGACTGCCTCTTTCCATCCTTCGACGCCAAAGACGTAACTTTTCTTTGAAGGCTTTCAACTTTTCACAAGCCTTCAATATGTTTATCCCTTTTCCTTGAAGAGAAACACTCAGGTCATTCGTACAAGTGAAAATGTCAGCTAAGTAAGCCAGCATTTGGGCGAATTCCTGTGATTCCATTGCCCCAACCAAATTACATTCACATTCCTCCAGAAAAACTTTGATTTCTTCCCGTAATTCAAAGAAGCGGGTTAAAGCTTGTCCTCGTGACAACCAACGGACTTCTGTGTGGAAAAGCAAAACTGAATGCTCACTTCCCAGATCCTCACAAAATGATTTGAAGATGCGATGCTTCAAAACACGCCCCCTGATCCAGTTGATGATCGTCACTCAAGTATCAAGGACTTTCTTCAAACTTGGAGGCAATGTTTTTGATGCCAAAGCATGCCGATGAAGAAAACAATGGGTAACTTGCAAGTCTGGAATCAATCAATGCAGAAAAGTCAGATTTATTTCCAAGCATTGCAGGTGCCCCGTCAATGCACACAGAACCAATGACTTTGATATCTAAATCATGTTTGGCAAAGAAGTCTTTCACCAGCTGCATCACTTCCTTTGCAGTTGTTTGTTTTCAGATCTTTACAAAACAGGAAATCTTCCTTCACAGCACCATCATTGACATACCTCACTAATGTAATGAGTTGACTACAACTGGAGACATCAGTTGACTCATCCAACTGAATAGAGATTTTAAGAGGACTAGCTCTGACATCTGAGATGACTTGGTCCAAAATATCTTCACTCAAATCACTGATTTGGTTGTGAATGACATTATTTGATAGGGGCACCTGTTCAAATTTCTTTCTTGCTTCTTTGCCCAGGATAGTTGTTGCCATTTCCAATGCACATGGCTTGATGAGATCTTCCGCAATTGTATGGGGCTTTCTGGATTTGGCCACTTTATATGCCACTTGGTATGAAGCAAGAAGTAGTGGTTTTTCAACAAAAATGAAACCTAATTTTGGAAGAGTTCCTTGTGAATCAAAACGAGCTCTTTTGATTTTCAATAACCCAACATCATGTCCTTCAACATCAGCTCCGCCATGCTTGTTCTTGAAGTGCTCTTGAAGCTTGGATGGCTTCAGATTTGAGTTGGAAAGCACAACGCTACAAAGAATGCACTGGGGTTTTTGCAAGCCGTCATTTTCTGTTGTGCAAGTGAAACCAAAGCACACACAGTCATCATTCCATTTCCTTCTTTTTGACATGATGAAGGGTTATTGAAGGGAAAAATATGAGCTAATATGAGAAAAACTATCTGACTAAGTCAGGGATGACCGCTTTACTCAACCAGACACGCCTATAGCAAAGTATCGCGAGAAATACGCTTTCAGATATTACGATATTATCTACGGTTATGCCAAGATAAATCATCGGGTGAAAATGCTACGGGGACGCGACACAACTTATTAGGCTACTCTCTACTGAATTTACACACCTATTTCCGATGATTACCGGAGATATGAACTTCCATCACATGATTCAAAGTCCTCAGTGCTAACCATGATACCTCCTCAACTAACACAATTCAAAATTATCAACGATTCAAGAAAAAAACCTTTTAAAAGAAAAAAAACCTTTGAAATTCAAAAACCTCTTTAATGCATTGAGACAAATATGAATGTATGACTTCAGCTGCTTTTTATCAAAATGCAGCTTTAAAAATTTTTATAATTGTATAATTTACCTACTGTCTGCGGGTTTGGTTTTAATGCAAAGTCGTTACTTGATGGTTGATTCGGGATGTTTAAAGATTTTGGCATTATGAGATGATTTTTAACTCTGAGATGTAACCTTCTAGCTAACATTGATGAAACTCCTCAACTCTGAGGTATAACTCCCAGGTAACACTGATGAGAATCCTCAACGCTGACTCGGGCAGTGGGAGACTGGAGTGAGTTTACGTCTCTCTCGACTCTGGCAGCGGGAGACTGGAGTGTGCTTGGGACAAACGTTACTACCACTTCTCAAGGCACACTGGCAGCTGGCTGAGTGATGACTGGTGACTCGTCACTCAAGGATACAAGCCACTCTTTGTCACACCCCCTGAAATTCCTTCTCGCACCCCAGGTTGGGAGCCCCTGCACTTGGTGATATCGGTGCCAACAACCTTCCGAGTGATGGTAGCATATTCCCCAGCCTCCACACCACATGTTATATAGTGTGTGATCTACAGAATCCTCCACACTTTACTAGACTACTCAGGCAACACCTCCCAACCATTCATCTACCAAGAAAGGCGAGGGGAGCAGTCACAATTTAGTGCCGTTACTTGAAGGTTCCTCGCCTATCGTTCCCATTACTGACTGGGTTCAGATCCTGGGGCTTAGGCTTTTCATCTGTCTTCCCCTTCCACAGCCTTGTGTGAGCACCCTTGCCATTGACACAATGGTCTAAGCAGATTGTCATGGAGTAGGTGCCAATGGACAGTTAGGCTGGCCTTGTTGCTTATGCCTAATCTTAACCCCACAAAAAAAATTAAAACAAAGCAACCTCCTAGATCAGGTTTGGAGTCAGAACTCCAGTCTCCTCATGCCAGAATGGTTTGGCAAAAGAAATGAACCCTTCACTTTTATTTATCGGAACAGGCCCTTCCAGTCTTCGAGCTACACTGCCCGGTGACCCCCAAGTTAACCTAGCCTCATCCCGAGACAATTTGCAATGACCAATTGGTAGGTCTTTGGATTATGGGAGGAAACTGGAGCACCCGGAGGAAACCCACATGTCCATGGGGAGAACATACAAGCTCCTTACAGGCAGCGGTGAGGACTGAACCCGGCCCGCTGGTACTGTAAAGCGTAGCGCTAACCACTATGCCACTGTCCAGCCGCTTGTACTCGGTGTCAAAAAATACAGTCACTGAGCTCAGATTTTTTTACTCTAATTCAGCTTGGTTATCCACTTATAATTTCAGAATGTCTCCAAGTCCTTCATTTTCCCCATTTCTTCAATTTTGTGAATCAACAATTAAAATCTTCCATATTCAAGAATCTCAGTGAACCACACAAGGTTCTAAGGGAACTTTCTGGGTTACGTACCGTGAAGAGGTTTCCCGTACAACTTGGAAGAACAATCTCAAGTGAAATAGAGACGGCATTTCTTGGTGTTTAAAGTTCTGTACCCCGGGGCACTGTGAATTGTGAATATTCAGGGTTTTTGCTACAGAGTGGTTTGGAGTTAGACAAATAGAAGGCCAGGGCTGAGGCCAACATTGCATCAGAAATCACTGTGTTGAGTTCAGAGCAAACTTGAGGGGTTGATGTGTCTGACTCCTGCTATTTTGTATGTGTTAGAAAATAGTCACATTATTATATGGTCTTCTAAATGGCCTGACTCCTCATTTCTAATCAATCAAGTTTAGATATCATTCAAACATATATGAATACCCATGAATACCACCAAATGAAAACTGTTCCTCCAGGAACAAGGTGCAAAACACAGTACTAACGGTCTTAAATATCACGCGGAACAGTTAAGATAGCAAGTAAACATACAGCCACACAAGCTCATAGCCCAGGTCCCTGAGTGACATGTCCTGTAATCTGATGGTGCATGTGTGTTATTGGCAAGAACAAGCGGCTTTCAGAACGCACACGCACATAATCCAGCTTGTCATTCCACTGATTGAACATTAGAGGGCAGCACCAATGGGAAGGGCTAGTCCTCAACCCAGCATGGACATGGCGCTACGCTCTGGTGTCTCCTCTTCTGGATTGAGGCAACAGGCAAGTCCACAGCTTGAGGCCTAATCTTTGCTACAAACAAGGCCACACTGCTCCCCTGCCATCTGCCTCCCCAATAAACAAGGGAAACAGATTTGTAGCATTTTACATTACCAATGTCTAATAGGGTCTAGCAATCGCAACAGAAACATCCAAGACAATCACTCACTGTTTGGCTGTACACCAGTTTCGTCCACAGACTCCGATGCCTTCCTGTAAGGGGCAGTAACATGGTCCATATCAAGTTCAGCTCCTCCAGTCCCTCCACCAATGAGCAGTTTGCTGATGGGGGAGACCTGCAGTACCTGAAGTTCTTAATGTTCAGTATTGTCCTGCGATCGTTAAAATGACATTTTCAGAAAAGATAAAAGTACCTTTGTTTGGCCCCTGAGGGACAACTGCATCTGAATGCATCACCATTTTACTGGAAGGCAAAGCTGTTCTACTGTATTACAAGGGCAATCTTAAAAGAAGGCATACTTTGAATTAAAACTAAGAAAGAATGTTGAATAAAAGCCAAAAATTGTCAAAACAAGTAGGTAGGGTAAAGCAAGGGAGTGAAAGCAAATTTCACATTTGACTCTGAAGTAGAAACACATGCAGCTGCCACAGACTTAAATTCAGAAAGGAATATCCAGACAAGTTGGCAACATCCAAGCCCACTGCTGTTTGAATAGTTTACTGCTCGTTTGTGTACAAGTACCCTGAACATAAGGGAGCTTGCCCATCAGAGATGCACTGTTATCTGTGGTGAAAACCAAGCTTTGAGAAATTCTCTTGTGTTTATCCCTAGATACCCAGGACTGGGGTCCTCCAATTGTGTCTTTCTTCTGGGTTCCTGTATGACTTCACCATGAGATTGTCAATCAATACCTCCTTTGCTAATCCTCTAATTCCTGGAATTGAGTGTTGCAGAAGGGCTTCTGACTTCTCAGCCCCTGCTTTCACTTCCTTGCCTCACATGTTTTGACCACTTTTGGCTTTTGTTCAATGCTCTTCCTCAGTATAATTTCAAGGTATGCCTTGTTTTAAGATTGCCCTTGTAATATAGTACAGCAACTCTGCTATTTATGAAGCTGAATTGGGCCTTGATCTCGTTCCGTTGCGGTGTTCTGTTTACAGGTAGCATAGCAGTTTATGCAATGTTTCACAGAGTCAGCAATCATTGGAGTTCAATTCTTACCGCTATCTGTAAGGAGTTTATATGACCTCCCTGTAACCGTGTGAGTTTCACTTGGATGCTCTGGTTTCCCCCTACATTCCCATGATTTTAGGATTATCAAGTTGTGAGTTAGTTCTGGTGCTGGAAGGATGGTAACATTTGCAGGCTTGTTACATAACCCTGCACATCCTCAGACTGGTCATTGATGTCAATGACACTTTTCACTGTATGTTTTGATGTATATGTGACGAATAAAACTTCTAATCTTCAATTTTTGAAACCATAACTCCTGGACATTCACTTGGCTTTCCAAGAATTTAAATGAGAGTGTAAGTTCCAAAGCTCGCTGTTCCGGGTATGAACAGGTCAGGCTCTCCAACTTGGTGTGGGGGCTTAAGTTTTATTAGAAGAAAAATCTAGTTGCAAACCATCAATGTTAGTAAAATCAGATGGATTTGTAGTATTCATCAGCCAAGGAGAATGGGAAATTGGGACTGCTGAGATTTCCATTGTTCTGATTATTGGTTTTGGAACATTGGTTTTTGATTTTCAAAAACTAAAGGCTCCCTTCCACAATGAGGTTCACCTTGGTTCATTACACATGAAATTGTAGATGTACATGCTTATTAAAAGTATTCACACCCCACACCCCCGTAAGTTTTCATATTGTATTGTTTTACAACATTGAGTCACAATGGATTTAATTTGGCTTTTCTGACACTGATCAACAGAAAAAGATGCTTTCGTGTCAAAGTGAAAACAGATCTCTACAAAGTGATCTAAATTAATTACAGATGTAAAACAAAAAAATAATTAATTGCTTAAGTATTCAGCTCCCTTTAACATGACACACCAAATCATCACTGATGCAGCCAGTTGGTTTTAGAAGTCACATAATTAGTTAAATGGAGATCTGTTTTTGGAGACCTGTGTGCAGTCAAGGGGTTTCAATTGATTGTAGTAAAAATACACCAGTATCTGGAAGGTCCAACTGCTGGAGAGTCAGTATCCTGGCAAAAGCTACACCATGAAGACAAAAGAATACTCCGAGCAACTCCGCAAAAAGGTTATTGAAAAGCACAAGTCAGGAGATGAATACAAGAAAATTTCCAAGTCACTGAATATCCCTTGGAGTACAGTTAGGACAATCATCATGAAATGGAAAGAATATGGCACAGTTGTAAATCTGCCTAGAGTAAGCTGTCCTCAAAAACTGAGTGACCGTGTAAGACGGGGGCTAGTGAGGGAGGACACCAGGAGACCTATGACAACTCGGAGGAGTTACAGCTGTGCTCTGTTCTTCAGTGGCTGAGATGGGAGAGGCTGTTGCTGGGATGCTTCACCAGTTGCAGCTTTATGGGAGAGCAGACATCCCACCCTGCAAAAACTCATTTCAGGGAGGTAGCTCCCTGCAACCTCATATCCCCACCCCCCACCCCCCGGTCGACCTCGAAGGGTGTATGTAATACTTTGTTTAGTGATTTTGTCTAATCTGTAAACCAAGTTGGGTATATGCAGACAATGTGACATTAAAATATGTACTTATTATCAATGAGTTTTTTTTAAATTCTATTACAACTTTAAGCAAGTTTACAGGGAGTTTGGCCTCATCACTTAGGACATCAATAGAGAAGCTCCTTAGCAGCTAGCCAGCTAGTTTAAATAACGTTAGCTATGCTAATGAACGTATGACACCTGTTAAACTCACCTCAACATGTCTTTTACAGCCATTTAACCCACCATGGGCAATAGAAAAGTCACTGTTGCAAACAGTGCAGCGAGCAACACTGTCATTATTTTTTTACCCCTATTAGGCAGGAATACACTTTAGTGGAGTCTGGGGTGACGTATGTTTTATATTTTTTTTGGAACACTCTGCCATGGCGCAGCAGGACACTAAACTGAACCGATGGACAATGAAAGAGAGAGAGAGGTCGACTGTAAAGCCCGCCCACAGAGAAAACTGATAGGTCTACTTAGCACGAAGAGAGACCAATCAGGATGCTCCCTCTCGCTTTCGCTCTTCCTCTTCCTCTCCCTCTCAAAAAAATCGATTTCTGGGATATTGTATATAATTTGCGGGCATCAGGAAGCCGCTATCAATATGTGGGAGACTCCCAGAATGTCTGGGAGAGTGGCAAAGAGAAAGCCACTGTTGAAAAGAACTCACATGAAATCTCAGCTAGAGTTTGCCAGAAGCATGTAAGAGGCTCTGAAGTCAGCTGGAAGAAGGTTCTATGGTCTGATGAAACCAAAATTGAGCATTTTGGCCTTCAGACTAAACACTAAATTTGGCATAAGCCAAACACTGCACATCATCGAAAACACAGCATCCTTACCATGAAGCGTGTTGGTGGCTGCATCATGCTATAGGGATGCTTCACTGCAACAGGCCCTGGAAGGCTTGTGAAGGTAGAGAGTAAAATGAATGCAGCAAAATACAGGGAAATCCTGGAGGAAAACCTAATGCAGTTTACAAAAGAAGTAAGACTTGGGAGAAGATTTGTTTTCCAGCAAGACAATGACCCCAAGCGTAAAGCCAAAACTACACAGGAATGGCTTAAAAAACAACAAAGTTAATGTCATGGAGTGGCCAAGTCAGAGTCCAGACCTCGATCCAATTGAGAGTTTATGGCTGGACTTGAAAAGGGCTGTTCACTCATGATCACCATGCAATCTGACAGAGTTTGAGCAGATTCATAAAGAAGAATGGGGAAAAATTGCAGTGTCCAGATATGCAAAGCTGATAGAAACCTATCTGCACAGACTCAAGGCTGTAATTGCTGCCAAAGATGCATCTATTAAACACTGACTTAAAGGGGGTGAATTCTTATGCAATTAATTATTTTGTGTTTTATATTTGTAATTAATTTAGATCACTTTGTACAGCTCTGTTTTAACTTTGACATGAAAGAGTCTTTTTCTGTTGATCGGTGTCAGAAAAAGCCAAGTTAAATCCACTGTGATTCAATGTTGTAAAACAATAAAACATGAGAAGTTCCAAGGGAGGTGAGTATTTTTTATAGGTACTATATGCTAAGAAATTTGATCTTTGCATTTCCTTTTTAGAGCAGTGTATGTCATCAGGAACATCATGTTAATGTGATTGTGACTCTGACATATTGCACAATCCTCAGTGAATCATTCTTGAGAATTTGTTCATAAACTTTGCACCCAGAGTTAGTTCCTTGATAGGTTAGCTTGCATCTAAAAGCATGTGGAAGTACATTAGAGTTGGGCTCTGGAGCTCGTGCTGGAAGGTAGGACGAGGCTGAATGTTGGCCTCTGACAAGTCTTCTCATTTTAAAGCTTCTTTGACATTTTGGAAAAATTGTATATCTTAAGGGAAATATTTTTAGATTTATATGTGTGTAACTTGATACATTACCTCAAGTGCTTGGAGAATGGTAATATTGGACAGTGGTTTTCCTTGTCATTTTTGTGCCTATTAAAAACCATGATTAATTGCTATGGCTAATTTAACAATTCATATTTCTTGTTTGCTGTGGCTGCCAGGTTAATGTGATATACAGTACTTTGTTTTAGCCATTCATATGTTCAGGAAAAGTGAAACTACTTTCAGTTTGGTTAAGTACTACACAAGTCCTGTTCAAGGACAGCTCTGTTATTTATATTCCCCTTTTCTCAATCAACTCTTTCCTTAGATATTGAATGCAACCTTCTTCACGACTCAGATACCCTATTGATGTCTCTATAATGTTACAAAATTGTGACATAAAGGGTAATTTAATCACAAGGAATAAGGAGAGGGGTAGGTAACTCCCAATCAGTACAATTATGGCTGTTCTGCACAGGCCTCGGGTCATTTTCCGTTCCAATTCTATCATGTTCTTAGATCAGCCTTCCTAAACCGTATCCATTTCTTCCAGCACTTCCCCAAGCACTGGAGGTAATAATGTGTCAAGTGAATACTCGCCAGTGATCTGGCCCCCATGACTATCTGGGGTAACTAATTAAAGAGATTCATTTCATCTGCTGTGAGAAATTCCTGCACACCTCAATTTCAAACTCCCAGCCCCTAATCGTATAGCTCTGTCACCCTCATTCAAGACTCCCATTAGAGCAGGGCTCAACATTTCCTATACATCTACCCTTTAGAATCTTCATTTAAGATTGCTCTTCATTCTTTTAAACACCAAAGAATGTAGATCCAACTTCAGGTCTTCATGATAAGATAACCCTCACATCACAGGAATTACCGTAAATTCCGGACTATAAGCCACTACTTTTTTCCCCACGCTTTGAACACTGCGGCCTATACTACGGTGCGGCTAATGCATGTTTTTTTTTCATGCCGCCAAAAACATTTTGCCTCGTAACAGTAGACCAATAAAATTGATGAGTAGTTCACAGAGGTCCAATGAAATTGTATGATAAATCGAGCGCACTTTCACAATTAAATTATTGTAAATCAGTCATTTGTACTCACCCTCATCAACATGGAAAACACTGGAAGAAAAGCATATGATGCAGCTTTTAAGTTAAAGGCGATCAATCTGGCGGTTGAAGAAGGAAATCGAACTGCTGCACATAATCTTGGCATAAATGAATCGATGGTGAGACGGTGGAGACGCCAGCGTGAAGAACTGAGTCAATGCAAAAAGACGACAAAAGCTTTCAGAGGTAATCATAGCAGATGGCCCGAACTTGAAAACTTTCTTGAAGACTGGGTTAACACACAGAGAGCGGGCGGCCACGGTGTTTCCACCGTGCAGATCAGACTGAAGGCTAAAGCAATCGCCACCAAAATGAAAATCGAAGATTTTAGAGGTGGGCCATCATGGTGTTTTAGATTTATGAGACGAAAAGGCCTGTCCGTCAGGGTACGCACGACTCTGTGTCAGCAGCTCCCTCCCGACCACGAGGAAAAACTTGCTAACTTCCACACATTCACTCAAACAAAGATAGCGGAGAATTCCATCGGGCCAGATGATATCATAAATATGGATGAAGTACCTTTGACGTTTGACCTGCCTCTCACTCGGACTGTTAATAAAAAAGGTGACTCGTCCATCATACTGAAAACAAGTGGCCATGAGAGAACGCATTTTACTTGTGTTCTGAGTTGCACAGCATCCGGACTAAAGCTTACACCGATGGTGATTTTTAAGCGGCTGACAATGCCAAAGGAAAAATTCCCAAAAGAAATCATGGTGAAAGTCAATAAGAAAGGTTGGATGATGGAGAGTCTAATGAAGGATTGGCTGAGAGAGTGCTACACCAAGCGACCAGGGGGATTTTTTCACAGAAAAAAAGCATTTCTCGTTATGGACAGCATGAGGGCCCATATAACAGATTCAGTGAAAGCTGCCATCAAGAGTACAAACTCAGTTCCAGCTGTGATTCCCGGGGGCACCACGAAGTATTTGCAGCCACTGGACATCAGTGTGAACCGGGCATTTAAAGTGGCACTGCGCGTTGAGTGGGAGACTTGGATGACGAGCGGCGAGAAATCCTTTACCAAAACAGGCCACCTGCGAAGAGAATCTTTAACTCAAGTCTGCCAGTGGATCCTAAATGCGTGGAGCCATGTCACAACATCCACCATCACCAACGGGTTTCGAAAGGCTGGACTGCTGCGTGATGAAGAGGACTGCGTGCGCTCAAGTGAGAGCGACAACGAAGAGACTGAAGTGAGTGACGAGATCCTGAGGTTGTTCAATTCGGACACTGAAGAAGAGGACTTTGATGGTTTTAGTGCGCAGGAGGAAGATGAAGAAGGCGATCAATAACTTTTCCTGGTAGGCTGCAGTATATATATTTTTTTTACCAGTCATTAGGAGATATTGGAATGTTGTTTGTGCACTGTTCAGTAAAAAAGTATACGCAACGTAATTTGTGTGTTACCGATACGTATGTATATTTAAAAGTAGCTGTGTTACAGGCACAGTTCGAAAAAAAGCATTTGCAATATGTATTTGTTTATGTTACCATACGGATTTAATTAAAAGTTAAAAAATCCTCACGTGTAATATCTTTCTGTGTAAATATCTCATATTACAACGTGGGACACCTGCGGCTTAAAATCCGGTGTGGCCTGTACAAGTACAAAATTGATTTTCTTTCTAAAACTAGAGCGTGCGGCTTTTAATCAGGTGCGCTCTGTAGTGCGAAATCTACGGTAAGTGAGTGACTCTCATCCGGTGATCTGTATCCAGGAAAGCAAACCTGTGCTGAATGGCCTCACCATCATTCCTTCATAATTGTAATTCTACTTCCCTATTTCTAATTTTTTAAAAACCTGGCATTAAAAGTCAGTATGCCACTTATATTCCTAACTACAAGCTGCAACTGCATATTAACTTCCTCTTTTTACAGAAGCGATTTTGTTAATAGTCTACCTTTTCATTTCTTTTGTGGATGACCTTGAACTTAACACTACTTGCCAATTTTTTTTCAACCACTTGCTCAACTTATCTTTATCCTGTTGTAAAGTCTAACCCTGGTACCACATGTTGTTGTCTTCTGCACAAGCCTTATGCAGAACTTTATCGAAAACCTTCTGGATATACAAAATACGACAGTGTCCCTTCTGTCAATTCTATTTATGTTATCGGTAAACTCTAGTAAACATAGCAAACATCATTTTCCATCCACGAAACCACAAAGATTGCATTTAAAAGCAAATTCTGATCTAATTATGAGATGCAAATGCTAAAATCTGGACTGATGAAATGACTTGTTGGAGGGATTGTGGATGCTAGATTAGATGGCCTTCAAGTGATTCAAAATTATTTTCTCCAGAATAGGCTAGTAGTAGAGATTTGAGTGTTTTAATGGCTGAGTTACAGATAGCTCTCTTGTTGAGTAACACCCCGTTAAGTGCATTGCTGAGAGTGTTCACATTAGCCAGAAAAGGTAATTCCCATTCTGATTCACTTTTGCCCTTGAGGTGAAGAGTACTCTCGAGCCAGTTTTCATGAGTTGCAAAACCTTGTCTCTCCTTTCCAGTTCTGTGTTTGGAGCATTATTAAACATCTGCCCGAAAACAAGATTTCTGTTTTAATTAGATCATGGGGCGTGCATTGTTGCTGCTGTCTGTGTTGTTCTGCTGAACGTTGGGGGCAAGCTACGTTGACACCAGAGTGTGTGGCGATGCTCGCTGGCTGCTCCAGCACATCCTTGGGTGTGTTGGTTGTTAATGCAGACGACAGATTTCACTGTGTGTTTTTTCAATGTGCATGCGATAAATCTGAATTCCGCCTTTCGCTGGAGTTTCTGTTAACAATACTTTTTTTAAGGATTGGAAATGTGTTGTTTCTGTGTTGCTAGGTGGAGAAAGTGTGGGGTCAGTGGGGGAGGAGGGTTGCAGTAGGAATGGAAAGTTGAGAAGTTATACATCTGTGAACTCTTCCCGAAATTCATATGGATCCAAAATGAATCCCCTCTGCAAGTGCTGGGAAACCAAAAAATGGGATTGGCTTTACTCCACAAATCTTGGAATTAATTCTTTCTTTGGTTTCAAAGTTAACAACTAAAAATGATCAAAGGAAAACTGTTGTATTTTGGATATCCTGAAGGCATTTGATCAAGTTCTGCATAAGGCTGGAGAACATGTTGTGTATCCATTGGAGACAGAAGGCTGTGCTATCTTGGCTTTGGTAGAGTTGGTGTCTTTTGGGCTGAGATGTTAAAACAAGGTGCTGCATCGATGCAACTCTCCTGATTTGCATCAGCTTTGGTTTTCAGTCTCCCTCTCCCTTCCTGATGGGACTCTGCAGAGAGCATGTGTTTCCCATCTTCCTTGATTTGCTTCTAATTTCATAGCTGTTTCTTCTCCTCATTAACGTTTACAATTCCTGCTTGGTGCCAGTTGCTGTAATGTGAACATGTCTCCAGTCTCAGTGGGGGCCCTCTTATGCCACAGTTGTCTGGATGCCATTCAGGTAACAAAGCACTAAACAATTTTTTTTCCAAAAAATGCCAATTACGTGTCTTTGTGCAGGAAGGAAACAGATTGTCAGTGTGCATTAGGTCATATTTATCTACCACTCTTGTGTTCGTTCTTCCCAATCCCAATACTTGTAGAATTTCCATCCTTCACACCCCTCCAGGACTAAACCTTCATAGTCTTGAACCAAGCTATCCTTTCTCAATGCTGGCTCCTGTTAAATGTCTTTTCAAATTCACCAGCCCCACCTGAAGGCAAAATACTGCTGCTTCCACTTCCTCAATGGCATCCCTCTCTCATAGTCTTTTGTTTAATCTGTCAAATTCCTGCCTGTGCAATTCTGCCATCTATCCCCATATTCTTCTGGTTTTTCAAGTCAGAATCAGAATTAAGTTTAATATCTCTGGTATACGTCATGAAGTTGGTAGTTTTGCCGTACCACCTCCTTGATAGTAGTATTGAGAAGTTGGATGATGAGAGTCTTTAATGATGGATACTGCCTTTTTGAGGCATTGGCTTTTGAAGGTGGCCTGGGTGCTGGGGAGACTTGTGTCCATGATGGAGCTGGCTGAGTTTACAACTTTCAGCAGTGTGGCCCCTCCATACCAGACGCCCTGTCTCCTCCTCAGCCTCTCCACCACCACATTTTACAACCTGCTTCTGACTATACTTTTTGATCACCTGTGCAACCCTAACTGACTTGGTGTCAAATTTTATCTGCTAATTCTCCCTGTGTGAAACATTGCCAAGTGTCACTTTCCATAAATCTCTTGAAATGGAGATCAAACAAATTGTCAATTTGACGTGATCTGGTTTCCATTACAGAAAAGGGCCAAAGAAGAATTTTCTAGTTTATTGTTTTGCCGCTGTGTATCAGGTGTAATTGCCAAATCCTCCTTTACAAGTTACACCTGTTCCTTAGCCCCACCCCCTCCCCACTTTCTTGCCCACTCCCTCACTACATTTCTATTGAATATTGCATAATCCACCACTTTCCACAAAGCAGGGCACAAGGATTCTTTTAAAGTATAAATTCTAGAAGATGAATCTTAATTTGTCACGAGAGCATTGTATACTGTTATACATAGGCTCAACATGTCTGTGCCAACCAAGGTGTTTTCCTGAACTGGTTCAATTTGGCATTCGGCCCATATTTCTAAAGCTTTCCTATCCATGTGCCTGGTCAAATATCCTAAATTTGTAACTTGTACTACCACCACCACCCTCTGTAGGAGGGAAAATTCTTCCCTCTCAGGATTCCTTTAAATCCTTTCTTTCTCACCTTCAATATATGCCCTCTAGTTTTAGTCCCCCGTTCCTTGGGTGTAAAGTCTGACAATCCATCTTGTCTATAGTCATCATGATTTTGTATACCTCTTCCTCCTTTGCTCCAGGGAAAGCAGTCCCATCCCATCCAGTCACTCCTTATAACTCAACCCCTCCGGTTCTGGCAACACTTTTGTCAAACTTTCCCCCACCCATGCCAGCTTAATTAGACCATCGATCAAAACATGTGTTTAAAATATTCCTGAAACATGCTGTTAGGATACGCAAGTCACTTTCTTAAAGTTAAAATAAATACCACATGACGTTGTCATGGAGGGTCCTGCTTGGTTTGTAAAGCTTCTCTAGAGGCCTGCAGAGGAGCACAATTAGTGGAAAATTCCATGCTCATTTGTTTACTGCAGGCTCATGGCCAATTTTGTGTGTGGACTGGTTGTGTATATGATGCAAAAGATTGCAGGAGCAAGTGTTGTACTCATCACATTCCTTAATCTTTCAGAGCAGTTTTCAAACTACAGCAAAGGGGAGCAGTGATTCTGTGTTGTGTAATGGACAGTGGCGTGTACTTCGGGGAAGAGGACCTGGCCGACATTCAGCGTGCTTTCCCAACCAATTGCTTTCATTTCCTGTATTCTGAGAGCAGAGTAGGTGTAGGCATCTGCTGAGTCAGTAATAGGTGCCATGGAATCTA
Organism: Hemitrygon akajei; assembly: GCF_048418815.1. Classification (NCBI taxonomy): domain Eukaryota; kingdom Metazoa; phylum Chordata; class Chondrichthyes; order Myliobatiformes; family Dasyatidae; genus Hemitrygon; species Hemitrygon akajei. The sequence goes on along the minus strand of NC_133130.1, from coordinate 93,466,173 downwards.
TTCTGCTAGAAAACATTTGCCAGTAATTGTATGTTCTGAAGTGCGGGCTGCACATTAAATATATCTCTACATATAGTCAACTTTTATGATGTTGGCTGGTGATCAAAGGATCCAAAGTGATAGGAATTTCCTTGGATTGCCAATCCTTTGGAATTGTTCTGAAGGTTCCAGGAATTTGACCTTTTTAGATCCCCACTGGAAAACAATCGGAAAAACTACTGGCATTGGGAAAGTGTTGTTACTGGATATAAAAGTAAATTATGCTACTTTGGATTAGGATTTCTAAGGCACTGGGCTCTATGCTGAGCAAACTGTTAGCATTGTTTATTTAACACCAGACTCCATTAGGATGCTTCATCCCAAGGATGATGGTAAAATATGTGCAACTAGTTAGCAAGGCAAAGACCAAGATAGTGCTGGTGATATATGGTGATGTTTTGAAGGCAGCTCCAGATTCTGCTAGATCTTCTACTAGATGCACTTCTGAACTACAATCGCTGCAATGTGCATCCTGTAATTTCTCTTTAAGAAATGCATTTTGAACCATCTAAACAAACTAGCGATTTTTTTTTTTACAATCTCCTGAAGGATTGGGCAAACTTGACTCTTGGGACTGCAGGTACAGCTCCTTGAAGACGAAGGCTGGAAATCAGGTGGTGGGATGTGAGGCCAGGTTCAGGCCCAAGAGCAGAAAACAAACCAGAGTTCCACCTTACTACTTGGTGCCAGCCAAGATCCCTCACCTGAGCCCGTTCCATCTGCCTCCCTCTTCTCACTACTACCATTGGGCAGGAGGTGCGGAAGCCTTGGGTTCAGGAGCAGTTGTTCCCCTGCAATTACTGGGCCCCGGACTGGCTCACTTGCCTCAGTGCTCAGCTGACTCCCCGGCTCTGGACTCTCTCCTGGGGACTCTGCTGCCCATATCCTATGTAATACTTGTTTACTTTTTAATTATTTGCATGATTGTCCTCTTTTGCATGTTGGATGTTTTTTGGTCCTTGTTTGTGGTTTTTCATGAATTCGATTGTATTTCTTTTGTTTTCCCGTGGGTGCCTGCAAGAAAATGTATCTAAGGGTTGTATATGGTATACATACTTCAATAATTACTTTGAACTTTGTGGAAAGAGTTGGACTTTGTCTTGAGTTCAAGTGGGGCTAGTTCTGAAGCACAGTACTGCAGATGCTGGAAATCTGAAATTAAAAACAGATTCTGGAAGTATAATACTCAGAAGGTCAGGTACCATCTGTGGAGAGAGACAATTGGGTTAATGACTCTCGGGGGAAAGGGATTGAGCAATCTATAATTCTTAAAGACACCATTCAATGAACAGCAATCTCCTGATTTGTTGCAAATGCAGTAAGTTTGAGCAAGTGTTTGAGACTGAGTAGATAGTGGGGATTTTTTTTTCCCTCTGATAGCAATTGGTCCCCACCCAGATGTAATTTGGAGCAATATTTACGTGAGTTTGATGAGCATTTGTGCCTAGTTCTAAGGAAAGTCTTTCATCCCATATGTTTAACATGCTTGGTTCCAAACGAACAGAGTCAGTTCCTTTAAATAACAATGCATGTGTCATAGAGACTTGAGTAGCAAATCATAGAAATCCTTGATTATAATCAGTGAGAAATGATTCATGCTTTTAGTCTTTGGATGAATAGAAATAAATAAAGGTTGAGGCTTGAAACGATTTTTAAAATATATAGCTAATGATTTTTTTTGCTTCAGGTTATTTTTATTTTTAAAGAATTGGTCCTTGTGGAAAAAAATTCAACTGTTTTACCTGCTTTGCTTATGTACCAAGAACAACTGATCTGTATCTCAATCCCATTTACCTGCCTTTCACATTACACAGTCTGTTCCTTCTCCTAACATCTCGTGCACCTCAACAAACAAATCCAGCTGCAGCTTGATACAGTGGGCATGCTAAGGTGGTGCTGGAATGTGTGGTGACTCTTGCGGGCTGCCCCAGCACATCCTGTGGTTGTGTTGTTTGTTAACGCAAATGTCGCATTTCACTGTATGCTTTGGTGTGATGTCTGAATGTGAAATAGTTCCCAGCTTTTGTGCCTTTTCAGGGAAGAGTTCCTTAATTTCCCTCAGCTTTTGTTTAGAGGAATAATTCTAAATTATATTTCCAAGATTGTTCTCTCTTGTTCTAACTTCCTTGTGTAGAGAAAGAGATACTTCAATTTTCTTTCCTATTTACTTACTCAAAGGCTTGCGGTACAAGTTTGATGTAAACATCCTCAATCCATTTGACAATGTTGTTCCTGCTCCAAGGCCAATAGATGTCTGAGATTTTGGGCCCAAAACAACAAGCAACACCCCTGATGCGACTCCACCAAGACTCGTTCTTGCTGAAGGGCAATTTTCTCCAACATTTTGTAACTCAGTATTATCGACTGGGTGTAAAGTATCCAGTCGCAGTGTGGGAAGATGGAGCAGAGTTTGGCTCAACCTGCCCCCAACTTCACCCAACCTTGACCTTGATGTAACCTCCAATAGCCAAAACTGGAGTTGATTGCTCCTGATCCTAACTTATAACGTTTAAATCATTCTTCTGAGCTGCTGATGTAAGTAGCTCAAAAGCTCAATGTGCTTGTATTAGTATTAGCATTATTTCCTGGGTGTAACAATTTTCACATTACACAATGGAAAGATGGTGCACATTGTTCTAGAATATAATATAAGTCTTCCGTCTCTGCCTCTCTTAGTGAAAGGACACTTTTTTTTTGCTAAGCCTTATGCTTTTTTTAAAAAAAGGTTTCTTAATTTTCTCCTCTTCAAAACTTTTATGATTTAAGAGCTTGTAACTGGTTTGAAAAATATAGGCAGCCTGTGATTGAGAGATTCCATGCAGGCAAGCCATTGTAGTCTGTCAGCTTGTGGTTTGCAATCCAAGACATCTTGAAATCATCCTGAATTAAGTACAAAGCAAATATTTTCACAGTATCTACACAAGGATTTTTAAAAATCAAGCAATAGGTCTGGGGCAAGAATTTTCAGACAAAATAATGGCAAGTTAAAGACACATGTTATTGAGTAGATGTTTTTCTTTTTAAAAAAACCTTTGCATTTTGTGGTGAGGGAATTGGGAGTTGCTGTTTTGTGAAGAGCCACTGTTTACAGAAATGACCTTGCTGTCACCCTCCCCGGGCGCTTCAAGAAATTATTCTCGCCCCTGAAAATCAGAACATTCTCTCTGGTATTTCATGAACCAAACAATTAGTGTTCTTACACGGATGAAAGATGTGCTGATTCTGGAGAGGGCACCAGCAGGGATAACACTCGAATAACCCCACAAAAGAAAGATTTAACATAAGAGGAACATTTGATGATGGCAGGGCTGCGATTAATGGAATTCAGATGGATTGGTGGGTGGGGGGGGGGTGGTCTTGATTGCTGTTAAGGGTTACCTGGCAAAGGTGGGGAAATGTTTAAAATATTAGTCATGATTGAATTGCAGGGCAGACTAATGGGCCAAATGTCCAATTTCTGCTCCTATGACCTCTGGAACCTGATACCAAAGGAAACCATTTGATTCAAGTGTTCACTGTTGACAGAAGATAATCGTTCTAGGATGTTTTAAAGTTCTCCTCTGATTTTTTTGTCAATTAATGATAATACTAATTAATCAGATTTTTGTACTTTCTTTAACCCAAAGTGACCATTGGTCCCATTTCTCAGATCACTGATGCCCCTTGTCCATGTATTTCTGGGGCTGGAGGATGATTAGAAGCCTCCAGACTGTCACCCAGCACAGGATAGCCGGTCACTGCCCACTCTGGGCAGCTGTTAGGCTGAAATAGTAAATGAGTGTTTTCCTGTATGTTTGACTGGCGATGATCAGGAAAAATTTGCCTTCCGTCTCGAACTCTGAGACCTTGCAATAGAGGTCGGAGCTTCAGTTTCCCTTCAAGAGATCAAAAGTAACTTCATCCGTTGCCAGGTTCAGCTGGGAATCCCTGCGAGATTATTCTGTAATGAGCACGTTCCCATGGTTAGCACTGCAGCAAATTACACCAAAGATGTGGTTTAACTGAGGAAAGAGAAAACGTCAGTAGACCACCCAATTAGGTGTTGACGGTTCACTAGTATAATACGCTACATTACAGACATTCCTCTCTTCCTGAAGATCCAATTGAGAACTGACCATCATGGAGTTGTGCAGAAGGGAAGCAGGCTCTTTTGTCCAACTCGTGTAAGGTGTCTTCCTGAGCTTGTTTCATCTGCCTGCAATTGACCCATAACCTTCTGCATCTTTCCAATCCATTACCTGTCCAAATGTCTTTTAAATTTTGAACTTGTACCATCTCCTCTGGCAGCTTGTTCCGCATGCACACCACCCTCCGTGTGGAAATGTTGCCTTCTCAGATCCCCTTTCGATCTTTCCTATGCCCTCTAGTTTTAAACTCCTCGACCCTGTGGAACAAAAACATGTGACAATGCATCTTATCTGTGCCCCTCATGATTTTATAAGCCCCTAAGTTTGCCCATCAGCTTATGAGGGGTGATTGATAAGTTCGTGGCCTAAGGTAGAAGGAGTCAATTTTAGAAAACCTAGCACATTTACTTTTCCTACATTTACACACTTAGTCCAGCGGTCGTGGAGCATACCGATCCCTTCTTTGTAGAAGTCGGCATCTTGGACCTCCAGAAGTGGTCCACAGCGGGGGTGATTGATAAGTTTGTGGCCTAAAGTAGAAGGAGATGAGTTATTAACTTGAAACTTTCTGCAGTTTCACTCAGAGTTGAACTGAACGTGCATGTAATGAGAGCTCATCTCCTTCTACCTTAGGCCATGAACTTATCAATCACCCCTACTGTGGACCACTCCTACAAAGAAGGGATCCATATGCTCCACAACCACTGGACTAAGAGTGTACATGTAGGAGGGGACTATGCTGAAAAATAAATGTGCTAGGTTTTCTAAAATTGACTCCTTCCACCTTAGGCCACAAACTTATCAATCACCCCTCGTACTTCACTCAGGGGTCTTGTTTTTATCCCTAGCCCTCCAGCCTCACGTACTAAGACTCTGCAAGCACAGATTACATTATCTGTAACACCTTTTGATAAATTATTGTGTCAAGTATAAGGAGAGATAGCCATGCTAACACCTCACCCCTTTCCCTGGCATTAGAGGGGCAGCACGGTCACCTACAGCAGAAGACTGCAAGGACAATGCAGTAAAAGCAAAATCTTTCTAGTCAATGAGTAAACCTCTTTCCTCTTTCTTTGCCTCCACCTCCACCAAGTCCCACGTTCCTGTCTTGGTAGGAATTTCCATCAGTTGGGCTATAATTACACACTTTAGTCTGGTGCCCCTATTGGGGAAGGGCAGCTAATGTCACTTGCTCATCAGTGACTTCCTTCCACTCTGGTTGTGTGGGTTCTGTGCTGACTGAATCTGTCAGATGGGAGTTGGGGGGAAGGGTGGGTTTACTTTTGAGGTGCCCTTTGCTCCTTCTTTGTGCTTGGCCTCCATGCTCCTGTTGCAGGGGATGTACTAGGAGAAGAATATAAATAGTCGGTAGACGTGGTCTTATCATGCCCACGTAGGTAAACATTCCTGTAGATAAGAATTGAAGATGTTATCCAGTCACACACTTTGCCCATTCTTCCATTGAAATGATAGGGAGTGTGATGAACGGATAGTGTCTGTCTATACCTGGCTAATTGTCCCTGCAGTCCAACCACCACAGCTGTTGTCCTGTCTCGACAGAGGAGGCAGTGGAGCCCCGCTGTGGGAGGGGTGTGGTGGTAGTGTGCAGTCAGGGTGGGTACCACCTCTCAAACTGCAATAGTGATCTGCGCAAAGGTCTGCAGAATCTGACTGCATCAGTCCTCCCCGTTGTATAGTCAGGGAAGTAGAGATGTTTAGGATGTAGGAATGAGTTGAGATTAGTCTTGCATGGGGTGATCAGTTGATATTTTATTTCTGGTGCCCCTTAAACCATTCCTTTTGAAATAATGTGATTATAATGGGCAAATACATAGAAGGTTGGTGGAAAAACTAGGGGACATGGGTGGAGGACTGTGGGAATTGATTGCTGTCAAGGCCAGCAATTGATTGCCCATCCATAATGGCCATGTGGTGCTGGTGAGCTGCTGCAGTCCTGCTAGGGCACTCCCACAATGCTATTCAGCAGAGAGTGCCAGGATTTCACCCAATGCAAGGAAAGATCCAACAGTATATTTCCAAGTCTGAAATGTGTACAACTTGGAAAGGATCTTGTGGTGGTGCTGTTTCCCTCAATCGGAAGTCCTTCTATGCTCCTTCCCTCAGTCTGAAGATTCAGGAACAGCTTCTTCCCCTCTGCTATCCGATTTCTAAACGAACATTAAACCCATGAATACTAACTACCTCACTACTTTTTTATTTCTGTTTTTCTTGCATTACTTATTTTAACTTAACTATTTAATAGACATATATATATATATATATATATATACTTAAGGTAACTCATTCTTTACTCCATATTTGTTTATCATGTATTTCGTTGTACAGCTGACGTAAAGTTAACGAGTTTCACAACCTATGCCGGTGATGTTAGACCTGATTCTGATTCTTCAGAGAGTGTGGGTTTGAGAGGAGTCACATGAAGCATCTTCTGTGTTTCTTGTGGCCACGGTGGTGGCAATAGTGGAGGGAATGAATGGTGCATCGGGTCCTGAGGTATGTTTTGCTGAATCAGACCCACTTTGTGCTGGACTGGATGTGCAGTTTGATCACTCTGCCTGGAAATGAGCAATGAGGTGCAGAAAGTTGCAGGGCAGCATGAAGCAAAGTGCCTCTGAATGGCTCTGTAAGTGTTAAACAGCAGTGTTCCCCCCCCCCCCCCCCGCCCACCCCAGGAGTGGGGAGGGCGTGACTGATGATCAAAGCTGGCAGCCAAACAGTCTTAGAAACCACTAAAATTGAAGTATATTTATATTTTTAGAAAATTATAAGGGTTTCTAGAGACATAGAGCAATACAGCACAGGTACAGGCCCTTCAGCCCAATGAATCCCTGCTGATCACAGTACCCAATCAGCTAGTCCCTATAACCTCTGTTTGGATCAAAACCACCCCACCCCCCCACCCCCCCTCCATGTGCTTCTTAAATGATACATTTGTTCCTGCCTCAAATATTTCTTTGGGCAACTTGTTCTATACACTCAACACTCTCTGTATTGGAGAAGTTACCCCTCAGGTCCCTTTGAAATCTTCCCCCTCTTGCCCTGAACCTATACCTCCTAGTTTTGGACTCCCCTATCCCAGGGAAAAGACTGTAATTGCCCACCTTATCTATTCCTCTTGCTTCTACAAGGTTGTCTCTCATTCTACTAAACTCCAAGGAATGAAGATCTAACCTGGCCCTCTGGTCCTAACAAAACTGTCAGATCTTTTCTGCACTCTCTCCAGTTTAACAATGATTTGCTTATAACAGTGACCAAAGCTGTACACGGCATTCCAAGAGGAGCCTCACCAATGACTTGTACAACTGCAATGTCATTTCCCAACTCTTCTACTCCCTGTGCTAACTGATGAAGGTGTTTAGCATGCTGACCTTTATCACTGCCTACCTGAGATGCTGTTTTCATCAAACTATGCACGAGTCCTCCTTGGTCCCTCTGTTCCACTGTACTCCCTAGTACCCTAGTAGAAGCCCTACACTGGTTTGACTTCCCGAAATGCATCACCTCACGATGATCTCTATTGAAATCCTTTTGCCACTCCTCAGCCCACTTCCCTAACTGAGCAAGAACACTAAGAAGGTTGGCGTCATTCAATGTCTGTAGTGAGATGCTGAAGATGTTCTATAGGTCAGTTGTGGAGAGCGCCCTCTTCTTTGTGGTGGCGTGTTGGAGAGGAAGCATTAAGAAGAGGGACGCCTCACGTCTTAATACGCTGGTAAGGAAGGCGGGCTCTGTCGTGGGCAAAGTACTGGAGAGTTTAACATCGGTAGCTGAGCGAAGGGCGCTGAGTAGGCTACGGTCAATTATGGATAACTCTGAACATCCTCTACATAGCACCATCCAGAGACAGAGAAGCAGTTTCAGCGACAGGTTACTATCGATGCAATGCTCCTCAGACAGGATGAAGAGGTCAATACTCCCCAATGCCATTAGGCTTTACAATTCTACCGCCAGGACTTAAGAACTTTTTAAAGCTATTATTAATGCTTTTTGAGATGGTGATTTAGATGCATATCACATTTTTTTTACTGAGTTAAGTATTGTATGTAATTAGTTTTGCTACAACAAGTGTATGGGACATTGGAAAAAAGTTGAATTTCCCCATGGGGATGAATAAAGTATCTATCTATCTATCTATCTATCTATTATGATAACCCTCGTCACCAGTAACAACACCTATATTAGTGTCATCCACAAGTTCACTGATCAAGCCTTGTACATTTGCATACAAGTAATTTACATACAGTAAATATCAGGTCCCAGCACCAATCCCTGTGGCATACAGAAGTCAGCGGTCTCCGTTCCAAGAAACAACCTTCAACCACCTGCCTTTATTTCAAAATATGGAGGCAAAATCATGAAAAATGCTTTGTCCTTTGCCTAATCTGCAGGGCAAGATGCCTGAGAATTTGATGGTGTATTGGATTTAACAGGCACAGAATTCTGAGGCCTTTCTTTTGTTTTCCTTTATTGCTGCCCACTCATCGTCATATAGACACAGAAGAGAAACAGGCCCTTCAGCCCATTTAGAACATGCTGAACTGTAATTCTGCCTAGTCCCATCAATTCCGCAGCTGCACCATTGCCCTCCATACCCCTCCCATCCACGTATTTATCCAAACTTCTCTTAAATGTTGAAATCAAACCTGCATCCAGCACTTCTGCTGGCAGCTTGTTCCACACTCACAACACTCAGTTTCCCTTTCAATACCTCACTTTTCACCCTTAACCTATAACCTCTAGTTCTAGTCTCACCCAGCCTCAGTGGAAAACGCCTGCTTGCGGTTACCCTATCTTTACCCCTCACTTTGTACATTTCTATCAGATCTCCCCTCATTCTCCTCTATGCCAGTGGGAAAGAAGTCTTAACCTAGTCAACCTTTCCCCACAACTTGGGTCCTCAAGTCCCAGCAACATCCTTGTAAATGTTCTCTGTACTCTTTCAATCCTATTGATAGGTAGAATACTCGCGATTAAGCACAACCAATTCCTCATACAACTTTAACATCCCAGCTCCTGTGCTCAATCCTCTGATCTATAACTAAGCCGGGAATTATATAATACTGGGAATCCAATTTGGATCAGGACTCCACAGATTGCAGTGAGGGAACCAAATGACAGATGAGGTGCCATTCATCTTTCAGGAAGTGTCATGCATGGACACTGGAGAAGTGTGCACTGAAACTACTTCAGGCTGAACTCTCTGACACTTTGGGTTGGAACATTAACCTAAGATCCTTTTCAAGAAAACATTTTGAAGGAAGCCTGTTAATCTTTTGTCCTCATTGATGCTCACGTTCTAGCTGTCCCAGAAGTTGATATAAAATTTCCCCAATGCATAGATCGAAGACTCTCCATTGACAATGTATGTACCTTTGTGCACTGATGAGCAGTTTGAGAGGCAACATGTGGGAGGTACTGAACTTGAACATGAAAAGCTACCTTTTGATTTTCAAAGATCTCTGGCTGTGGGGCTTCCCTTGCCTTGTGCTAGAATCTATTGTGGTCTACTGGATTGCTCTGATAATCGTGCAGTGGCAGAAACAAGCTGGGCGGACTTGGATCTTTACTAGGCAATTATCTTTTGTATCCTTTCTCCAAGGTACTCTGTCTTGTAACCAGCATCACAACAAGTCTTGCTAAATCTCTTCATTTTATATGGCTGTGTACAACACACATCAGTATAAATAATATTTAGACCACAAGACATAGGAGCAGAATTAGGCCATTGGCCCATCTGGTCTGTTTTGCTATTCCTTCATGGCCAATTTATTATTCCTCTCAACTTCCACTTTAAATATACCCAGTGACTTGTCCTGCACAGCCATCTGTGGCAATGAATTCCACAGGTCCACCCCCAGTTAAAGAGATTCCTCTTCATCTCTGTTCTAAGGGGACTTCTGTCTATTCTGAGGCTGTGCTTTCTGGTCCTGGACTCTCCCACTATAGGAGACATCCTCTCCACATCCACTCTGTCAAGGCCTTTCAATTCTTCTCTCCTTCCTTTTATCCATCATTCCAATCATCAGATACACTTTTCCACTGGTCTAAGTTCAGGTCATTTCATGTAAGGGCTGAGAAGTTCAGTCACTGTTGCTTGTCTGTGAACTTTGCTGGGAAGTCAGTTACAGTTCCCAATTCTAATTATTGCCCTCCTCCATGGAGAAGTAAGAGATAACCAAAGCTATAACTTTCATCTTTCTTTGTTATATGGTTATATTTATGGTTTGAGTGTGGGCCGGTGGGACTAGGTGAGAGTAAGCGTTCGGTACGGACTAGAAGGGCCGAGATGGCCTGTTTCCGTGCTGTAATTGTTATATGGTTATAACGAATTTGGTGAAGTGGGTGTAAAATGGTCTGCAAAGTTTAGTTGCTTGCCAGTGTGTTACTTCTGCAATTCCCCAGGCTCATTATGTTGAATGTTACTCTCTCAACAGATTGTCAGTTATAGTTTGAGAATTTGTGCTACTGTTTTAAATAGAAGTCACATAAATGAACATTTGTAAAGCAAATTTCGTACATTTGGATACTTTTCAGATATTATAATTTTCACATATTCCAAAATAACAGGAATGAAATTTTTAGTCAGCGCTGTCTTGATTTTCCATTAAATTGGGATATTGGGGACAGATCTCAAACCTTGTTTATCACAATGGGGTTTTGATGAGGCTTTTCAAAAAATATGTTCATTGCTCATATGCTTCAGGTTCCAAACCTTGTTCATTTGTTTCCTGTTGTGGTTTGTGAGAAAGGAAAGGAATAATTTGAACTGAATGTTTTCCTGTTTTAAGGATACTGGGCCTCTGGACTTCAACATTCCAAAGTAAGGAATAATCAGTTCAAAAGAAATGAGTACAAAAAGATGAGTTAATTAGATATATAATGCAAGGGTCACAGAAAGGAAGTTTGATATTTATCAGACTGTGTGTTTGAGTTCTGAGGATAAACCTTTTTTATGGCCTGTTTTTAGTTGCTCTTTAATCTAAACTACATGAATGTCTGGGCTGGATCCCTTTCATAAGTGGTGGAATTCTTTAACTTGGCAAATGGCTCACTCTGAAGAGATTCAATTGCTTCTCCCCAAGGGGTCTGCTGTTAGAGCAATTTATTTTTTATAAAGGAGAAAAAGTAGTCTTGTGTTTAAACAGGGCCCCTTACATCCTTGGGCCTGGGATTTACTCGAGGCCTAATATCCTGGAGACTGATGTTTACACAGACCCTCCTGAGTATTGGATCAGCATTTGTACAATGCCCTCCCCTGTTGAGGGAGGGTGCCCTTGTGGGCAGGTGCAAGTAGAGAAAGCTCATCATCTGATTGGTCACTCACTGCAGAGGCCTCACCTGCCTTCACACTGCCTTGCTGTAATGCCCCCGGTCTCTCTCACTGTTGTGTGATCTGGATTCTGCACTCAGCATCCGATACCCCTTTTCATTTCACCTGCTGGATCACGTGCGCTTGGTTTCTTGAACCAACTGCACCTCCTTCCCCCAACACACCAGTGGTCCTTCTCCTTGTCCGTCCCCCCCACCGCCTTTAAAACACTGCTTAGTGCATAGTTTGCTTACTTTCTGATTTCTTTCATTGTCTTGTGTTCATCCAAGGTACATTTCACACATGCATCTTTGCCTGACTAATGTCCGTGTCTAAATTAGGTCAACTATGCCAGTGGGGTAAGTCGCTGTTATATAGTGCAGTACTTCAGTCTTGTTAAGTAGTTTCCAACAATCTGGTTAAGTGCAGATAGGATCTCTTTCTCTGTGTAGTAACTGTGAAGTTGGGTGGTGAAGTGGAGATGCGTCTCTACCAAAGGAGGTGTAAGGTGCTCCTTCCCTCCTTTAGCCTGCAGGTCACCCTTGGGCAAGGTGTAGCACCTGCTGAGTACCTCCCACCCCCGGTCGTGATCACGTGAAGCCGTGGGAGCAGGTGGTGGATGGTATCACAAGTCCTGGTTCTGTGACCACTGACACCAGGCAGACAGTCTCTGAAAGAGTATTGATAATGACTGGGGTTACCAGCCCAGGCAATGCTAATCCACTTCGGTAGAAAAAGATTTGCCAAGAACAGTCATGGTCAAGGATAGACAATGATCGCCCACATCAATTGACATGGCACATGATGATGATGAATTAAGAAGTGTTTGAGGTCTGTGCAATATTGATACTTCACCCAGAGTGAATGTTTTTCCATCTGTAATAAGCATTGCAGGAGCATTGTTACATTGTAGGAACCTTGACAGCTTGTTGCTACAGACAACTAAGATAAAAAGGTTTTAAAGTTTTCCTTAGTGTGGATTGCATCACTTCCCAAGAATTGTATCAAAGGCAAAAACATTGATGTTGCCAGCATCTGTGGAGAGGGAAGGGATTAATCTGTCAGGTTTTTGACCTTTCAACAATGCTTTTATACAGTCCTCAAGAAGGGTCTTGGCCCAAAACATCAACTGTTTATTCTTTTCCATAGATGCTGCCTGACCTGCTGAGTTCCTCCAGCATTTAGTGTGTATTGCTTTGGATTTCTGGCAACTGCAGATTTTCTCTTATTTATGATTGACTGTCATACAGCGAGGCTTCTGAAACATTTATGGAATGGCTTGAAGCCACAGGCTGTCTGTCTTGGTGACACTTCCAGATCTGCAGGGCCACGTCCCTCTATATCTTCAGTCAATTTGGCACCCACCTTCCTAATTTTCCTAGCTACCTCTTCTCTCAAAACCTACCATCTCTGGTCCTTCTGATTGGCTTCACCTCTTGACTTGGTTGGCACTTTCCCTTGTACCACGAGACTTCTAGTTTTGGGCTGTTCAGAATGTATAACTGCAAGTGGATTGGTTCATAATTGGCTCATATCAACGTCTTGGTCTCTGTCGGGTCAAAAATTCTAACCTCAGGAATAACTTCCATTGCAGCACTCTGATAGAAATCTCCTGACTATCTCAGTGGCCCCTTTGCCACATGATTGTTTATGCAGCAGTGGGTGTGATCTGGGAATTCAGCTAAAGGATTCAGTCTTCAAAGGAACTGGAAGCAAATTAACTTTGACCTTCCCAAGAGTCTTGGTGACTACTTGGTCACATGTAAAAATACAGCATCAGGCATCAGCAGTGGTCAGTACATTTGCTACAGCTTTGTTCCAGTGACTCAAACATGGTATCAGGTGCAGCACTGAGGGATCGGTCCAGCTGTGCTTTTGAAAGGAGCTCCCATCTCTATTCAGACCATTGTGACTAGGATGGAGTATTGCCCAAATATGAGGGGCTGGATGGCGCTGGTCATTAGTGCCCACTGCCCTGTTGAGCACAATGCGCTTTGTCCATGTGGGCCAGTTACATGGCAAACCAAAGGGGTAACTGGCTCCCCACAAGATTTTCAAACCAAGGATTATACGGATACCTGTTATTCTGGAACTTTGGCAATGTTGGTACTTCAATACTTCATTGGCTGCTGAAACAGCTGGAGGTTGTGGAAGGAGCAATGTGAATGCAAAATCTCTCAGTTATTGACAAAGACTTGGTGAATGCAGTTGTTTGTTAGTGTAGTTTGTTAGATGTGAAAGTACAAAATGGATGCACCTCGAGCCACTATTACTTTGTGCTTTGGGCATCACATACAGTGTATTGAGATCTAAGTTTCCTTCCATTTCCATTCAGATATTCATCAACTAACCTTATTTGCATAACATTCCCTCATTATAATGCTCTCTATTGATTGTAATATCTAAATCAAACATTCCTCCTTCACAATTTGGAGTACAATGGTACTTGCAAAACAACTAGTCAGCTGCCAGAATTGTTTTTGTTTGTAAAAGCAGTCCTCTATTTTTAAGGTCCAACTGAAGAACTATTTTCTTTCTAGTTTCGAAAACAGCAAGCCTTTCTATTTTTGTGCATTTGCAGATGCCCGAAGTATGAACATCTTTGAAATGTGATTTAGGAAATGCCAGTGTCAATTTGTGTATGGGAAGCTCCCACAAAACATCAATTTGAGATGAGGTGGTCTTTCAGCAGTATTGTTCGAAGGATAAATTCCTGATTACCTTGTCCTTCAAAATGATGGCAACAATCATTTTACATTCACCTGAATCATGAATTTGGATGAATGCCCTATCTGGAAAAACCAGTTCACTGCCACCTCTGTTTATAACCTCAGCCTAGATTATAATGGATAGTCTTCAGAGTGGGACTAAAATGCTCAAAAGTTGGACTTGGAGTAAAGAATGCGGCCACCAATGAGAAATTATAATTGTAAAATTGCTGTTTGGAAGAAAAGTTAAACTATAAGTACTTGGGACTATTGTTTTAAGCTAGTTTAGCAGACTTAGATGAAGGACAATGCTTATAGATGATTCTTGACTGATCCTGGGGCAAAGGGTAGAAAGATCTGCAGAGGGCACCTGACATGTCTCCATTTCTTTATTACTTTCTTCCCTTCTCACAGCACTGTATTTCAGGGTAAAAATATTGAGTAGAGGTGGTACAGGTTCACTAGAGGTACGAAGGCTGTACTTAAAATCTTTGAGGTCGCAGACCTGGACTATCCCCTTGTGTGCCTAACAAAGGGATAATCTAATTTGGCTTTTTAAGATAACATGTATTGAAATTTATAGCATAGTATTATAAAGATATTTTTAGCCAACAACAAGCTTTGTGACAATTGTCAGTGATAATAAGCCTGATTCTGATGATTTGGGGAAATGTGGAAGTTGTGTGCCTGTGTCCTTAGGAGCATCTGCTTGAAGAGCAGGAGGAATAGTTGTATTCATGGAAATTGCTCTGAAATGTCTTTTTCCTTGATAAGAAACTGTCTACCAAGGATAGAAAAACAAAATGCTAAAAATGGTTAGACAGCATCTGTGGAAGAAAGACCATTAACATTTCAGAATAGAGGACCTTTCTCAGAATTGGGAAAGAAATAGAACGAGGAAGTATCTGATGCTGAATTCAGAGCCTCGGTAGGAATAATCTATAAATTTAGCCATCTGGTTTGTAGATTAATGCGGGCAGTTGAAGAGAGGGAGATTTTTGGGTGTGTTCTATTTGAAACCATTAAAGGCAAGTTCAAGTTTCTTTTCCCTTCTCTCACTTTCAATTTTGGCCAACTTCACCTTGTTAAATTTAGTTCCTCAAGCAGAAATGAGAACAGCAATTTGGGAATGGCAAGGAAACAGATTTAATACAGGGGAAATTCCTTAACCACTGAGGAGGTGCAAGACCCTAGTTCAGTTTTGTTTTTGTTTGTCGGCTATTCAGTGGAGTGTTATTTTGGAGATTTAATTCTGGGGATGCAAGTCATTTATTAACCATCTCTAATTCCTGCGTGGGAATTAAGCACAATGGGGAAGGGGATGAAATGTGGCTACCAATCGGAAAGATTTTTTTTTAGCTCTTAGCCAATATATCCCTATCTGCTACAAGATAACTTGTCAAAAATGGGAGCTAAACTTCCCACAATCCTTTACTTCCCAGGAATTACTCTATCTACTGAGGCTTCATCAGTAAATGTAATTGCCAGCACAACATGGGGTCAAAGCAAAATAGAAGAAAACTAAAACAACAACACACACAAAATGCTGGTGGAACACAGCAGGCCAGGCAGCATCTTATAGGGAGAAGCGCTGTCGACATTTCGGGCCGAGACCCTTCGACCTGACGAAACGTCGACAGCGCTTCTCCCTATAAGATGCTGCCTGGCCTGCTGTGTTCCACCAGCATTTTGTGTGTGCTGTTGCTTGAATTTCCAGCATCTGCAGATTTCCTCGTGTTTGCGCTAGAAGAAAACTGACTTTTTCTCTCGAATTTTCCTGTGGGTTTATTTAATGCATTTAGAAATACGGCTCGGAACAGGCCCTGCAGGTCCAACCTATTCAACCCCAGCACAATTGACAATGACCAACTAACCAGTACGACTTTGCAACGTGGGAGGAAACCGGAGCACCCAGACATTCACTGGGAAGATGTACAAACTCCTCCAGAGGGCAGCAGAATTGAACTGAGCTCCAATGCCCGCAAGCTGTAGTAGTGTCGCGTTACATTCTATGCTACCATGATGCCATCTTCTACTGGTAACATAGTTTAGATTCACCTACTCTTTTGAACCCATTTGTAATTTTAATGTTTTTTGACTGGTTGTCCCTCAACTTTTATTTTTCTGGAGAAAACAAACCCCGCCTGTTTTTACAACAAATAACTTTACATCCACATCTTTGAGAACTTAGTTTTATTCCTCTAGAGACTGAACACTCTAAATTGAACTCTGGTGATTTCCTGCTGATAATCCACTCAGTTTAATTGTAAATGTTTGCTCAGTGAAGAGTTATCTTAATCGAATTCTGTAAACTGCTTGAAGTCAGACAGCTAAAAATGGGGCCTGGTGAGGAGGGAGATGTGATGGGTTTTATTTTTAGCAGTAGTCCATTTATCTAGGTCAGCAATAAAGATGAAAATATTTTTCTAAATTATTTGATTCTTAACTTTCTGGATAAGAAATCATACGTGGACAGCGCAGGACAGGGAGGGCTAACTAATCAGGGCAGTATGAATATCAGTGGACATTACCTTGTACACCCACACATCTTTAAGACAGACCCAATATTATGAGGGCCTGAAACTGTCTTTTTTTTCCTCCCTCCCCACCTCTGTGTTCTGGAATGGAATTTGTGGTACAGTCAATAAAAGACACAAAGCCCAAACAGACTTGATTCAGAGTCAAGTGTATGAGAAGCTTGCTGTCTGTCCTAGTTTTAAGATGGTGCTGTTGAAGCCCAGCGAGGCAAAACGGAGGCGAGGAAAAGTTGAGGCCTGTCCACCTAAGCCAAGAGCCAGGAAAGTCCTGTGGTTTGATTGATATAAGCACCATGCCGATTTGGAAAGGTCGGGGACAGGCCAAAATGTGGCAGCAGGGTCCAGGCCCAGAGCGTATCGAAGCGACAGGGCCTGGGTCCTAGTGCAAGGAATGGCCCAGTATTTGGATGATTTAAACGCCAGGCCAGATTGAAATGGCAGGGTGTTGGGACCGGAGGCGAGGGTCTGGCCAGCTCTGCTCGCCACTCCACGGTATTTACTCGGCTCTGCACTGAACTGAGGCTGTGGTTGTGGCCTGCTCGGCTGCTCCAAGCTTTCATATTTGTGGACTCACTTTTGTCCTGAATGCTACTTACATACTTTTACTGTTTCTGTTAGATTCTCTCCCCTCTGGGTGTTTGACAGCCTTTATTTTTTTGGGTTCTTCTGAGTTTCTTTATTCTGTGTCTGCCTCTAAGGAGATGAATCCCAAGGTTGTATAATGTATACATACTTTGATAATAAATGTACTTTGAACTTAATGTAACACTTAAGCGGATTAATTTCTGGTCAACAACACACTGCCCAGTTGTTCATTCCACCTGAGAATTTGGGAAACCTGACATCCCTTGTACCATTTTATGTCCCTCTCTCATTCTGAGTCTCTGCTCATATTTGGGCTCCTTCCTGTTATCAGCACCACTTTCTTCCGAGTCGCTACCCTTGTTCATCTTCCAGGATGTTGGTGCCATTGGGGAGGACTTACTCCAGAGTAGAATGTACTTGATTGGCCTTCAAATGGTGGTGTTAGCGGTCATTCTCCTTCCAGGGTTTACAAAGCTGTTTGTGAGAGTGGATCTTACAAAGACTCTCAGGTTGCAGACTGGCCAAACCGAGAAAAGATGGCAGAATCTTCAACTTGAAAGTCTGAATCAGATGCATTTAGTGATATTTGAGTAGTTTCATATTCATCATTACTAAATTAATAACTATTTAATCTAATTCTTGCTATTTTAATTAGTTGAACCTGCATGTGTTTGTGGAGTTGTAGATTAATGTCTCCTCCCCTTCCACTTACGTTCAACAACCAGTCAGTCTCCATCTGAGTTTAACTTGGCAATTTTATTGAGGTTTTTTTGGCATCTATTTATAGTCCTTCTTAAACTCTGTAAGTATATTTTACTCTGGACTAAGGCATTCCTTTGGAAGGGGAATGCACCCTAAGCCATCAACTATTTAATTGTATGAAATGTGAGCAGGTAATGTGTAACAGATGGTGTGTAGCTAAATTTAATTGCAAGTCTAAGAAACGGATGTAGAATAATTTTCTGAACATGTTTGTATAATTTTTTTGTGTGTGGGTTAATCTTCATGAACCACAAATTTGCATTTAATTATATTTACCACGAGTCTTGTCATGAAATAATTACAGAGGCTTTGTAATAGGGAGCCTCCTTTGCTTTTCCTTGACCAGGGGCAAGGAACTGGAAAATAGCCCTGCCTGTGCCTTTGGAATGAATCTCACTTGTAGCCATTCTTATTATTGAAAAGTTTCCCAGTTTGAAACCTCCAGACTTGTACGATCTGGGAATCTAGCTGTGACATCGCGTTTAAAACAAAATGCTGGGTATTATCTGCAGGTTGGGCAGCGTCTGTGGTGAGAGAAACACTGTTGACATATTGGGTCAAAGTTTTTTTTTATCAAGATGACCCATCAAAAAGGGTGCTTTATTTACAGAGGAGGGAGGGCCGGAGAGAACAGATAGAACCTCTGATAGGCTGGAAACCAAATGAATGACGGCTCACAGGGAGTGCAGTGGGGGGGGAGTGGTGTGGTGGAGGAACAAAGGGGTGCATAATAGGTGGATTTTAAAATGCAACTTAGTTGTCTGGAGGTGGTATAAAATGTTGAAACTGAGATACAAAACACAACAGTGAATATGCAATAGCCAAACCATTCTTATTGGCTGGAGTGTAGTTATGGCAACAGAGGGTTTTTTTTGTAATGGGCTGACTAGACTGTTAAATTTGTGTCTGAACCCCTGCATTGGTTCATAGCATCATACAAGGAAAGCAAGTAAGAATATAAAAGAGGAAAAGAGCCTTTATATATTTTCTGTTCTCCTCCCCCACATTACATTCCCTCTACCACAGATTTGATGAACGTTCCTTCTTCAAACTGGTAATGGCCTTTAGCATATTGGTGGTGGTTGCCCTGTCTAATCTGATCCTTGGCTGTCTAACCTTCCCAAGTTATCTGTTATGACTCCATTTCATTCCTCTCCCCTCCCCTCCCCTCTTTCTGTCTGGTGAAACGTACTGTCCATTTCCTCTAGAGATGCTGCTCCCTCTGCTGAGTTCCTCCAGCGATTTGCTGCTCCAGCACTTGGAGCTCCATTCGTAGTCTGTTTAGTGATCCACCGTTCCACCCTTCCCCCTCCTGCCAAGTCAGGAGGACCGTGGCCACGGATCACTGGCACAGGTTGCATTACTGGGAGGTTACAGCCACCATCTGGATCACAGTGGTGGGTGCCCTGTATTGAATGGGACGACCAATATTTCAGTGGGAGATTGGCCAGCGTGGGTGATCTACTTTTTCCTAACAAGCATGTCAGACCTTTTGGGTAGAAACTCTGGGATGGGGGGGGGGGGGTGGCATTTGACAGTATTTTGCTGTTGGCTGCCTATAATGTCTGCTGAGCTCAGATTTATTCTTGAAGATGCCTGAATCTGGAGCAATAAACCAAACTGGTGGAGGAACTCGGAGAGTCAGGCAGCATCCGTGGAGGGAAATGAATAGTGAAAATTTCCATTCCGGGTTCATCACGCTTTACCGTATTTACAAACACCGGTGTACAACCGGGGAGTATCCAAGGATCTCTGGGGATGACGGGGTCTGGCCAGAACTTTCCAAAAGGAATTGACTTGGGCTTTGGTCGATGGACGGCTCCACCATCAGCTTCACACAAACTACCAGTGCAGCGGGCAGGGATCAGGACCCACTTTCTTGTGTTGGATAGGATTCCTGTATTTAAACTGAAGCTGGCGGGAAGTAATTTGACAGAGGATGTCCCGGCCCGGCACGGCGTTGGTCGAAGGGTCGCGGGACACCTCGCTGCTGCCTTCGGACCTTCCCTGGCCCGTCTCTGAGCGGTAAGCTGCTAGTTCGGCAGGTTCCCTTTGCTTCCAGTAGTTAGAGCAGAGGATTGCTGGCGGTGACCGCGTTTCTGGGTAAAGTGGATTTAGGACAGTGTTGTAGGAGGAGCGGGTTAGGAGTCTCTTTTTTAAAATATTCTGGGGGCGGTGCTCCTTTAAATGCTCCTGCTCTGAATGTGTCCCGCATAGAAATACTGTCTGCAGTGCGGCATACTGCCACCTTGTGTTATCAACTCAAACTGGAGCCTCTTGTCTAAATTTAAAACGCTGTCCGATGGCACTGGGCTGCTCGTTCACCACCGGCTAGCGGTACCATTTGGCGGTGTGTGTGCGTCCGTGCGAGGTCCGAGCGTAGCCCGCGATCACTCGCAAGTCTGTCTCTACCCTTCTCTCGCACAGTCGGTTAAGAAAACATCTTTAGCTTTCCTGCTGCTAGTTGGTGTTGGACAGAGCGCCTCTTCTTTCGCTTTTAATTCCCGAGTGCAGATCGAAGATGTGCTTCGAATTGAAGCGACAAAATAAACGTAACGCAGCACCCCACATCTCGGAGTCTAAGGACGTGTAAACTGGTTACAAGGATGCCAGTCCGTGGGTAAGCAGTCGTATGTCTGTATTTCGCGTATTTAATTGTTCTGTTGAGTATTCTCAAATCTGATTCCTTTAATACTTGTCAAAGTAGCATTAACTGCCCTAGACTTGCACCCAGCCTGAATAATTGCCCCTTATTTTGGGTCCATTATCCAGCGAGACCTGGTACGGATGAATAATTAAGAGGAATGATGCACGGGGGGTGCTATTTTTTCTCTTCCTTCGGAGTTTTTGTTTGTGTGTGGGTTGAAGGAGGAATTTTCATCCGCTTACTGCACACTGCATTGGCAGACAGACTGAGAGCACAATAGTACAGACACCCTGATTGTTGCAATTTACTTGAAAATGGGGATACTGTACATAAAGGGAGCGCTGAACTTTGTTTTATTTCCAGTCACCTGCCTTGAGAACGCTTTCCCGGTTGCAAGCGATTTATTACGTTTGATTACAACCTGATGTTAACCTTTCTTATTTTTTACAACCCACACATCCTGCATTGTTTTAATGCCGTGGGGCGGGGTGGGGGGGGGGGGTTGATCTTGTCTTTTTGTTTGGAGAGGGCTGGTCCTTCGATTTGCCTTGCAATGGTGGAGTTTCATTTAATGTGATCTCCATCCATGGTACATTGATGGCCAGGAGTTGACTCACTGCAGAAGTCACAACCTCGTGACCAGGAGGAAAAGGGGTTGCAGGCTTGAGTCTTGCCAAAGAGGGTGGAAAAAGAAGGCGGTGATCCATAAGGAAATGAACTACTCGTGCCGCCTGATGTATTGTCAGAAGGAATTCGCACATCCGCTGATGGTGACCGTCCTCAGTGGCTTTACTCTGCTGCACTACGTTAGTATGTCATTAGTTCAAGAACTTGTTGGTGAAGTGCATTGGAAATACGGAGGAAAAGGGGAAAAAAAGATCAAACTTTGTCAAGCCTTAACAGTCACCAGGCTCCCTGCCAGACTTTCTCAAAGGACAGGCTAGGGTTTTTTTTTTGGATTAAGCTCTCATTGATTTTGTTAATTGTAGCATCATTGTGTTTGTCTAGACTTATTTTTGTTGGCCCCAAACAAGTTAGGAGGGTGGCCGACATGGACATCTACTGTGGTTCAGCAAGCAGTAGTCCTGCCTTTGCTTTGAAGGTTCATGTCCTGAGTTCCAAGGCTTAAATACTCTTTTGGCATTTAATGCCAACCCAATTTGGGTTCTCAACAATGTGAGGGACTGTCCAGATTTCTTAATTTATGAAGGGAGAGGTATCCAGGAAAAAAATCTCAGCTTTGCACAGCGGTCTCATTCCCATGGTTAGTCCTGGTGCGGAAGGAATGATGTAACTCTTCTAGCCATACTGAGAATGATCATGCTTGGATTGTTCAAAACAAGCAAATCAATAGTCTGATTTTCCAATAAAACGTTTGTAATATCTGTCAAACACAAACCCATTAAAGGTTTAAACTGACATATTGCGATCATTCAGCAAAGGGAATCCAGAATCCAGGAGTAAATGTCCCTCCGCGGATGCTGCCTGACCTGCCATGCTCCTCTAGAGTTGGTTGCTCCATTTCCGAGCATCTGCAATCTCTGGTCCCTCCAGTAAAATTTAACCAACTGCTGCTGCAATTTTTTTTAAAGAATTGCCTGTTATTCAAGGTTTTTTTTTGGTAAATGTGTGACCATTTCTTTGTGAATCAAAGAAAGAATAAACTAGTAACGATGCTGGACACTTTAAACGACGTTGGCTTTCTGACTCTTTAAACTGCAAGTGGAATGGAGGGGATAAGAAAGAAAGTAACTTTTCATTTCCTGGGAAGTTCCAAAGTATCATAACCAATTAAGTGCATGTATTTAATCGAAAAAAATATTGCAGCCAAGTCATACATCAGAAGATCTGACAAAGTGAGGTGATAATGATCTAATAGTGGCCAAGGAATGAGGAATAACACCCCTACTCTTAAAATAAAGTAGTAGGATCACATACAATGCCCTTGGGGGCAGGAAGTTGGAGAAGCAAGCAGAGTATTGATCAAATGTTTCACCTAAAAGGTAGCATCTTCAACCATCCTTGGCATTCAATAGGAAAAGTTGGCTTAGATTTTATGCATGAGGTGCTGGAACAGGACTTGCTTCAGTCAGAGAGTTGTAGGTTGGCATGTGCTACCAATTGAACCACTACTGACTCTTAAACCATGATAAAATTGTGAATCTCCCATGTCAATATGACTTGGAGCCTTTGCATTTTGATTGCCCATCTAAGTGTTACTAAGAACAATATGGACAGGATATTGACCAAGCAATAGAAGATGGTGCTGTTCATCTCTCTGGCCAATGCTCTGTGAACTGGAGGTGATATTTTCTAACTTAAACGTGGTGGAGGTTGTTGGTTTGAGGATGTGCTGTTGAAACTGTTGCTGTTCTCTGGTCTTTCTGTTGGGCAGGCTGCTTGAGTCAAGAGTGGCATTATCTTGCGGCAGTTAGTATTGTGTTTCATTTGTCCAGGGACTGGGATTTGATCATGACCTTGGGCGCAGTCTGTGCAGAGTTCATACATTCTCCGTGTTAGCTTCCTCTGGGTGTTGTGGCTCTTTCCACGTGGCAAAGAGGTGCAAATAAGTAATTGGTGACAGTAATTTAGCCCTCGGTGGAGGCACAGGGGTATGTGAGAGAATAAGTTTCAAATCTACAGTGAAATAATAAGGGGATTGAAACTGATGGTATTGTTCTACTGAGGAGGGCCTAAAACCAATGGGCCAGTTGAGCTGTGGGTCATAATAAGACGAGGGTTTCTTAGTGCACTTGAGTTTTAGCAATAGTGGGCGATGGAGACTACACCATTGGTCATTTTGGTCTTGTCTGTCAAATGTTGCTATTTCTCTCCCGGTTCATGCTTGCTCCCAAAGGAAGCTGGCTAGAACCCAGGTGTTAAAATGTAGCTGCTGAACTAAGATTTATTTTCCTCAATGTTACTCTCTGAAAGTGCATGTTTTATATTAAATTGAAGGTGCTAATTCTTCTAATGTCGTATGCAGCTATTTTTGCAATATTTCAGATGGATGAACTCACTTCTAATTTGATGATCTCATTCTGTATGATTGCCAGCTGCTGTATTCTTCCCAATTTGTTAGTACTGTGTGCATTCCAAATTGAAGCCTGCTCCCAAAATGTCAATAAATGCATCAAATTGGCTGTCAAAAATTGAAGCGTTCCAAGAGTTTTAAATCCAATCTAAATAGCTTTCCCGTTGAAAGAAGCATTTCAGTAATTCATAAATCATCAATGATTAGAAGAACTCCTAAAATATTAGGTGAACAAGCAGTGCAACCTTCTGGTTGACCAACAAATTCATTAAGACATCTGCCTTAATTATATATAATATACGATTCAGAAGCTTCAAATACCTTACAGCTCCATTACTTTTCTTGCTGTCTTCATGTCCTGCAATCTCAGAATTCCAAATCTGGCCTCTTACACAACTACTATACCACTATCTCCACTAGAGCCTTAAAACCATCTGGGTCCTAAGCTCCTGACTGCAAACTTTTGGTCATATCCAAAAAGTTTTGCTCAAGTAGTATTTTTAATGCTGTGCCTATGTAGGGCCGTGCAGTGATTTGTATTTGGTTGCTCCGTTTGGGTTTCTTAAATGACAGGAAGACATTCCAAAATTCACGAGGACGGCAGAAGCCCAATTGAAAACTGAACTGTTAAACTGATAGAGGGCTTTCGCTTTTGCAGTGGATGCTGGGATAGCTCTACTTCCATAGTCTAAAAATATATGCATGACGCCATTTCCCTTCTGGGATTTGCGACAAAAAGGGCCCAATAGATTGTCTTTTCAGATGTTGTTAATTTACCTTTTGGTCATTGGACCGACAGTTGGGTATTAATTTCTCAGCTGTGAGACAATTTGAATATATCATTTGCTATCTTATAAAATGGTGGGACATGGTCACCTTGGCAACACGAAATTGCTTTTAAAAAGTATATATTGATTTGCTGCTTTTTTCCTGCTTGTTTGCAGACTGAAGTGATGTGATATAAAAATATATTGTTCCTGTATCACGCGATTGTGCAATAAAGGACACGATTTTCTTTTAAACTGGCAGCATTTTAGCCAAAACGTTTTCGTGTAGGGTTTACTGGTTCCTTAGAGAAAATGTGCGTGTTGCAGTTCCTGTAGTTATATTGAGGGCAAAAGAGAAATTATAATGGATTTTTCCAGTTGGCTACTGCACCCTCCCAAAAGCATCTTTGAAAATGAGAGAACGTGGAAATATGGCATAACGAAGCCTTCAGACTTTACACACAATCGGGTGGGGTGAGAACAACACCCTGCTTCTCTGCTCCATAACTTCCTTACCGGAAACCTAAACTTCCTTCCAAAAATGACCTTCCAGATAGGAAAGACAGTCACTGATTGTTTTTTTTTTCCAAATTTTCCTGTGGACAAGATGAAGAGTGGGGAAAGGTACTCTCCGATTTTCTATTATGCTCTATAGCCGGGAGTGATTGTTCCTCCAGTGAGCCCGCTGCTGCGGCGTATCCGAGCGACTTTACTCGGTGACCTTCGGTCCCATCCGAAACCCTCGACCACTGCGGCATGGCCGGCGCAGTCCTGTCACCACGGCAACGGCTGCATCGCAACTTCGGGCCACCCCGATGCCCTCCTGTTCGAGCCCCGCAGACCGCCGAACAAAGCCTCCGTATCCAATGGGATGGGTGTTTTTGTTTGGGAGCTCATCGGCGCCTGCTGCTCATTGGCGGGGATGCATGAAAGCACCACGTGGGGCGAGTGCTCGAGAGAAGAGCGTTGTGGCCAACAGATGCTTTTGTCGATTAGGGTTTCTTTTCTCCCCATTCTAGAAGTTGCTTTGTGTCCCCGGAGAAGGCCAAGTTTTCCTGGAGAGGTTGAGGAGTGAGGTATGTCAGCTCAGATAGTGTGCTCGTTGACAGACGGTCCATTTGGGGCAAAGGCATCTCGAGCGAATGGCTCTTGCTGGTCTGGTGCATTTCTTTGCTCATGAGCAAGTCTTAAACAGCGCATCCTGGTATTGGACAGCGCGGCGGGAGGCTACGCAGTTCCGTGCTTGTTTTCCAAGAGACCCCAGTTCTTCCTGCACTTTCCCCACAACACTGCGGAAAATTCTTATTGTTCTGTGCCTCTCTTTTTAAAAAAGGTGGCCGCCTGCGACGCATTCTTACGGGCAGTGCGTTCCAGTTTATTATGACGTTTCCAGTTGTTTCTCGTGTCCTCCGACTCTGCTTCTAGTGAAATATGTTTCCTTTAACTGAGTGAAAGAAAGTTGTGGAAAGGAGGGAGCTGAGAAATCGACACGTTTGCTCGCCCAAAACCAAGTTAAAGATGCTTGTCTTGGTATCAGTGGTTGGGCAATGAGTCCAGTCAAGCTTTCTACCCGATTGCAGCTCCAGGAGTAGAGGGGATTTGAAGAGGGCAAGAGTGAAACGTGGTTTGACCAGTTAGGTGGTAGGTCGAGAAATTTGGCATCTACTTAACATTAGGTTTTCAAGGGGGATGTTGGAGCCCACAAGTGCGCATGCGTCATCTCCGGGACTTTGCTTCTAACCTGCAGCATATCTCGCTATGAATTGGCTTTCTAGCGCTTGTAGGGTTTTTTTTTTGGAGGGTAGAAACCAGAGACTTGCAGCAGTCTGGCGAGGGTGTGGGAACTGGGGCTCTTTAAGTTTCAAATGCTCTTGTTTGGTGTATCTAATTCGAAGAGCTGTTTTATACATTGTATAATTAAGGAATGTGTCTGGTGGCATTGAGCAATTCTGTTGCTGGTAGCAGCTGACAACAGTAATGATTTATTTTGGAAAAGTTTGGTAAGATGGTTTCCAAAAGACTAGGAGTGAACATCACCAATTAGAAATTTGGTATGTCCGCTTGGGCTCTCATTAATTTTTATCGATGCAGCGTAGAAAGCGTCCTATCTGGATGCATCACGGCTTGGTATGACCACTGTTCTGTTTATGATGGCAAGAAACTGCAGAGATTAGTAGACCCAGCTCAGCACATCACGGAACTCGGCCTCCCGTCCATGGGCTCGATCTACGCTTCTCGCTGCCTTGGTAAAGCTGCCAGCATAATCAAAGATCCCACCCACCTCAGACATTCCCTCTTGCACCTCCCATCCGGTAGAAGGTACAAAAGCCTGAAAGCATGTATCATCAGGCTCAAGGCCAGTTTCTATCCTGCTGTTAGACGAGTGAGCAGTTCCCTAGTACAATAAGATGCACCCTTGAACTCTTAATCTACTGCATTATGGCCTTGAACTTTATTGTCTCCCTGCATTGCATTTTCTCTAATTGGAACAAACATGCACTGTGTCATTGTTTGAACTTGTACTTCTTCAAGTTCCCGATGTTGGGGGAGTCCAGAACCAGAGGCCACAGTTTAAGAATAAGGGAGCCATTTAGAACGGAGTTGAGGAAAAACGTTTTCACCCAGAGAGTTGTGGATCTGTGGAATGCTCTGCTTCAGAAGGCAGTGGAGGCCAATTCTCTGGATGTTTTCAAGAAAGAGTTAGATAGAGCTCTTAAAGATAGCAGAGTCAAGGGATATGGGGAGAAGGCAGGAACAGGGTACTGATTGTGGATGATCAGCCATGATCACAGTGAATGGCGGTGCTGGCTTGAAGGGCCGAATGGACTACTCCTGCACCTAATGCCTCAATGTACTGTTGGAATGAAATGATCCTCAACAGTGTTGATGGACGGGGAGCTTGGGGTTCAAGTTCATAGCTCCCTGAGAGTGGCTACACGCGTTGATAGGGTGCAGTCATGTGGCGTGCTTGCCTTTATTAGTCGCAGCATTGAGTTCAAGTTCAGGAAATTGTGTCACAGTCCCCAAAAGTCCACTTAGGCCTCTTCTGATCATTTGCTTGTCACCAGACCCTATCTTTACCCAAGATGGAGCAAGATTATCTTTCACCTTCAAAAATATGGATACACTGAATGTTTGTCATGGGCATTAGCCTTGGATGAGATGCTGTACTTTGGACCCAGACTGAAATGATTGTCCATTGTTTTTTCAGGAAAATGAGGAGTAAACCTGTGTCCTATTCAATATTTATCTCTTAGTTAACATCACCAATGCAATTATTTGATCTGTATGAACAGTATGCAAGATAAGCTTTTCACTATATCTTGGTACATGTGACATAAAAACAATTCCAATTCAGACGGCATGGCTGTTGTGTTTTGTGGAGCCTTTGATGTGTTAATTAGCTGTCTTGTTTCCCCATAACATTGACTGTACAAAAGTTCTTCATTGGGAATAAGGTAAAGTCCAGAAATGAACAAAGTTGGGTAGAAATAAAAGTGGAAGAAGCCTCTGTGACTAGGTATGTGGAACTAGCAGTTGGACTTGATCAATTGTGTAATCTATAAATATTCAACTTTCCAATCACGAGGGAAAACTGAAAGGCAATCTGTTTCTCTTTTCAGTCTTGTTAAGAAACCAGTTATTCAGGCAATTCACCCTGTTGACAGCGTTTTACAGAAAATACCTCTGATTTTGAGGTTTGTCTGCACAGTACTGCTGTCCTTTCTATAGATCTGGGACTATGCTGAGGTGTTGTGTTGGGCGTCTGCATTGCAGGGCTGTTCAGAGCTGCTTTGCACAGCCTTTTATCAGCAGCAGAAAAGGATGTCTTGTGACTTCAAATTTGATCTCTGTGCTAAAAATGTCATCTGTTTTTATAGGGTAGCAATCCATAAGAGGTTAAGGAAAGACTTGGCTATTAACAGTGGATCTCTGTGGGATGCCATGTAAATATTCTTAGGGTGGTACTGTCAGTGATGAATTAGGGACTTTTGATGTGGGAAGCTCCATCCTGGAAGCTTGTATGAATTCATAAACATGAGATTCTGCAGATGCTGGAAATCTAAAGTAATACACACAATGCTGGAGGAACTCAACAGGTCAAGCAGCATCTATGGAGAGAAGTAAAGAGATGACGTTTTGATCCCAACGCCCAGGTCTTCGACTGAAATGTTGACTCTTTTCTCCCTCTCTATAGATGCTGCCTGACATGCTGAGTTACACCAGCATTCTGATGTGTGTGTGGCATTGCGTTGTGAAAAATCTGGGCTTCATTCATGCCAAAGGGGTTGAAGAGCCACCTCTTGCGTGTTTAATTTTTCTGAATATAACAGTGGGTCACTATTCCTTGCTGCAGGAAGAGGCTGGCTACCTGGTAGCTTCGTGTTAACTTAAACCCCAATTTGCCAATGTTTCCTTGATGATTTTTCTGATTATTAGATGGGACCTGCACCTTAATATACCCTGTCGTAGCTCCTTACTGCCACATAAAGTTAAAATGCTGAAGGAACCGTTCACGTGAAAGTTGCTGCTTGTCTACCTCCTGATCCATTGTTAACTGATGTCTAATTGGAAAAGTGAAGTCTTAACGTGTCCAGGTCTTTTGTTTTTATCCGTAACCTATACCTAAAGAATTTCAAATGTTGATGGGTTCCCTAATAACTGGCAATGTGTTTAGACATGATGGTTGGTGCAATACAGCTGTGGCTCTATAAGCATTGCCTCTATCACACAGGAATTTGTACTCATTTATTATTAGCAATGTACCATTTATTATTGTCATATATACCAAGATACAGTGAAAAGCCTGCCTTGCATACTGTTTACACAGATCAAATCATTACACAGCACATTGAGCCAGAATAAGTTAAAACAATAACAATGAAGAATCAAAGGGTGCCTTTTACATCAAACATTCTTTTGAATGTAGGGGTTTTGTTTGTAAGTGCATTTTGTTTCTCAGAAATTGTCACTGGAAAGGCTGCTGCTTATTGCTTTCATGCCAAGTGCCTTTATGTTGTTGAAGCCCTGCTGCTGTCCTTCTGGGAAATGATTGGGGACACAGTGATGAAAAGTAAAATTCTTAACGAACTATGTATATATCATCATTCATTCTCCTGCAGGCATTCACAGTGGCACAGAGAAATACAGTAGAATCCACAGAAAATTACACACAAAGACTGACAAATAACCAATGTGCACAAGACGACGAACAGTGCAAATAAGACCCTAAGACTTGGGAGCAAAATTAGGCCATTTGACCCATTGAATCTGCTCCACCATTTCAACATGACTGATCCATTTTTCCTCTCAGCCCCAATCCTCTGCTGCTTCATTCCCTGTATCCCTTGTGCCCTGATCATTCAACAATCTATCAGTGTCTGCCTTAAATATATATAAAGATGGCCTCCACAGCTGCCTGTGGCAAAGAATTCCATAGATTCACCACTCCCTGGCTAAAGAACTTCCTCATCTCCATTCTAAAAGGACGCCCCACTATTCTGAGGTTGTGTCCTCTGGTCTTAGACTTTCCCACCGTAGGAAGTGTTCCCTCCACATCCACTCTATCAAGGCCTTTCACCATTTGATATGTTTCAATTAGGTCACCTCTCATTCTTATGAATTCCAGTGAATACAGGCCCAGAGCCATCCGATGTTTTCATATGACAAGTCATTGTGTCCAGGAATCATTTTCATGAACTTCCTTTGAACCCCCTCCAGTTTCAGCACATCCTTTCTAAGAAAATGGGACCAAAACTGCGCACAATACTCCAAGTAAGGCCTTGCCAGTGCTTTATGAAGTCTCAACATTGCATCCTTGCTTTTCTAATCTCGTCCTCTTGAAATGAATGATAGCATCACATTTGTCGTCTTCACTACAAACTCAACCTGCAAATTAACTTTTAGGGAATGCTGCATAAGGACTCCCAAATGCCTTTGCACATCAGATTTTTTTCCCTCCATTTTTTCATTTCTTCTACTGAAGTGCATGACCATATGCCTCCCGACAATGTATTCCCTCTGCCATTTCTTTGCTCCTTCTCCTAATCTAAGTCCTTCTCTCGCCTCTCTATTTCCTCAAAACTACCTGCCCCTCCACCTATCTTCATATCGTCTGCAAATTTTAAAACAAAAGCCATCAATTCTGTTATCCAAATCATTGACATATAATGTGAAAGGAGTCGGTCTCAACACAGACACCTGTGGAACACCACTAGTCATTGACTGCCAGCCAGAAAAGGCTCCCTTTATTCCCATTCTTTGCCTTCTAATCAGCTACTGCTTTATCCATGCTAGAGTATTTCCTGTAAACAATGGGCTCATAGCTTGTTGAGTAGCCTCGTGTGGCACATCATCAAAGGCCTTCTGAAAATCTAAGTGCACAACATCAACTGGTTCTCCTTTGTCTATCTATTCTGCTTGTTATTTCTTCAAAGAATTCCAAAAGATTTGTCAGGCAAGATTTCCCCTTGAGGAAACCATGCTGACTATATCCTATTTTACCGTGTGCTTCCAAGTACCCCGAAACCACATCCTTAACAATCAACTCCAACATCTTCCCAACCCCCTGAGTAGAGTGATATTTGCAATTTTTTTCAGTCTTCTTGAACCATTCCATAATCTAGTGATTCTTGAAAGATCAACTGCCTCTACTGTCTCTTTGGCCACCTCTTTCAGAATCTGGGGTGAACATCATCTGGTCCAGATAATATACAGTATTTACCTTCAGACCTTTCAGTTTCCCAAGAACTTTCTCCCTAGTAATGGTAACTTCACTCACTTCATGTTCCCTGACACCTGGAACTTCCAGCATACTGCTGCTGTCTTACACAATGAAGGCTGATGCAACATACTCATTCAGTTTTTTCTTTGATATTTCTTTGTCCTCCATTATTATTTCCCCAGTGTCATTTTCTAGCAGTCCAATACCCACTCTCATCTCTTTTGTACTTTATGTATCTGAAGAAACATGGTATTCTCTTTAATATTATTGGCTAGCTTGCTTTCATATTCCTTCCTCCTAGAAAATCACAGATTTTATGTAGAAATGAATGGAATTAAGAGTAGATGGCACCCACAAAAGAACGGACTACCACAGGGATCAGTCCTGGCACCTCTACTATTTAATGTTTACACAAATGACCAACCAACCTTTCCTAACACACGTAGGTTTATCTATGCAGACGACCTATGCATAGCAACACAAGCTAACTCCGTCCAAGAAGTTGAAGTACGACTTACAGCAGTCCTCGAAGCAATGAAGCAGTATAATGAAAAATGGTCTCTGAACCCATATCCAGGAATTGAGAAGCAGCTTGGAAACTCAAGATCTTCTGGTGTGGGAAGGAGCTCGAACACCATCCGACTCCAATCTACCTGGGCGTGCCACTGGATAGGACGCTCTCATTTGCCACCCACGTCCTAAAGCTCTGAGGGAAAGTTGGCTCTCGAAATTCTCTCTTGAAAAAATTAGCAGGCACGAAATGGGGAGCTAATGCTCACACGCTTGGATCAACTGCCCTAGCACTCTGCTATGCACCTGCAGAATACTGTGCACCTGTGTGGGGCAGATCAGCCCATGCGAAGAAAATAGACCCGCTGCTTAACGAAGGCTGCCGAATACTCACGGGCACGCTGCGCCCCACACCCACTAACACCATTTACAGGCTTGCAGGCATTGCTCCCCCAGAGATCCGACAACACACTACAACAAAAATTGAAAAAGGTAAACAGAACTCAGATCCACGGCACCCACTACATCATCATGTGCCAGTTTCCAACCGTCTAAAATCGAGGGAAAGCTTTGCTACAGTGGAGGAGCTACAGCATGGAACATCCCCCCAAACATACAGCACTGCCCTCTGGCAACAAACAGAAGCCAGAACCCCACCGAACAATGCAGTGCAAAACCCCACAGAAATGTTGCCAGACCCCGGGGCCACTGCTTGACAGACGGAAGTGGTGCACTCTCAACAGAGCGGGAGTCTGTAGGACGGGAGACAATATGGTGAAGTGGGGTTTAAAGACCAGCAAATCCTGTGAGTGTGGTGAAAGGGTGCAGAACATTGAACACATTCTGTGCAACTGCCCACTCTTATCCGATTTAGCTGACACTGACCTGCTCAACATCAACCAAACAACACTAGAGTGGCTGGCTGGTGTGACAAGCCATGAATGAATATTCCTTCTTTATCTTTTTAATGACTTGATTAGTTGCCTCCTCTTGGTATTCAAAAGCTTCCTAATTATCTAACTTCCCACTAATTTTTGTTCTATTATATGCCCTCTCTTTGGCTTTTATGTTGGTTTTTGACCTTCTTTGTTAGCCATGGTTGTGTCATCTTGCCGTAAGAGTACTTCTTCCTCTTGGGGATGTACGTATCCTGTGCCTTCCAAATTGCTTCCAGAAATTCCAGCCATTGCTGCTCTGGTGTCAACCTTGCCAGTGTTTTTTTCCAATCAGTTCTTGCCAACTGCTCTCTCGTGTCTTTGTAATTTCCGTTACTCTACTGTAATACTGATACACCTGACTTTAGCTGCTCAAAATACAAAAATGAAAAATACTAAGAAATGAGCCCTCGAGAGTAATTCTGTAGGTTGTGGAATCAGTTCAGAATTGAGGTTATTCACACTGGTTCAGGAGCCTGATGGTTAAAAGGTTATAACAGTTCTTGCACCTGGTGGTGTGGGTCTTAAGGGTCCCATGCCTCCCTCCTGATGACAGTAGTGAGAAGCGATTGTGGCTTAGATGACAGATTTTTGATGATGGATACTGCTTTCTTATGTACTTCTACAAGGAGGTACATCTCCTTGTAGATATGCTCAGTGGTAGGGAGGGCTTTGCCTGTGATGGACTGGGCTGTATCCAGCTCCTTTTGTAAGCTTGAAAAGTGAGAACGTGGTGGTACGTTTATAGATCAGAATGATGTACCACTTGAAAGAAACGTATGGATTCTGATGTTTTCCCCATGAATGTTTTTTCCCTTTGTGGTTGAGGGTTTGGGATGCACTGAACAGCAGTTCAGGTGAGTGACCGCAGTGCATTTTGGAGATGGTATGTACTGTGGGCTTGTGGAGGAGAAGGTGAATATGTTGGTGTATGGGGTTCACTGAAGGGCTGTTTTACCCTGGATGGGCATTGAGATCCCTGAGTTGTTGGTAGTTCACCTACCAAGATAAGTGAAGTGTATTCCATCATGTTCTGTGGATGGTGAAAAATGTTCTGGGATCTCAGGAGCAGAGTCACTTGTGTCCAACCTGCTGTAACTTTGTGACTGATCCAATTGGGCTTCTGGTCAATGGTTGTTTCCTGGCAGTTGTGTGGTTGATTACTACTTTCTAGTTGTGCGGTCTAGGTGATGCTGCTTGCAGCCATGGGCTGCTTTATTTGCTGAGGAGTTGCAAACGGAATTGAACGTAGAAGTAGTGAATGTCCCTACTTCTGATCTTTGGTAGGGATGTTATTGAAGCAGGAGAAGATGGTTGGTCCTGTGGCATGCCTTGTAGAACTTGTGCAGTATTGTGCTGGGTCATCGCCCCATATAAGATATACAAATCTGATCCCTAAAGAGCTTAATGTTATGGGACTTCAGCTCTCAGCCAAGTGCATTTTGTGCAGTGATTTTTCACGTCCTTGGGATAGTACAAAGATGAATTAATTTTGTGCACAAAGCAAGTCTCAAAAATAGTGTATTTTAATTAAATGTTGCTTGAATAATAAAATGTTGGTTCTTGATCTTTATTTGTATATTCAAAGCCTTTCTATGATCTGCGATAACGATTTGCATAGTGTCCACTTGCCGGGGTTAATAGTTACAATGGTATAAACCAACACCATTCAGGTTTTTGAACACCCTACCCATCTTTAATGAATCCCTTCCACTACACCAACATGTGGCTATTTAAAGATCATGGCAGAAGATGATAGATTTTTTCACAGAAGATGATAGATTTTTTCACAGAAGATGATAGATTTTTTCATAGAAGATTATCTTTATTGTCAAATGTACATCGAAATATCTAGTGAAATGCATCGGGGATGTGCTGCTGGCAGCCCTGATGAAGTGTTGCCACACTTCCAGCACCAGCATAGCATGCCCACATCTCACTAGCCCTAACTTGTACGTCTTTGGAACGTGTGAGAGTTTACAAGCTCCCTGTGAGCAGCATCGGAGGTCAGCATCCCTCCCACATCGCCAGAGCTGTGGTCGTTGCTAATGAATCCAGTGAGGAATGCAGGAGGAACTTGGAGACTGGTGAATGTAGAGGTATTGCTGCTGAAGCTGTTGAGGGATGACACCTTTTCTTCAGTAGCAGATAGTCACAGCAGGTTCAAATCGTGGAGTTTATCCAATTGGCTGGAATTGAAGGGACAGTATCTGAACTATCTCTGCAGCCCAACTTGTCCATGCCGGCTAAGGTGCCTATCTAAATAAATCCCATTTGGCCCATATCTCTGTAAACCTTTCTTACCCCATATGTTTTTAAACACTGTAATTGTACTTGCCCCCACCATGTCTTTGGGCAGCTCGTTCCTCATACTCAGTGACCTGAGAATGACTATGTCAATCCACTGAGGGTGGGAGAAACTACCAGGGATTGTCTGGTTGTGTTCTGTGACCCAGTTTGCAGTTTGTGGCATTCGTGACTGGATTGACAATTAAGCTACTGAAGTTGGCAGCTAAGCTGGCACCATGAACCTATAATATTCTGTCCAGGCCTGGTCTCTCAAGCAAGGACAAATGATCAGAGGGTGCAACAAAAATCAAACCAGATTGGACCAAGAAGCTCGCTCAAGAATCATGTGACCCTCACAGACAAGGTCTCTGCCGTTGAGTTTATATGAATGAGAGATGATCCCATTGAAGTACTTGGTTTTCCTACAAGGCTTGACAGTACAAGTAGAAATAATGTTTTCCTTAGCAGGGGTGTTTACAACCAGAGTTTGCAGTATGAAACATAAATGGCCAGATATAGAGGACTGAGCCGAGGGTTTCTTTTTATCCAGAGGACACAGTCTCGAGAACTTTCAACCAAAGTATTCTGTTCATTGAGTATATTTAAGGTGAGAATTGATTGATTAGAAATTAAAGCAATATTGGATCAGTTCGGGAATGTGGGCCCAGGAAAAAGAGCAGGAATGTTTTTATTGAACAAAGTGTTTCTGAGAGGACAGATTGGTGTTTTTTTTTGTTTCTTGTTTTCTTTTGAACTGTCTGGATATGAAGCATCAGTGAACTCCAGAAGGGTGTGTAGAATTGGATCTGGATGCAAAGTCCATTGTAGTTCAGTGGATAGCTGGTGCTGGCTGATGAGGTGCACAAGTAGATAAAGGGGATGGTATAAAGTACTGTAGGACAAAGATACTTAAACAGGGATTTGGAGCCTTTACGAACAAGGTTTTGTTTAAACACTAGAACAAATGGAGGAAGTGATGCCCCTGCTCTTGTTCTATCCCCATGCAAGCCAAGAAAGTATTGTTCTCCAAAGGACAGATGTGATGAACTCCCACAGGTGATCCCAAGCAGAAAATGACGGATTTACAAAGCTAGCTGAGGTTGTTTGGCTCTTTGGCTGACTTTAAATCTGAAAGATAATTTATTTTTCTCTTGGTTCTTCCCTGCTGCTCTGATTAGTAGCTTTTGTACAGCATCTTTCATTTCACTTTGTGAATGCCTCCCAGCTATTCTGAAAGTTTACTCTAAAGTATAAGTAAAATATATTGAAAGTATCATTTTAATTAGGAAGGCAACAGTTTTGCCCTTTTGGTGCCTTTACTAACTTTGGTTACTGGGAGCAGGGTTGCCCTGGCAAGGCAGTATTTATTACCCATCCTTGCTTACCTCCAATGTGATGCTGAGCTACTACAATCTTGATGAAGTTCCCACCCCTGCAGGATTTGGAGAGGAGTAATGAAGGACCAGTGATATGCTTCCAAGTCTAGATGGTATGCAGCTTTGGAGGGCAACCAGATGCAGGTGGTGGCCCCTTGCGCCTGAAGTCATTGTGAGGTGTTGTAGTTTCTCTAGTCCAGGTTTATGGAGTGTATTCTGTTTTGCTCCTGAATTGTTTCTGTAGATGGTGGAAAAGACCTTTGGGGTGTCAGAAGGTAAGTTACTAACTGATCGGGTTCCTTGCCCATGACCTGCTTTGCAGCTAGGATGGTTGCGAACTGGTGGAGCAGCGTTTGTGGGCAGTGGGTTTGTTCAGGGATTTGCTGTGGCAATTAGATGGTCAGAGCCCGACTCTTCAAGGAGAGACTGTTGGGTACCATTTATGAGCTCATGCCCGTGCCTGAATCTTGTCTAGGTCTCACTGCCTCACACAGAGGCTGCTTCATTTGTTGAGTGCAATTCAAGTTGCTGGCT